>NC_142635.1:4346742-4649772 GCF_059453375.1 Lepisosteus platostomus | reverse complement strand
CTGGCGAGTTAGAGGAGAAACGGGTAAAGAGCTACAGGCTGGCGAGTTAGAGGAGAAACAGGTGAAGAGCTACAGGCTGGCGAGTAAGAGGAGAAACAGGTGAAGAGCTACAGGCTGGCGAGTTAGAGGAGAAACAGGTGAAGAGCTACAGGCTGGCGAGTTAGAGGAGAAACTGGTAAAGAGCCAGAAACGGGCAAATTAGGTGAGAAACAGATGCACAAATGCACAAACAGAGAGACAGGAAGGCAGAAACAGGTGTGGAAGAAGGGCACGATCACACTCACTGTTCGCAGCGGCAATATCTGGTTCTCCGCCTCTTGGCTCTTCTGAAGCCCCGATTCTGTGGGATAAAGACAACAATGCACAGCACTACACACCTGCACAGACTTACTTCCTGACACAGCCCCCGAGCAGCAGAAGCAGCAGCGGCTGCAGTAGTATGAGTGCAGAATCATAAAGTACCAAGAATGTCCTGAGCCGAACTGAGGGGCTATCCCAGTCCTGAACTAGAGAGTAGTGCATGCACAAAGAATAAAACAAAACGTCATTCTATCCTGTTAGTTTAGCTTCCTAAATATCTGTCCGTTGCTCTATCTGTCTGTATTATTTTTGGGGGGTTCAGGGTATTATTGTTGATCTACGTCTTGTACGAACTATATTTGCTCCAGTTACTGTACGTTCTGTTCTTATTTTAATACAATTGCTATTTATTTATAACAAAAAATAACATCATAATCCTCTACTGGGCAAAGGTTCCTAGATTTCCTGGTAGGTTCGTTTCGCAATGAGGTACTTAATTTGGCACCCGAGAAGAGCACATTGACAAGGAAACCATTCCAAAAGCCAGGCCTCCTGACCTCCCGCCAGCATTTCAAAACTGGTGTGTGAGGCCGGAATGCGGCAGCAGGAAACAGGCTCCACATGTGAATCAGCCCTTGTTCTTCCCTCTGACTCACTCGGGATCTGCTCTCCGAGAGGGATGTGCAAGTTGGAGCAGGCGCCTAGGCCCAGGACATGGGTCAGAACTGAAACACCATGTGCCTGGCAGGACACCTTTCACATACACTGACGTGCCCAGACCTGTGGAACTGTGATTAAGCCTCTGAGCTGTGTGTGTGTGTGTGTGTGTGTGTGTGTGTGTGTGTGTGTTTGCACAGAAGGATTGCCTTCAGAAGTCCAGGCTCTGACTGTGCAGAGAGAGAGAAAGGCAGACTTAGGCAAGGTCATGTAACAGGCAGCTGTGGGAGGTTTGGGGGGGGTCATCTTTAATAAGAACAAGGCCCTGAATAATGAAAAACTAATTCAGTTATGAACAAGAACAGATTTTATTTTTTCAGGACAGTATTGTACTTAAGACTGAAGAAAGGGGATTTGTTTTGAGTTTTTTTTACTTTAATGTTGATATAGGTCTGGGCAGACCTTCTCAGCCACACCGTTGAAGTGAATGCCCTGGCCTTCAAAACACAGCTGGATGAGATTGAGATCGGTTAGGTACTAGCAAATTGAACAGGTACTTTCTTTTCTTTTTTTTTTCCAGCTACTAAGGTTAAGCTACAAAACTGGATACCCCCAAGCCACCACACAGACATTGGTGAGTGGAAATGGAAATCAGATTGTCTTTTCATCCACCTACACCTTTGTGTCCGGAAAGCTTTGATTCTCTCACCCATTTTTCGGATTTGCTGTCCAATGGAGTTCTTCCTGCAGACGTGTGTATGGCAATGCACTGGATTAAATTAACACTATCTGGTGATTTGGACCTGACTGCACAGAGTACAACCCCACTGTCAAATCAAACATTGTGGATCCAATGACCGAAATGGCACATTCCCACACTTAGACCACTGCAAGTACCTGAAAGGTCACAGAATTCTCTAAGAGAACTCTGATGAAATATCCTTAACCTAACATACTAGACAACTGTGAATATAACTGGGATTCATAGCTCTCTGCCAATTTTGTGCTGCCCTTTCAGGACTTTCACTCTTACTGCACAGATCTTATAATCCAATCCATAAAATGAATATGACGATAGGTCCGAAGCTTGCGATAGCAGGAGAGTGAGTGTAGAGGTTGCCAAAACAGTTAAACCATTGAGTCAGATCTGTTTCTACTGCTGTGAGAGATTTAGATCGTCATCCAGCAAAAGTATGAAATACAAACAGTCCTTTTATAGAACAATGGACACATGGGAAAATAAGTTTACCAACTCCGTACATTCCCAAAACGTCTGTATAAAGGCAATGATAGTCACGTTCTCCAATGTTTTGTAAACACAGTCTGGACCACTCTTAAGATTTGACATTTTCAGGGCTTATTCTAAGTATTATGAGACTGCTACTAAATTCCCTTGGAGGTGACTCACATTTCCCAATTCATAGCCCAAGAGCCTGTGGTCAGCGAAACGTAGTCAGCTTTCCCCTGAGCTGCAAAACGTTCACATCCGAATCTATTCAGACAAATTCCATTTCCATCACTGTCCTAATGAGCATTTTTCATCCATGTGCTTCTACTGTGGCAAAGACATGAGCAAGGAATGTACCTGTCAATGCTTTGCAGCCTAAACTAAAGATCCACAGTCATCAGATGCTCAGGGCTCACTTCCCGTTTCAGGACGTTAATGAATCATTTTCTCTTATTTGCATTCTGACATAATATATTGGAAAGGCTGTTGATTGGTGCTCAAGGTACGGGGCTGTAAAATTAAAAATGAAAATCACACGCCCTAAACATACTGTTTAAAATGGTACTGTACTGTTTAGGTGACATAGTGCATCTGATTATATTGTATTGTACTACACTCATGTGTACAGCACAGTGCTCTGTCTCCACTGACCTGCTGGTATCTCCATATAAGGCGGACAATGATGACGATGAGACAGGTGAAGATGAAGATGGCTGCGCAGCCCAGTACCACCAGCCACACATCCACAGGAACCTTCTCTACACAACACACAATGACAACATGGTCAATACAAAAGACCACAGAACTGGTCGATCATCATGCATCGCCATCACTACACGATACCATTATACTATCACTGCTGCAGTGCAGTGCAACTCCACACCACCACCTCAGTCACAGCAGACTTACGGGATATAAAACACAGACACAATACCGCACCACTACATCACACAATGCACACCGCGTTTACTATACACATGAATGACCCTCCACACAAGCATGATCTATCAACCCATCTATCCATCACCCAGACTCTATACCAGAAGTACAGCCTGGACAGTGTACCAGTACATTGCACATGCACACACATGCCAATTACAAATCATGCCCTTGGAACATGGAACATTGTATTCAATATGCCCTTGCTATATGATGCACATCCACACAAGACATGTTCAGGACATGAAACATATCATTACACCATTTACAGCACACGTACTTTACCCAGCATGCATACAAACACCAAGTTCTTTCCACCCAGTTCTCTCCCATCATTGCTCACCTATTTTCAGCTTCAGCGCCACACTGATCACAGTGTTTCCATCCTTCTCTAGGCTGCACTTCCATTTCCCACTGTCCCCCTCGCTGGTACTCCTGATGGTCAGCCTGGAGCCCTCAGTGAGACGGACCTCCTGCAGCTGGGCCTTGGACAGTCGGGGAGGAGCCCATGTGACATTAAAGCTGGGGTCTAAGATGCTGTCGACAGTGCAGGTCAGATTGACATCCTGACCTTCATACAGGGTCGCGTTGACGTCTCTGACAACTGAGAGAGAAAGGGTGGAGTGGTTAATACAATGCATATGCTAAATGAAGTACAGGGCACTTCAATACATGAATGCTACATGGAGAGAAAGAAATGTAGCATAGAGAACATTCTTTTAATGCTCAATTTTTGGAATTGTAATTACTGTATCTTTCTGTATTAAGAGGCTCCATATTGTCTATATTAAACCTTCTGTACTAAATGTTTGTCTAGGATCCTTATTAAGGTCTAATATGGACATGTGTCTCAGCTGTGTCTCTAAGGTCTATATTAATCTCTCCAGTGCAGATTTTTCATCAGTGTCTTTATTACGATCTGTATGAATTCTCCCATGCTAGGTATGCCCCTGGGGTTTATATTACACTTTCTCACCCCCCCGACCTCTCACCTCTCAATAAGCGTAGGTCCACTGTGCTCTGGAGTTCCAACTTGTTTTTAAACTTCAAAGTGCACCTATAGAGCCCAGCGTTTTCTAATGGTGGCTGGTTAATTATGAGGGAAAAATTCCTGTTGTCATCTCGGATCACACTGACATTCAATTTAGGGTTCTGTGGGATGCTCCAGGTAGGCTTTTCTTCTTGCAAATTTAGGGAGGTCAGAGTAAAGGGATGCTTTGCAGTTTTGGGGGTGAAAAGCCACTCGCCACTTTGAAGGCCCACATTTTTCACATCTTTGAAGGTCAGGCCAGGAGACAGAGAGCAGGGCAGGAGGACTGACTTGGAGATACTGGAGGAATAGATGACTTGAGAGTGGGCATTAAGATCTGTGAAGAGATGGAGGATATGGAGTAAAGAGAGTACTTGGGCTTGGGCTATGACTACATTAGCGTTATGACATTAACACTACTGTCTACTGACTGACTGAGACAGGCATCTGCAATATACTAACATTGACTGCCCTACCCAATATGCCCTTGGTAGTGTACTGCAGTGTCCCATCAGGGAACAGAGAGAAAAAGCAGATGGACAGGCAGCCACACCAGTACAGAACCAGAGAGATAGAAAGTTAAACAGTTAGACAGAGGGGAATACAGAGTATCCCCTGCTGCCGAGAGAAGGTTCTGTAACAAATATCTAAAATGATCATACAGCCCATCACCACCATCAGTAGCGAAACCTGGGGACATGATCTGACACCCCACATACTGATTTTTGTTGGACTGTCATCTCAGCTAGGAAGTAGTCCCATTTTGAGCCAGAATGCTCATGGGGTTACTGCAACTCTTAGCTTATCAGAAATAAGCATAATTCCAAATGATCGCAGTGAAGGATAACGTATCTGTATCCATCAAGTTGATAATATGGACTCCAAACTATTTGTGTCCACTACAGTTTATGCTACATGTAGACGCAGGATACGATCGCTTATTCGACGTCTGTCACTAGATCATGAACTCGGGGACCACCTTCGGTCCCGAGAATAAGATGGAAAGCATCCAAGACAGACCAACAGAAAGCGAGCGTCAGAGTTCTGAGAGGGATGCCGATATACAGAGAAAAACTGAAAAGGGTGAAAATAGTTCAAAGATCGGGCCAGAGGAAGACGGGGTATGTACGGCCAGACTGAGAGGGATAGAGAAGACCAGTCACATGAAGACCGGGTACAAGGTCAGTGTTCAAGGTGTACAGCCAGAGAGAGGGAAAAAGACACAGGAAGACCAGGTACAGGGCTAGAGTTAGTCATATAGAGCCAGAGAGAGGGGAAAAGACACAGGAAGACCAGGTACAGGGGAAGAGTTAGTCATACAGAGCCAGAGAGAGGGACAGAGAAACAGGAAGATCAGTTACAGGGGTACAGTTAGTCATATACAGCCAGAGAGAGGGACAGAGACACAGGAAGTCCAGTATCAGGGACAGCGAGGTGTACCGCTAGAAGAGACACGTATAGAGCTCAGTTACAGTACCTACAACGGTGATACCATGGGTAGCGGTAGTGCTTTTCTGGTTGTATTGGACAACACATCCCCAGTTGCCGGTGTCACTGCGGCTCGCATTCCGAACCGTCAACTGGCTCTCTGTTTCGGAGTATGAAATCCGGCCCCCTGGTGTCAACTCCTTGTCTGTGGGGCTGAACCAGGTGGTGAGTGTTCTAGCAGAACTGCTATCCACCACACATTTCAGGGAGAAGTCCTCTGTGGCCAGAAGAGTGGAGGGCTGGGGAGATGACACTGACGTAGAGAAGGGAGGGGAGTGAGGAAGGACAAATAGTGAGGTAGTGAAGGGGACAAAAAGAGCAAGAGAAACATTACAAAGAGCTGCCTATCTGCCTACAGTACCTTTCATCACAGTAAAACTTAAAATACATACTAAAAGGTATATAATTCTATGCAACTTTCAAATGACTGCAGAAAGGAAACAAAGGGAAATCTATATAACAGCTCAAACGGTGCTCACATTTTGTGAACCAAGTGCATTAATACTCATGAGCAGATGGTGGCGGCAGACCGTCTTTTCTCTATCATCACCTCCTTTTTTCTTGCACAAATTCCTTCCCTCCTCAACTCTGCCCTGCGATTCACCTTGCTCTCACCCTCTCCCCTTCACTGCATCTCCCTCCCCCCATTTGCCTATCCTGCCTTTACCCCTTCACTGCATCTTCCTCTCCTCGGGGTTCTCTGTTGGACCCTGATACTGTGCCAGACCCCACTTGGCGACTGCCCCTTCCACCGTACCTTCAATCTTGTAGAGTCTGTAGATGGTGTGAGTATTTTGTCTCTGTTCGATTAGCTGAAGCTTATAGTAACCAAAGTCGGTGTCCTGCAGTTCTCTGATGGTGAGACTGGGAGTACCTGGGGACAAGGACAGTCTTTTTGCCAGCTTGGGACCTGAGCAACAGACCGAGAAAGACAAAGATGAACAAACCAAGAACATAAAATACAGACATTCTGGTACGGATTGGCTACAGAGGCAGGGGCACACAAACATAAAGCCAAGTAATCTGAGACTTCCCAGAAACAGCCTGTGCAGGAGCTTATTTTACGTGGGAAAGCCATTGCCCTGCAGCAGTCCCACTCTCTCGACCTCAGAAGCCTGGGTCCAGGGGTATAAGAATTCATCACGACTGGAGACTTCCTGGGTTGCAAGAACCTTCCGCCCACCAAGGGACACGAACCCACAACCCTGAGATTATCAGTCTCATGCTCTACCAACAGAGCTAGTCGGGGCTGATACACCCCTACAGCTTATCATGAGGGTGTGCTCAGGCACACAAGCACAGAGAAGTCCACACAGACTGACCGATTCTGGGTGTGCCACTGAAGCTCTGGTAGTACACTTCAGTGGCGATGGACGATGCGCTCGTCCCAAAGGTCCACAATACGCTGACCCGCTGACCCCCCCACTTGTTGTGAGGCAGAGTGACGGATCCCTTCGCCACACCATACACCACCACCTCCTCCTGTCCCACGCATGCTGGGAGAAAAAAAAAAAGTTCAGAGACTGCGGCAAAAGAGTGTCATCGCCCTCTAATGCTAGAATAAAATTATTGCACAAAGGTACGTGCAGTGTTCAGAGCTGAAATGAACACTTTTTGGACGCTGTCCATAGTACCTATCTAGAAATGACAAGGAATCTGTCGCTCACCAGTCTGAAAACTCATCATGACCACAAAGAAAAATAGCTTCTTGTAAAAGTTCATTGTACCATCTGTGTGCCTCTGGATCTGTAAAAAAACCCCAAAACAATCCTTTTTAAGAGACAGCTACAAACACTTTTTGCAGGCATTTATTAGGCAATCTAGTGTGGTCCCATTGGGAACATAAAAAAAAAAAACTGTCCACCCAATTGTGAAAGGGGATCGGATGTGTCTGCATCTTGCAAACATCGCTCACAAACTTTCCTAGGGGCACCCTGGATCAGACGTTCGCACCAGGGAGAGAGAGAGGCGGACGGGAGAGAAGAGGTTGAGCTGAGCTCTGGTTTAATGATGAGGAGAGGAAGGAGGCTGTGGTGGGCTCAGATTTGAGGAGATAGCGAGAGATTGGCAGCGAGAGGAGGCTGTGGTGGGCTCAGATTTGAAGACGGGGAGGAGGTGTAGATTGTTATCCCGTCGCGAAACGCGCTCCCACACAACCCCCTCCCGCCCCTCCTTCCTCTGTTCCACGAAAGACGGATTTTTCTTCACTTTACCCAAAAGATTCTGAAAATCATGTCACCCTGAAACACAAAAGCATACAACAACGTACAATGCAGTGCTGCAGTATACAGTGCACTACAATTCAGCACAACAGTGCAACAGTATGACACAGCTGTAGCATTCTGCAGCACAAGACAACAAAGCATCATACAGCATGATGATGCTGCACCATACAGTACTCCAGTGCTCAACACAACAGTACACTACAACACCATACAGCTGTAGTTTTGTACAGGACACTACAACACAGCATCATATACAGTAGCTGCGTACATTATAAAGAAGTGTGTGTGTATCTGTGCATTGCTGATCAGTTCAGTTTATGCTGCTTTCATTATATATATATATCACATACTGTAGCATTTTTTCTGTGATCATATATCACCTGCTTGACCATAGACCCTTTTCATTGAATGTGTTTCAGAGCACAGCTGAAGCCCTGTCACTGTGTCCTATATCCAGTCCACCAGCTCGAGGTCATTTTCGTCCTCTGGAGTACAGCATGTGCAATTCTGTCTCTTTCATGTAGCCCTTACTATTTCCAGATATCTTTGACAAATATGCAGCTTATATAATAACAAATTAAACCCACAACACTTGAAAATATGAAAAATAATATTGCAATCTGTATAGATTTAATCCAAAATGAACTGGATTCATGGCCACTAAGAACCTATGGCATCCCTGCTTGAACTCAAGACTCTAAATACATTTTAACTGTAATTGCAGCACAGTTTGGATTACCGTCGTCTTGGAAAACTGCAGAAAAATGGTACAAGTCCCTCCAGAATTAAACAGCCCTCATCTAAACAGTGTTCTAACTTTGCTTTGAGTATGTTAAGGTTGGAGATCACAGCCACATCCAGTTGTTTCTGCCTGATTAGGGCTCATCGGCATTGGTATATTTAAGGCTTTTATAAGGAACACCTTTCAGGCGTAGAGTGTTTTCAAAGCAATCTGCATCACAGGATGCATGAATGTTAATTACTTCCGAACCACCCAAAGAAAACATTTTTAATCCCTCTGCACCTATGCAATCAAAGGGAGCAGCAGAGTCAAATTAGAGCTCAAGATGTTTCTGCTGTTCTCGCATCTTGGAAGGCTCAAAGCTAAAAACGTACATTCTCATATACAATAAACTAAACAATTGTACAAATGCAGGTGCCAGACAATGTAGCCACTGGCCAATGCCTCCCCCCAGTGCCGCAACCACCACCAACCAACTGGAAGATCTGTGAAGTCGCAAAAATGAAAGGCTGAAGAGGCTTTCAAACGTCTTGTGGTGGAAGCCCACCAGCAACACCTTGGTGTGTCTCTGCCTGTCGGGTGTGTGTAAGCAGGGACTGTGTGTGCAGTGTGGGCCATCAGAGAGTGCCACTCTCCCTCTCTCTCTCTGTGTGTGTGTACAGTGAAGCTTCACGTTTGAGTGTGAACGCGAGTGCAGGGTGTGTGTGTGTGTGCGTGCTGCGATGTGGTTTCCTTCTCTCTCCGCCTCTCTTGTTCCCTCTCTCTTTCTGCAGGAAGTTCACTGTGGTTACAGCTTCTGCACAGCACAGCTTTCTGTGAAACTGCTGCTCCAGAGCCCCCTACCTCCCCAGGCAACCTCCTGCTTTCTCCCCTTCTGCGTTCGTCCCTGGTCTCTCTCAGCCCTTGCCCCCTATCCTTCCCTCCCGTCGCCGAGCCCTGACCCCCTTCTGCGCGCCCTATCGGGGGTAAGCCCGGTAGTGGGAGGAGTGAAAGAGAGACAGATGAAGGTTGAGCGCCAGCGATCGAGCGAGATAAAGACAGCGAGAGATCAATTGTGCCACCTGAGCAGCTAACCTAGAAAAACAGACGAGTGTGTCTGTGGTCAGAAGGGAGGTTACAGAGATGGCAGAGAAACAGAGAAAGGGGAGGTAGAGGGAGGAGGAGGAGGAGGGGGGTGAGAAGTGGGATACCAGGGCTGGATCTCAGCACGGACAGAAATGCACATTTGTACAACGCAGGCAGCACCGACTTGGAAATGGCCAGGGCTTGATCTGACAAAGATTCCAGGCCAGCCTCCCCTCGGCACACAGGCCTGTCTGAAACAAAAGCCCTTCCTTCTGCTGGTGAACAACACGGGGATCCCAAGACGATGTCTGGGGATTTTAAGTTGTTTTTTTTGCTCCAAAACAGGCAGTGCTTTGGCAGAGAGCAGCTGGTAGTTTTTGCTCGATCATCGTGAGGGGTTAGGGCAGGCCGTTGTCTCAGTGCCAGCATACCGACCCAGGAATAAGCATGCCAAGGCAAAGATACCTTACCTTACCCCAGCCCCACTTCAAATCCACTTATATATCGTTTCAATATATATGATCAAGTGTCAAGTGACACAGCAGGGGATGTGCTGGGTCATCAGGACCTTCAAATGAAAATATCTCCATGGTATAAATGGATGTCATTTTTGGTTTGTCACTGCACACAGCCTTTGCTTTCAGAAAACAAAACCTCACTGCAGGTGTTGCTGTTATCAGGAAGTTTAGCAACGCACAACAGGCCAATGGAAGCTCTGAACTGAATAAAAAACCCACACCGTCGTCTTCAGGCCATCGAGAACCTTAAATATTTTACAAACACTTTCTAAGTAAAACGCTTCGTATATTTCTTTACAACTGGAAAGACTGTCTCTGAATGTATACAGTATACAGGGTACCTTGATTTCTGTTGAATCATTTCCATCACGTTATGTAACACATATGACAAGCTTTAATATAATGTTTGCTAGGATATTTTAGACCATGATACTGTAGGATGGGATAGGACATGTTATGATCGAGTTCAGGTGGGGAGCTGCGTCAGCATGCGTAGGCTGCAAAGGAACAAGTAATAGGTTTATTCCATGCTGAAAAGAGAAGAAACGCTGTGTTTCCTTTCATCTCTTTTCAGCATGGAATAAACCTTTACTTGTCCCTTTGCCTGTTATGATCTCAGCTATAACGTGACATGACATGACGGGTTATGAACTTCATTATGCCATGATGTTTTAAATCCAGAAGTAGACCAGCGTGGGTCCTCCTGCCTGGAGGAAATTTGCCTCTAGGCCCTGGGGTTGTTATTTGGGTTTAGAGGGTGACACCAGCCCATGCCACAGTCCAAGGCTGTGGGCTGTCGTCTCAATAGGACCCCGATGTGGGTTTGTTGATTTCAAGCCATAGCGGAGACCAGAGGGACAACAGGACGCACCCAGGAACCAGCCTGGAGCCCAGCGCAATAGGTGTCTGGGGTTTGGAGAAGACACAAAAGATAGGCAAACATACAATGTTTCTATCATATAAGAATGCACACTTACCAGTGAATGCACAGTGCTGTACTGCTGTTATTTTTTTGGCGTCAAAGTTTGTTTAAATGCGTGGATTAGAGAGCCATCTCACTTCTACTTTTCAGTCTTTTTAAAAGTGTTGGTTTCTGTACTTATACAGCCCGCCAAACCAGTGCGATTCCAGCACGTGCCTCCAAATACTGAACACTCATTAAGAACAAAACCCTTCTAGACTTCTTCTTACTGTGCTGTTTTACATATACGTTATAACACTGTTCCTTCATACTGGGTCATCCACACAGCTCTGGGAGCTACACAGAGAGACAAAAGGGACTTAAGATCTCTTAGGTTTCAGCATTATTGCCAAGACTGTAGCTTGAAGCCTCCACTCATCATTTAACATTTTTACCAAATTGAAGTTTCAGTACAAATCGCGGGTACTGTTACGAAGGAATTCACTAATCCAAAATTGAGACTGTGCCGAATCAGATTCTCAAGCTTTGGTCAATAATGACTACTCCACTTTTTTCAGTGCTCAATGCTCAGCATTGCAGTGGCATACTGTATGAACCCAATGAGAAATTACATGAATACTCTAAATGGGCTTTAATTACCAAGTCCAAAAGGGAAAATAAGAGAAAGGTAGATTATGATAGCCCTCTGATACCGTGTTTACAGCTGAGTTCCCCACCAATTTATAGGAGTAATCGGATGCTTTTGCAAGATCTTCTCCCTGGAAGCTGCTGGTCAAACTGGTAAATGCAGCAACAAATATACCAAGTTCTGATGGAAGAGGGAAAGATGGAAGATCTTTTCTATAGGAAAAGAGGTCTTTCTGGTGTTCCAGGAAAAAAATATAGCTTTTCAAAAGTCGGTATTGAGCTACAAAACAAATCACAAAACAAATCTGAAACCACAGGTTGTATACAGTATGTGGCATGACTTGACTTTCTTGATAGTGAAGAGAAATTCTAACATTGTTGCACTGTACTAAAACAGGTGTTATATCATTCTCCGATATAAATCGCCATTCAATTCTCCAATACAGACTGAGCTAGAAATATTTCTAGAAGAATAATCTGCAAGGCAATGATTGACCTTTCATTCTATATTGGCTTTAAGGAATTCTAACTATATGAAAACATTGTATAGATTTGGGCAATTGTTGGTTCTTTCAAATCAATTCAAGTCAAATAGGAACAGATTCATGCTTACAGCGTCTATCTGGAACCAGGTATTGTACTGGAGCAATCAGATTGAAGTGCAGCATCTTGCTGAAGGGATTTGAACTTGTGTCCCTCCCGTCCAGAGCTCTATCCACTATTCTTCACTGCTGCAGATACATAGTTTGGAAAATATATAGATAATGCTACTTAGATCTAAAAAGCCCTCGCTTTAATTTGGATTGTATTTTTGCTCCAGCACAGAAAAGGCCAAAACTAAAATAAAGAAGAAGATTTGGAGAAAATAAAGAAAAAAAAACATGCTTTGCTTTTTTTTTGGAAGAACAAAACATTTCTATTTATGAAGACAACTGATCAGCTGACATTTAGAAAAATTATGGCAGAGGCGTTCAGTGGCGGTAAACCTCTGCTGTCTGGGGAGGAGAGCAGAGCCTCTGACAATGTGATGTATCAGATGGAGAAGGGACCCACCAAGCACCTGACGGGTGCACCCATTGACTTCAGAATTTCCGTTCTGAATTTGAGAAGCGTTTTAGGAGCCAGTAAGCCACTTAGCCGTCCGATAGCGTTTGTAGACAAGGACTTGAATTAGTTTAAGTAGAGCGCAGACTGGGATTTGATTTCATTTTGGTTTTTTCCTGGCACTGCCCAAATAAAGAGCGTTGTTTTTACGGAACGCCTGCATCTGTATCTCAAAGTTCCTGTTATGGCTCCTCATGCCTGCGTTTTCCCCACACTGTAACCGGCTTGTCCCAGGAATAGGCATGGCTGGGACAGATGCTGAACGTTCGATTCATTTAAAATGTCAAAGGTATTTAACACCTTTTCGGAGCGACCCCACTTTGTTTCAGATTGTGGCATTGCGATCACCTCAGCTACAGCTGTACTAAACAGTGCGGGAGGAGACGACGATTAAATCGAAAACCTGGGTGCCCGCGTCCTATTTAATTGACCGAACGTCTCGAGTGAAGGGGGTAGAGCCCTGAGATTGCCGAATGGGGTTCCCTGGGAAATGGACAAACGGCGCCCTCAGGTCAGTAAGCTGCTCCCGCCTCACGACGCGACCCGCCGAGAGGCCTGGCGTTCTCGTGCGGGGGGGGCTCGATCAGACGCCGGTGGGTGCAGAAGAAACCAAAGGCTCCGAGATGGATTGTGAGCATCTTTCATTGCAGGACGGAGGACAAAGGCTTCAGCTGGAAAGATCTGACAGTCTCTGCACCTATATGACCCAATCGTAGCCTTTGAAAAATATTAAAAAGTCAAAACACGTGCAGACGTTACAGCCAAAATGGAACTATTGTTTCAGCTTAATAAGGCTTAATGTAAGGCTTAACTCCGCAGCTGCATGGTGTTCTGGTTTGCATCTGACCCAAGCTGTCAGACACCGTAGATCCCTGGATCAGACTGTCGCATCACTTAGAAGCATTTTCTGTTCCCTTCTTTTCACGCTTTTACATAAGCCAGCCATTTGGACCACGCCCTTGGTGTCAAGACAAGGAAGCTATGGAATCCAGACCAGGAATAAAACAAATCGCCCCAGACAGCTGATTGAGAGCAGGGTGATCCTGAACCCAGATCCAGCAGGAACTAGTCATTTCACTCCGCTTTTAACAGTCTTTAAAGTTATATTCATGACAAACGCTGCATTTGCCGTTCTTGAGCTATTGGACATGTTTGGGTCATGTTAGAAATAGACCATGAACATACTCATAATTGTTAATTACAGTATAGTAACATTTATAGTAGATTCAGGAAAGATTTTGAATAAGCCAGACTATCACTGCCCATTTATACTGGACAAATTGTAGACAACGGGGCCCTGAACGCACATCATAAGTCACTGCTCAGCCTGATAGTGTTAAAGTCCTACAGTATATTACAGTGAAATATAGACTATTTTACATTGGAAATCATTGAGCTGCTTCCAAGTATAGCACAGTGTACTATAGAGTATCACTGCTGAGAAACTGCCGCGCTGTGAGAGTCACAGTGAGAAGGGCAAGACCAGACATCCCCAGCAACAGTCTCCAGCACCTCCTGGGGGATTCCCAAGAGTTCCTAGGCAAGCCGAGAGATATAATGCCTTCGGCATGTCCAGAGTATACCCTGGGATCTCTTCCCACTGAGTCGGGCCCAGGACACCTCCACCGAGAGGCGCCCAGAGAGTATCTTTACCACCTCCACTGGCTACTCTAGATCCGGTTTTGCATTATTATTAGTAGGAGTTTAGTCCTATAGTGTAGTTGTAGTAAAGTATCCTTAATCTCACATTACTCTCAAAACTGAGCTGGCTCATACAGTAGCATTATAACGATTATGCCCCTGCGCATAACAGGGATGTTGGCCGGCCGGGCTAAAGAAGGTCTTCTTTAGCTCAGCCAGCAAGACTCCTGTTAAGCAATACTGGAGACCTGGGTTCGCGCCCATGCGGTGAGGGACAAACTGGGGTGGGAGCGGCGAGGGCACAAGCCCAAGTTCCGAATCCATTACTGTATTCTAGTCCTATAGTGTACTACAGTATAGAGGATCACCCATTAGAAATCAATGTATGAACCTCCCAGGGAATTTCGGGCAGTCTACCCTATGATGCCGGTGGTGCTCTCGCGCAAGTTCTTCGATGTCCTAAGCAGGACTGCTGTTCTTCTACTGTAATTCCAAAAAAATCTTTTTGAAACAATTGTTCTACCTTAAAATGATTTCCACTCTTTGCCATTTCTAAAATTTCTAAAAAGCTTTGTGTGACCTGGGCTAAAAATGCTGCAAGCAATTCCTATCATATCGAGGGCTCTCCAAGACATCTTTGCAAATATAGTTGCTTCCAGTCAGTCCACCCTCTGCTTTAATCCGTCCGCTATTGGTTCCCTACAGCTGTCCAACCACCCCTGGACAACTGACCAACCAGTGCTGTCCAGACACACCCAGAAACAAGAGGACGCTTTTTGACATTAAGAAAGTCACAGGATTTTAAGTCCAAGACCAAAGATTAAGGCCCCATCGGTGCACATCTTGCAAACAAAAATGAAATTGAATTAATTCTGCAGTCTGTGCATACATCTGAGGTTCTAAAGCTCGATGTGAGTGAACGTGACAGCGTTTCAGGATTAAAGCTGCTTAATATGGAAAAACACCTGATTGGCTAAAGAACTGGAACAGATAAGAGTGCTTGGCATCATTTTATTAATCAAGAATGCAATCAAGATATTGTTGGTCACGGAGCTCAGAGGTGCTTAGATGATAAGACAGTAAGTGGCTCGTCGATGTTCTACATTTGAATTTGGGCCTACTTATAAAAAACATACACTTACCCCACAGCAAAAAAAAAAAACACTATATATATTATTATTATGAACAAAAATATGTCCGGATCAACCTTCCTCTTCCCAAATGCTATATCTAAACATAAAGTAATAGTGATGACTATTAGTAGTATTAATAGTGAGAAATCTCAACTACTCACAACCACAATAGAATAGACTGATCTGGGTCGGAATTCTCTTTTAGGAAATGTACAAGAACGTTAATAACTGATCACAAAGAGCGAGTACTGAAAATCCCGCAGACACGCAACGCTGCCTAGCTCCCGTAACGGCTAATTAAAAATATTGCCGGGCTGCTAACAGGAGGAGACTTGGGGTTACTGGCGTCAGGATGAGGAGTATGGAACTTCCAACTGATGACGGAGACACCTGACAAGGTCAGATTAAACCAGAGATGGGGCCCTTTGCTAGTCAATATAACCACAGATATTGGGATGTAACGGGCCTACAGTACCTTCCTTTAGTAATGATGTCTTTGATGATGGTTTCTTGATGTCATGGGTAAGATACATTAAGTACTTTGCAAGCCTTCGACACAGAATTGAAGTCATAAATGAAACAATATATAAAAAGCAATGTCATTACCTTGTTATACATACCTGTGAAAGGAGGTCACAAGTTATTTGGCTGACCCACAGCTTCGGAGCGATCAACAACTCAATCGAGCTTCGAATGGAAAGTTCCACTGTTAAGAGAAATCTTCTTTTTAACGAGCCCTCGATGCTCCTCCTTTTCGGATTGATCTGAGCGCAGAGGAGTCCCTCTGTCTGATTGGCTGGGTAGGGGAGACTCGAATCTTGGGTTGCTTTGGGTCTTTTCGCACCTGGCAACGGCTGCTTCTCAGGTTTTTGATTGGCTGAAAAATAAAATGAGGTAGCCAAAAAAAAACGAGATCATACAATATTAATAATGGCGTAGAATTCTGGATAATTATACCATACAGTATTAATACTCCGTTGTGTGAGCTTAATACAATATATATATTTTAATTGCAGTATTGTATATTTAACATTTTATTTACAAAATATTATCAATATATTTGCACGGCCTGCTGTTGCAGTACAATCCACATCAACAATTGCTATCGATAGCTGCTAATATGTTTAATTTTCTTGAACGGAAAAATAAATCGCAGTCACAGACAGAACCCCATTCAATTACAATAAAAACGGCGGCATCGAGGTGCCCGTCCAGAGGCAGTTAATAAGCTAGAGAGCATATCTCAAACCAATTAAAATCAATATCTCCAACCAAAGACTGTAATGACAACAGATGTCGTGCATCAGCGGAATTTAACCAAATTGAACAAGGTACGAGTAATATTGACAGCGACGCATAGTCTGTAGTTTTAAAACGCCGACTTGTGACTTCATTGATGAAGCCACCTTTTACCTTCTGCAATAAAATTCGTATCTGGAGCAGGTGGGGTAAATCCGACAGTGTAGGACTGAAACGCTGAAATATATTTTAAAGTTGTCGTGCGTTTTGCACGACAGGTAGCTACAGGTTTTCTCGACAGTTATTTTTTTTCCCCAACGAAAATCAATTTTGGAACGAATACGCCTTCTAGACAGACTCCACCTCATAGAAAACACTAGAACTCTATCATTAAAAAGTGTATTTATGTACATGGTTATTCAGCACACTACGGTATATTCGGTAGATTCCAGCTTTCATTTAGGGGGAACAACCGTAGCTTTCGTTTTTTTTTTTCTTAATGGCTCTTTATATTAATTCAACCACAGCCGGTCAGTCAGCAATTGCAAATAATTGATACTGGTAGAGTTTTCCCAGTTTCTGCAAGTCGGAAATACTGGTGGACCAGGCTTGCAACTTGAAATCCACGACTATTTTTTTTTTATTTCAATCACCGATCAAGTGTTTTTTGTTTAACCGACAAACAGCTTCGTTTCACCAATCTATTAATTTCGTTTTGAAGGTGACCACCGTAATTTATTAAAACAATGGAGAAGAGATCATCACATTAAACTTTTCGCATAGCGCAAGTTCACTGTTAGACCCGCTGGTCACGCGTTTAATTGATCTTTAACTGGTCACAAGTTTTGCATCAAAGATGAGAAAAGTTATTGATCCATGAGGTAGAATTAGTCAATTATTAAGAAAAAAAACAGATACATGAAAGGCGGGGGAGCACATAAAATGTATTAAAAATGAAGATGTACAGTACGTCAAATGAATTACTGTCATTACACGAAAATGCAAGTTAATTGAGGCCAGCCACAGCAACACTGTGTGAAGGGACACCCAATCTCCGTTTACTAAAATCTCATCCAGAATATTGGAGGTCCAGCAGAAACAGAGTTTCAAAAACGTATAAATCAAATTAAACAGAAACGGTGCATTTGTAAGGTGCGTTTCCGCCTTGAGCAAAAATGCTGGCAACTGGGTTTGTGTCAAGATATTTTTTGGTCGTTTATCCTGGTGAAAATTAGAGAAGGCACGTTATTGTTTTATACTTATTAATGATTTAATAATAAAACAATTATAATAATAGAGAACAAAAAAACAAGAACGGGACGGAAGAGTTATGTTCCTCCATCACTGGGATAATGTCTTCTCAAAAAAAAGATTAAAACGTCAGTAAATAAAGAGAATCTGCAGCAGGTGTAGATCTATATAAAATAAATATATTTCTTAGCTCTCAGCTGGCATACACTGCAGAACAACGGTCTTACACAACCTAGACACAACCAGGAGCTATGCCTAGAGACTCCATAAGTTTTGTTATTAATCTTCTCAGCCTTAGCTCGCAAAACCATTTCACTCAGTGTATGCTTTAAATGTGTGTGCACGTGAGTGTGCATTCATACACGAGCAAAGGAAATTGGAGTTAACACCTAGTAAATCATAATAACAGAGTATCAATTATAATTTACTTGGACAGACGTTTTTTTGTTCTATACACAACTGTGCAAACATCTTAGATATTGTGCCTTGTTCTTTTCTTTTCACTCAGTGTTTTTCCTTGTTCATGCAGAAACACTTCCACAGTAATCTTCCACTAAACCATTGCAGCCGTTTCGCTTAAACCCAACAGTTACTCCTGACAGATCTGTATTCCTTAATTCAAAACGTAGCCTTTCACGTCTTTGGATATGAGGAGAGGAAGATGAAGATGAGTATGACTATGAGGAACTCAATGAGCCCCTTCAACACTTCGTATGGGCTGTTCATGCAGGGGTATGATCAGATTTTTGAAGATTGCGATCAATGGGAATTAAATATAGATTTAAAACTGATTAAATGATGAGCTGGGTTAGTTCATACCCAAACACAGCTGTATTAAACAACTTTGTCCTAAACAGTTTCTTTAGCTGCGTAGAAATGATTTAAGTTGGCATCTACAGTAGCTGCAAAAGAACGAGGGTTCTGGTCCTGCAAAAAAAGAAAAAGGAATTGATTCTTTAAAATCATTTCAACCCCCTTGACGCACGAAACCTCTTTTCTTTTTTCCGAAGTGTTAAGATGGTGGAGTGCCCTCCACTTTCTTTGCAGGGTTTTTTTTTTTTTTGCTCCCCTGAAAACGGCTTCTCAGGTGAGGGCGATATCTGGCGACCTCCCTGGACCCGTGCCGTTCTGCTTGCTCGCTCGCACAGAGAGGGAGAGAGCGAACGCGGTTTTCAGAGAGCAACCACATGAGAACGGCACAGAGCCCTGCTGCTCGCTTCACATCTCTGGCTCTGAGGTTTTATGTCCTTCTTAAGTTTTCTTTTTAAACTCGTCATAGATTTTGAACCCTGTTTTTTTTTTTTTAAAGGGAGAAAAAACACTATTCCACAACGGTCTGGATGTTGCCATACTGTATATTTGGAAAGGATGGGCGCTACGCCTACAGCACCTCGACAGTGGGCTGCGAGAGAAATCAGTAGAGCTTCAGCCCAGTGAGGTATCTCCTGTCACAGCCTTGGGAAATGCGATTGAGCCTCTCCTACAGTATACAGTATGTATATTGTTGTGAATGTCTGTAAATGTTCTACCGCTTGTTACTGCTTTGGTACCATTGTAACTCGGCTGTGATGCCAATAGCGCTCGTTGAATTAGAGCGGAGAGAGAAAAGTTGTGAGGAAGTGAGAGAGGGCACTGCTGGGGTTGCTCTCCTCCTACTTTCTCTCAGTCATTCACTCTCTCCCCTGCTCCCGAGCTTGGGGAACAGCCCCTGCAAAATAGGAATCCCTCCTTAGTCATAGCGTTAAGCGAGGGCTGAGATACCCCACACAATCTCACTTCTCAGAGAAAGAGAGAAAGAGGAGGCGACTTTCGAGAAAATCCCTCCACTTTCACTGTTGTCCCCTTGTTGTGCTCTTTTTCTCCTTGTTTCTCATTCTCTCTCTTCCCTTTTCTTTCTCTCTGCATTTTCTCTTCCTTCTCCTTGTTATTGGCCTCAGAGGGCTCTTGTCTCTTTCTCCACATAATGTAAAATCTGCACCCACACCGTTAGAAACTTCCTCTTGTTATGAGTCTGCTGCAGCTACACAGTACAGTGATTCTAGTAGGATCTAGATGCTTGAAGCTATAAGCGAGTGCAGTTACATAGCAATATTAGCCCAACCCAGTGATCTTAAACAAAGTTAGTGGCAGGGTACAGTAGTTTTGGTCAAGTCCAAGATCGTTTAACCAGTGCAGTTACACAGTACAGTAATTCCAGTCCAGTCCAGTGATCTTAAGCTAGTGTAGATCTAGAGTACTCCCCAACATGGATGCTCAACAAACGGTATCCCAATTTCCCTATTTAAAACAACGACTCACGAAGAAAATGAAAGATATAGTTTCTCCTTGTGGATACCGCAAATAGGAAGGCAGTATTTCCACAAATACTGTATAAAACTCTTGCTTAAAACCGAGAATCTGGTCTTTTTAGTGCTCCAGCTGGACACAGTCTGTCAAAAGAAGTACAGTCTCACGGTTTCGTCTCTCTCCTGTGTGTCTTTTCCGTCTCTCTTCCAACCACTCTGTTTCTTGCTCAACCTTTTCGCCTGCTCTTCCTTATGGATGCTCTCAGTGGGCTTTGGTCATTTAACCGACAATGATTTTGAGATAATGGGCAGCATAGAGGTGCAGTGGTTAGCATTGCTAGCATTTTCCTCCAGGTGCTGCGGTTTTGTCCCCCAGTCCAAAGACAGGCTGGTAATTTAATTGGCTTCTGGTGTGATCATGTGTGTGTTTGTATCTGTGTGTCCCCTGTAATGCATTAGGATATACCTCATCATGCACCCACTGAGTCTCTGGCTACCCCACAACACCGATTTGGATGAAATGGTCAGAAGATGCATTGTTGGATTTGTTGTTTTATGGTATTGTGATGCCTCAGGTGATACAAGCCGATAAAAAAAAACAGCTGTGCAAACATAACATAGGGTACTTTTGTTGTGAAATGTATACATTAGAATTTCCACTGATGTGCAACATAATGTCCACAGATCTTAAGCTAGTGCAGTTACCGTAAATGTTATCACAGCTACATGGAAAATGAGAGAGAGGAACAGGGAAAATGTATTATAATCGTTCATACAGTAAATGCATTAAGATCATTTAGATCCAATCCTGCATACTGTATGTAAAGAGACAGGCAAAGATGTTTTTCAGCTCTTAAGAACAAGGCACAGATACCTGTACTCTCTCATGTTTTAGTTACGCAATCAGGGGATATTTGTCGTTTTTTTCTTTGAAGAAAATGATGATTTTGGTAAAAACAGAAAGAGTTAAATGTCAAGGGAAAGCAAGACGGCTGACATTTTCTATTCAGGCAGGATTGTGAAACCAAACAGTTAACTGTGTTGCACAAGGGCTTGCGATTTCACAACTGTTTCACACAGAGAACTTCGCAAGTAATTCCTTTTAGAAAACTCTTATTCTTAGATTTACTTTAGAAAACTCTTTTTTACATGCTGCTATTCTCTCTGACACACAAGGTCTTTAAGGGGATTAGTTCCTGATCGCCCTTCGTACGGGACAGGTCTTGATCTTCTTTCACATGGGTCAGCTCTCGAACGCCCCTCAGCTGGCGATAGCCCTTCTCGTAGTCTCAGGATCTCCTACTCCATTAACTAGAGACCACGTCTTGTTTTCCTCTCTGGAGGTCGATCGTAGGTCTGGATCCGCTCAGACCTTCCTGCACTCTCACCAGACGTCGGCTCGAGCAGCAGGCAGGAGGAGGCAGACACGAAGGCTCCTTCAGCGACTTCCGCACCCGGAACCACCACCACCACCACCACCCCGCTCGGAATTTGTGATTGGCGCGTGGGCCACCGTTTTGATTGAGCCTGGGCTCGCAGCGGGAGTGACTGGTTCGAGTCATCAGGCTCCTCGGCCCGTCAGCTTGTTGACTATTT
Organism: Lepisosteus platostomus; assembly: GCF_059453375.1. Taxonomy (NCBI): domain Eukaryota; kingdom Metazoa; phylum Chordata; class Actinopteri; order Semionotiformes; family Lepisosteidae; genus Lepisosteus; species Lepisosteus platostomus. The sequence continues at coordinate 4,627,782 of NC_142635.1, read as the reverse complement.
GACTCTTTTCCAGCGAAAGCAGTCGGATGTCATCTTCACGAGAACTCAAGATGACATTGGTCATCATGGGGGCGCTTCTCAGACAAATGATGTTGCCTCTTCTGATATTGAAATTCCTAACATGGGTGCTTACTTCAAATTAGCCTTGGGTAAAGATTCTAACACCCCTGCCAAAATGTTGGTTTAGACTCTGTTCAATCCTTATTGGTTCACTGTAAACATTTGTATCTTCTGAGGCAGGTTAGCTATGCCTCAGAAGATACAAATCTTCCGAGATCAAATGGTCCAAGATCAAATGGTAACTTGATGCAATGTTGGGCAATCTGACAGAATTTCAGAGAAAATTAATTAAACAGTGCGTGGCTGTTGAGTGTCAAAGATTGTGTACTCACATCTGCGCTATATCACATATACAGTGTGTGCTGTGTTTGTGTTTATGCACTACGTATGCATCTTTTTTTTATCAATAAAAAATGCGCACAGTGCGTTCTTGCGATTTTTAGGTGTGTGTCAATGCCTATGCACATTTGTGGTAAATAGGGAACTAGATGAGTAATATAGTCCTGTTTTACTAATTGATTTATAAATACACTGGAGCATGGTGTGTGTGTCAAGCGTGGCATTTTCTTTCTGTCTCGAGCTGTGTAGGATGCAGAGAATGGAAACAGCAGAGGGAGGAATAGGTAAAATGGACCTATTCTGGGTTTCTCTTTCAGTAAGAAAGAAGCAGAAAGAGCTGGGGCAGAAGACAACAAGTGAGAGCTCGGTATGTTTCCGAAAGTAATAGGGGGAATCCTTGTTTTTCGTTTTTAGAACAATTCAGTCGCACAGAGCTGGGCGTCGTGGCCTCAGCAAGCAGGTTTCGGAGAACATGTTTATGCATTGAGAGAACCTCTCGGCAACTGTGAAGAGAAACAGGTTTCCTGCCCAACAGACGCGACTTTGAGAAGAGTCCTGAAGACTTAAGGTCCGCCAAAGTCTGTGTAAAGACTGTCTCATAAAGTTACGCACGTGCTCCATTTCAGAGCAACAATATGTTGGATTCGGTGCCTTTAAAACTCTTGAGTCGGCGAGCTGAATTTGAGATGTTGCCAACACATCTTAGCCACTAATAACAAGTTTGTGCTCATAAACGCATCATAGGTTTTGAACGAATGAAATTCAGGGAGCTTTCTAGTGATTTGGTCTGGGAAACAACCTAGATGTGCTTTATTTTAGCACAAGATACTGTTATTATTCCATTACTAAAGGATTAGTTGATTCCTTATACTGCTTAACATTTTTGGATTATCTGTACCATGATTACAGAACTTTGAAAAAGGACACTGCGGATTCATGTGCTAATAAAATAAGGACTATAAATGCCAAAACCCCTACTTCTGAAATTCTAATTAGGTTTTTTTTTTAATTTTAAATACTTCTTATGCTTTTCTTTCTGACCTGCCCTTTTAAAACCCGGATCTTCCAGGTTAATTTGCAATATGACTCATCACCACGACCTCCAGTCAATGAGTTAATTGTGATCTTTCATACTTTAACATGCATACAGTAACCCGTGGCCTTCGTTTCTAAGAGTGAAACAACCAAAATGTACAATTTATATGAGAAGTGAACTCCAAAGAGCCTGGACAAGAGTAGAACTTCTGAAATGGATCAAAACCACTTGTAAGAAAGGTTTTGTGTGGTAAGTTGTGCAGGGTTGGTGCACGAGGGCAGGAGTCACTGTCCTTTAGGGTTCCCAATGAAGGTCAAGTATATGAACCCTTGTTTGGTCTTTCTTTCCTGCCAAACAATGATACACCACCGCAGGAAATCCTAGAGCGGAAATATACTGTAGCTCAATTTCATTTTTTTTTAAAAGGCTAATTCCCCAAACACTGTTTCTGTTTATCACAACATCGATTGTTTTACATTTCCTGGCTTTCAAAGGCGGTCTATAACGCCAATATGGAGTGAAATGTTGATTGTTGCACCCCTAAATGTCTCGAAATGTGAGAATTGATCTGGAAACAGATGGATTTTGGATGAGCTACCCCGTCACTGTACATTACAATAACGTTTTATACACACTATATATTAATAAATAGTATATATTCTCTAGAACAGCAGCAAGATCAGGGGTCATGAAGGGTCATAAACCAGAAGGTCTTATAGGCCAGTTAAATAATTAGGACAAGTGTTTAATGTACTTAATTAAGTCAATAACAATCACTGTAGGTCAGTTGGAATGAAAGCCTGAAGAAATTTGCATACTGTACAATCCAGAAAGAGGTTTCCCAACCAAATCTACTGCCAAGTTTTATATGACATAGCAGTGAGTGGATTATAGGTTTGCAGTGAATAACATGACTGCATTTGTCACGTAGCCAAGTCAAGATGTTGCCATCTACCCATATCTCAGCTGGAGAGTCTGGTCATTTACTTCTGTGTCTGGCTGACATTGATTAGCAATGTCTTTTTTCCCCATTCATCACTGATCTCTATCGTGATCTGGGGACTTTAAATGGTGTTTGTCACGAGAAAACTGAGAAGTAGGTCTAGGACAGGTATTTGGAAAAAGTACTAGCTTTACCGAGATAGTTATTTCAAACATTCTAATAGTTATCATTGTACAAAAGAACAGGTAAGGGGTTTATTCCATGCTGAAAAGAAAAGGAACGACGTTTCGGCTGTGGAGCCTTCTTCAGGTATCATCATTGTGCGTTCTGTCAAAGTCAACGTCTATGAACCTATCAGTCTGTACAACAATATATAATCATTTCAGGGTCAACTGTAACTGTATTATGAAGTGGAACAACTGTTTAGTGTTTTTGTCTAGTTTTTTTAAGACAGTCTTTGAGTAGGTCAGTGAGTCACTGTGCTCAATCTGACCAGAAACAAAACAAGCAACAGAGAATCCCACAGGAATAAACACACACAGCAGGACAATAGACACAGTAAGAGCGAGGAAAGAAGAAATTATCTCTGGGTAATAAACACACACAATAGCACAGGAGATCACAGAGAACCCCTCCCTAATAAACACATGTAACAGGACAGGAGACACAGCAAGAAAGAGATAACGGACAATGTGTCAGAATCAAACATAACCAACTAGAGGAAACGTCAAAAGACCATGCTCCTGTTTAAATGTCAGTTTTAAAAAGTAAGAGCATTGGCATTTCGAAACAAATTGTACTACTGTTTCTAATGTCATAGGCTGATTTGATACTATATATGTGAAGAAAACAGATTAATTTTAAATTAGTATTGCGACTAATACACAATACATTGCCACTGGAAGAGATCAGTTCTGAAAGATTTTATTTTAACCTGTAATCTGTATGTGGATCCATGTTTTGTTTGGTTCTGGGAACAGTCCAATGAACATACATAAACTTTTAAACACAAAATCACTGTGTATTTTATAGAAGAACTATAAGATGAGCTTTAACATTTGATAGAGTTACTCTACCCAGCACACAGATTTACTGTATCACCTTACAATCAACTCTTCAAAAAAATACTCTTCCCACATTTTCAACATTCTAGCACAAAGACCACCATGGACAATATTCTTTCATCCTTAAATATATTCCAAATTATTATAAAGACATACAGTACCTGAATTATTGACACAAATGTATATGTGATCAGAGACCGATTTGTACTAGACATTGGTCATTAAAAATACCTAACAAAAAGTCACAATACATTGACTTTTATTCAGAAGGATGATAAACAATTTATAATAAATGTTTAAAATATTAAGGACATTCATGTAAAAATATGTATGGCTTCACAACAGTTTTCTATGTACTTTGCCCGTCAGACATTAAATCATTTTGGTATGTGGGCTAGAAATGTAAATGTAAATCAAACTACATTTAAAATCTATATAACTGCATATTGCTTCTTAACCTGACCCCTGGTCTACATAAAAATCTGTTGTAATTTATATACAATCTTCCAGGTCTTAAACATACAGTCTTTGGCATTCAATTAAATGTGCCGATATGAACATTCCGCTTTTTGTGGAACACAGATTACTTCCTATTAATTCATATCACATGCTATTTGTTTCCCAGAATTTTGATGAACATATTTCATTATTCTTTACCAATCAGGAAGGCCATATACTGTAGCTACCAGAATTGACTGAGGACGTTCTTCAACAATGCTCATCATCATGAGAATAATGGAGCTTTTCTCCTTGCACAGACCTTCCGTCATGTTTAGCAATTGTAATCACATATAATTATATAATCCATCCGGATTTGGACAAATACAGTCTACGGTACATTTTCAGATAGAATGAAAGTGCAAAAACCACTGCTTTCACTGTTCAATAGTTGGGATAGCGCACAGTCGAGATGTGTTACATTGTGACATCCAAATTAAATCCGGAGCTCTTTTTGTTGTACGGAGAGTCAATAGGGAGCAGAATAGTAGAAGAGACTGTTCTACTGCACTGTGACTATCGCCATATGTAACAATAGGAGGACAGAGTCGCAGTTCAGTAGAACATTCCTGTAACAAGAGGGGCTACAGTGTCAGTACAGTAGAATAGACATGGTACAAAAAGAGGCTACAGTAAAATTGTCACATTACAGCAGAAGCCACTATATAAGGTACTAAAAAAAAAGAGTCAATGTGGCATGGCATATTTATACTTTGCACAACGTATATAACCACACAATTATATTCCTATTACAATACGGGCAGTAAAAATGTGGACTAATAATGCTCCATTAATCATTGTAATAAAAGTGTAGAATCATAGTCATTTTACAATAGGGGACTATCAACAAAGCCGAATAGTCATGTTGGTGTTGCGAGCAATAATAAAATTGCATTAGAACAGCACAGTTACAAGAAAGAATGTTTGTAGCATTACATGAGAATGAAATGACAGTATTCGGGACTATAGCATACATGTAACAATACCCATGGTTCGATGGGAATACACTATAATAATGATCTAGGAAATAACATTAACTTATCGAGAAGTTAAGGAACGTAGCTTCAATTCTGCACTGCAGGACCCTGAAAACGGACACCACAGGAATGTTTGTGTCAGGAAGCATTAATAAATTAAAAACGGAAGACTGATGAAGAGTATGGGTAGTTTGTGTGCCGTCGAGCGCATTGCAAATTGGAAGGCCCACATTAATTCAAAATATACCTGAGTGGTCTTAAAAAAACACGTCTCAATTTCCCACATTATCTTCTTTATATTTGTCACTATTCTTGACTCATCAATTCAATTGGATTTTGGCAGATTAAAAAAAAAAGGATTGTATCAGAAATCAAAGCGCACATACAGTACATACTGTACATGAGCTAAACTGCGAGAAATGATCCATATATAATGTTTTCTTTAGAAATAAAGGTGTTGATTTCCTATAAGGTTCGTGCACAAACATTTAGCAAGGTTTTTCTGCGTGGCAAAAATAAAACCCTTAACTTCTACGCAGTTAATTCAGAACCTATTTCAGTGCGTTTTCAAACCCACTTGACAATATTTTTTAAGACATCTGTGGTAAACACTTTGATCTTTGTTACCTGGGAAGATGTGGATTTCATAACCCCATAAATTAATTATTCTACTGTACATGCGGCAAGCCGGAGAATTAGGCCTGAAATGTTAACTCGGTGGTGAAGAGTCCCACGCTGTTGGTTCATGCTGATGAAACATTGCATGAAGTTCTGCTTATTGAAAAATCGAATTTGAAGTTAGAAAAAGCTTATTGCAGTGAACAATCAGTACAGTTTTACAGACCAAGCATCTACAGAATATCTATGGCTGTATTTTCTGGATTGTTGCATTTACAGAACATTTATGCACACGTTAGTTAACATGTCAGCCCTTTCTTAGCTAGAGAATGGACCCTGAACGTACTGCTGATGAATTCGGCGACCATTTCTACTGTCATTTCCCCTTCTAGTAAGTCTAACAGGTGCTGATGGTAGTTTAATTTGTGCACAGTCTCAGATGTGGCCTGATTGCCTTTTTGGGGGGAGTTTTGTTCCTCTGCACAAATGCTCAACACAATCCAGCTCCCTCAACTCTCGTTGAATTTTAACCGATTTGTTTCCACAAGCCCGTCGGCCCCAAGTTGCCGTCCAAACTCTGTCCAATCCAAGGCGATAATGTTAAGTCCCCCCATGGCAACGTGATCAAGACAGGACCTAACAAGGAAAGGTCCATGTGCCGTATGTCCACAAACAGCACAACACATCCAGGAATACCTCCGCTACATTGAAATAAATGCAACTAAATTAGGCTCGATGGCATGCAGTCTCTTTATGATGCCAGCAAAGAAGAGCACTGTGAAAATGTCACAGTGTCAAAAAACACGAACATTACACATCGGCTTTATAACATGATAGAGCGACATGCTGTAACGGGAGGCTAGCCAATTTCCTTTTTCTTACTGACAAGCTCAAAAAGTTTTGAAAGAAGGTCACCGTTTGGTGTTTTGAGGGCATGGACTTTACAAAGTCAAGACTTTTGCTATAGCTTGCTTGCAAGAATGCCAATTTAGGCCTTAGGTGTTGAAAACATAGGGCTCTATTTTAGTAAAAGCAGGACCAAAACCGTCCCGATTCTAAACGTGCGTTTGTGGGTTTCTATACACTGGAAAGATGACCTTCAGATATTTACATCATGTTTTGTAACTCACAGGGAACACCCCACCAATGTTCCAATACTGCATTAACACGAAAATACCATTCATCTCACTTCTCATTTTTCCTGCCTACGTTGTTTCTCGCTAGGATTGCACAGTTACATTTCCAGATACAATGATGATTTGCAGAAGAAGGCAGTACATATCCCTCTGAATAAGTAATTTACTCCCGTGAGTATCACGGCACCTTTTCATGACATTACAAACACAAAGTGCTTGGAGCTGGATTTTTTATGCCCTGTCTTGTGGACAATCATGTTAAACACAAATATGTTATGCATGAATGTAAAACATTAAAAAATATCAAACTCTCAAAGAAATCCTTACGCACAGTTACAGTTAACTGACTCAAATCTTACTTGGTTTAAATCATAATTCAATGTGATAACATTGTATAATGACAATCTAACTTAAAGTTAACCATTTCACTGCCTGAAATAATGGGCAAAGAGACAGTCACTTTCCTTAACTTAGGCTTCTATCACAAAATTGCTATAAAGAGGTCAGCTATACTGTATATGTGCTTTCCAATAATGTTTGTGATGGATTAATTACGGTAATTACAGTAGTTGCTATTGGAACTGAACGGGAATCAATGAGGCCCAAAGCATTTAATCTTTTCTGCTAAATGTTCTGTAATTTTAAAACTCTAGGATCAGATCTTTCATTTTAGAACGACTGACCAGACACGTTTCTGCAAAATAGTGAAAAATTAGGTCAACAAATGCTGCTTCTTTTCTTTATATATGCAGTTCATTTTCTGATCAGGCCCAACAACGACAGCACTGTCAAACGTCTGCTCTATCGAGTTTCTTTTCCTTTCTTCTCTTTCCTTAATTTGTATTTGTCTTTTGGCTGTATGTGCTTTCCTTCCCTCTGCCTGGATTTTTTCCAAATCTTTTTCCTTCCACCCCTCTGTCTCCCTCTTTCTTCCTAGCATTTCTGTGATTTTAGCACCCCCTGCACATTCCCAATATTCCTGACCTGTGAAAGAGCCCAGTCTGGACTGGTGTGGAGCTCCATGCTCAAACCCCGGCTTGTCAATGATAAAACAGTACCTACCAGTTCGATGTCTCCTGTGTCCGCTGCTCTTTACAGACTGAAACACATTCACGCACACCTACTGTAATACACACACATCTGCTGAAGAGCACAGATGTCACATACAACAGGAAGCCAAGTTCTTTCTAACTTTGAACTTTGCCAGTCTCCCATTGGTTGATCGTACTCAGTTACTGCAAGAACCTACAACCTGCGTCCCAGAATGGAATATGAACTAAACAACGTGGTTGTCCAAGTTCCTGCTGTCTGTGTATAGCAGACATAACCAGTTATTTGGGTTTTGATAACAGTTTACAACGCTGATCAGCTTCTCAGTTTTCCAGTCCAAAAGAACAGCATTTTCAGTATGAAACAGCGTAGTGTATGAGCACACATTAGAGGTCATTGTGATACCTCAGTATCATAGCCTTTCTGTACTGGGTTATTGTAGTACAATGAAGTATTACTGGGAGCATTTTACAGTATTTTTAAAGTGCTTTAATTACTGGAGAATAGGATGGAAATAATTCATTTAAATAAATACAAGTATATAGTTTATTGTATTTAAAGTTGGACAAACATGCATTAGGTGGGTAAATGCTAATACGTTCCATCATCATTACTTTTGTAGTAAAGGCCTGATTTCATGCAGATTGTTTTATGTTTTGTACTATAATACCAAGCGCTTTCTAATGGACAGATTGCACTGATGACTGTATGCTGTAATTGATATATTATACATTATAATATTTTTCCAGAAAAAGTTTAAGTTACAAACATATTTTGTCCTGTCAAGTCAGAATTATGTTAAGACAGATTGTGTGTACATTTGTGTTACTGTTACTTTTGATGTTTACATTTTTTTTGTATTTGATCCCAGTTATCTTTGGGGAAAAACAATGAATAATTGCATGGGAATTTCTGAGTATCCAGGAACATTGGAATCACTTTACTGGGTTAGTGTCATTTTGGGTCAATAATATTCACTGGGTACCAACTGTTCCACCAGAATTAGATGCTGTAGATAATGTATAATTAAATTCAAAGACTTGCTTAATGCAATATAACATGAAACTCTTATATTGCTATTCAATGTCATTCCTCTAAGGGTGGACATAACTCACATTGCCTGTAAACTAAATTCTATGTGAATGTTTTCTCACCATGATGTATAGGAATAGTGTACATTCATGTGATGCCACACTGGGAGTGGTAAACCAAAATTGTCTAAAACAGACAGTTCCAGGTAAGCAGACCCCAACAACACTCTATGGTTCAAAACAGTGCTCTTTATTTAAGGTGGTAAAACAAACAGCAGCCACCACAAACCAAACAACCTAGATCTTCATCTGCTAACGAAATTCTTCAGAGCCTAACGAACCCTATCTAACAGCTAAGCTTCTTACCAGCTTAAAAAAATAATTCAGCCTTTCCCAGAGACTCTTCATGAACCAGCTATCTTCTCTCAAGACTCCTTCACGTACAAAAGTCTCTTCCTGAGACATTATAGACAGACCTCAGTTCCACATAGGAATTTCTCTGTCCTCACAGAGTTTCAACTTCTTCACTAGCAAACACTCACGGGTTCTTTGTCCACAGCTCCACAGTTTCTCCTGTTCCTGGTCAGTCCTTGCTTTTCTGGTGATCTGTCGCCCCAACAGGCTGGCTTCCGTTCTCAGATCACCAACATCACTCAGTGGCTGACTGTCCCAGACTTCCTGCCTTTTAAAGACTCGCCCGACCAATCATCTTCCCCCAACAGGTCAGGTGACTGAGGACAGCTGCAACTCATTTCCCGAAGGCTTCTGGGGAATGTGATCCAGAAAAGGCCACCATTTTGTGTGGAGTGGCTGTGCCCTCACAGTGTATTGCTGTGTAAAATTTACTAATTTGCTAATCGCTTATGAATTACAAAGATGATATACCAGACATATTGGCAAGTGCCCTATAACCAGACGTTTTAGAAGAAGGTCAGACCCTAATCCTGTTTGCTTCTGCTTCCATACATATATATCTCATCCACCAAACTTTTGTTTCCCATAACTCTTTCACCCCAAATATATTTTTGCAGCATCTCTCCGGCTTGTTCCTCAGGGAAGTGTGTGGTGGGTTCAGTTAGCCTCATCCTCGCAGTTAATCTGCCTTTCCTCTTGCTATGGAGAATTACGCCAAATACCATCTCAAACATTCATCCCTCTATCACCTTCATTAGGATCTAACCAAGTTGTTGAAAACCAGTTTATTAAAATGACCCAGCAATTACAGGTATTAAAACACTGTTTTAACAGTAATCTGTTATTAAGACAAAGCAAGTAACATATGCTAGAATATCCTGTTTTGACTCGAAAAAGTAGCTGGTGTTTCAGGGCATCTGGAAAGATGTGAATATACATATAGGTTTCAAATCAGTGGTAATGGAGTGTAGTGTTAGGGACAACAGGTCAGTATATCTGCCCTGTCCCTCTGTCTTCCTCTCTCTAGATGTGTGGCAGTCAATCTCAGCCTGCTGCCTCTCCCAGTTAACCCCCCTAGTCACTCCTTCTGCACACCAAACCACTAGTTCCCTATTTCTCTGAAAAAATCACTCCATCCGGCCCCCCTACTCAAAACCCAAATGAGAGAGAAACAGGAAGAGGGGAGCGAAAAGAGAAACAGAAGCTAGATGGAGGTTTTGGGGGTTTTGAGCTGTGTGATAAACAGAGAGAGTTTTAAATCTGCACTGTGAGAACTTGATTCAAACTATACCAGTGGTGGACACTACAGTACTGACCAGACAGTCCTTTATCAGTGCACTGAGAGAGTTCATACAATACCTGCACTGGACACAGTCATCACAATAAAAATAAAAACGTGCAATTCTGTGCCACTTACAACATACTTTATCCCACAGTATACAGTATAGCTTGATCAGCATTCTTCATTCTTGTAAGGCTTGGATTGGAGGAAGAGAGAGTGGAGATGTGTTAAACACAAAGCTCCTTCAATTCACAGAACTTCTCATTTCATATCTTCCCTTTTATTCAAGTTCATGGAAGATGAATCACGAAAACAGAAGTCTGCTAATCAGTAGTATATACCTAATCTAATTATGACAACTCTTGACAGTACCTATGAAGAGATTAACTGTACCTAACTACAAGATCTATCAAAAGTGTCTCCCTTCAGGATCATTCTAAAATGTCTTCTTACAGGGTTGATCCACAGTATATTCCTACAGGATTGATCCACAATGTCTAGTAACAGGATTAATTCATAGTGTTTTCCTACAGAATGTATCCACAGTGTTAAGGTTGGTCCAATATGTATTCCTACAGGTTCTGTCTACAGTGTTTTCCACATACAGGGACAATCCACAGTGTGTCTCTACATCGTTTTACCCACATATGTATCCAAAGTTGTCTACTTACAGTATATAAGTCTCTACCCATCTATGTATGGGTTTGATACAACTGTATGCCTATATGCTCTAAAAACATTGTCTACAAATAATATTAGTTCTCAGCTTCTCTCTACATTGCCTATGTACAGTACATGATCTGTACACATAGTCTATGTACATGATGTATCATTACTCTATCACCCTGTCTCTTGTACAGTATGTGTAATTCCTTGTGATTTCAAAAGCTTCTTATATGAAAGGTTCTGAAAGTGCTATACAATATCTATCTGCAGTTTGCATTTTAAATGTAATAAACTAGGTCTTTTTACAGTTTCTGTGTACAATGTCTATCACTGGTGCCCGTCTATAATTCAGGCCAAACTATTTTGGAGTTTCAAATCCCCAAGTGCTTCAAGTCTAATAATAACAAAACGTTTGATTAAATTGCCTTTGCAAACCCAAGGACACCGTACATCAAGAAAAAGACAAATTACAAAGTACCATGCAAAGTAAAAGAAAGAAAAAAATAAACAAGAACATGCAGGTTCATACAGGTAGAATGTAGGTCAATCAAACATAGGCCCTAGCAAAGTGATGAGCTTTGATCTAGTATTTGAGAATTTTTCTCGCATAGAGTCTGAGGATGGACATTCTCCATAATTCCACATGGAGAAGTGACAGGAAAGGCACAGCTGCCAAAAGTCCATGATTTAGTCCCGGGTGTAGTGAGCAAAGACCCAGCCTCAGCTGACTGGAGCCTGTGAGAGGGAGTGTAAACATGGAGGAGCTCAGAGATGTACTGTATGATGGAGCCAGATTGTTCAGAGCCTTGAAAGTCATTAACAAGATCTTATACTGAATATGTGACTTAATAGGCAACTGATGTAGACTTAAATGAATGCTGCCAAGGTCTGTTGTGAGTTAGACGTCTAGCTATAGAGTTTTGGACATACTGTATTGAAACTTGTTGAGAAGAGTGTAAGTAAGCCCATAGAGTAAAAAGTTGCAGAAATCAAGTCTTGATGTTATAGATGCATGAATAGAAATTGCCTAATCCTGGCAATATAAAGACATTTCATTACAGACATTTCATTGCCAACAACTATTGCTGCATGCTGTATTGCTGTGCATTTGATAAATAAACTGTGATTGATGGATATTTCTTAGGTGAAAAAAAAAGACACATTTTTCAATTTTTTCTTGTGGGTTTCAGCAGACAGGAGAGGATCAAGTGTGATTCCCATATTCCTGACTACAACTGTTGCATGGAGGAAGTCGTCCATCAATACTGCAAAGCTCTGCATCTTTTGGCAGCTGCCATTTTCTGCCCACCAGTAAGATTTCTGCTTTGTCACGATGTACAGTAGCTTCAGTGAATTTTATCTCAACCAGAATTTGATGTCACGCAAACAAGAGATGGAGGAAACTGGAGGGGGAAGAGCATTTAAGTCCAAGTATCATCAGCATAGCAGTAAAAATGAAGACCATGTTTGCATATAATAACAAAAAGCAAGGGGCCTAAGACTGAAACCTGCAGCACACTGCTTGCAGTACCAAGAATGTTTGTAAGAAATTGAGAAACACTGAATGCTTATTGTATCAAAAGTCATGCAAACATCAAGGAGTTGATCTTGCTAAGCCATGAAAGGTGTAACTATGCGCTGTGTGTATTCTCTCTCAGGCTGCCGGTGCAGTGACAGCTGTGTCTCTCTGCACCAGATTGTCATTCAGCATGTCTGGTGTTTTAATTGCTGCTGGGCTCTCACACCTGCTCTGGTGTTTTAGCCACAGGGGAGACAGGGGTGTATAAACAGCCACAGGTGTGTATTTGGGAACCCCGTGTGTCCTTATTGAGCTCCGGAGACGTGGTTGCATCTGATCAATTTCTTTGCAAGCTTTCATGCAAAACCACATTGAATTATGGTACAAGAGTTCTGAACAGGTTTCTCTTTCCTAAGCACTTGGCTGATAATGCTGAGAATTCTTCTCTTTTTCTAAGATATAATTAGAAAGTCCTCTGTTCAAACTGTTGTATTTCTACATTTATTTTGCAACACTCTTACTGTAACATATATACTATTTAATATTGCAGTCATACAGTGCTGTCACATAACTATTCTGCATTTTCACCATTGTATAGTACTTTAAGACGACTGTTTTGTACTTTTACTAAGCCATGGTATTTTATAGTGCTGTAGCAGAATTAATCGACTGTAAGTTTATCAAAGCATTGTAGTCACACAGACAACAAAGTCTGGTTTCTGTTCAAATGTTTTATTAAAAGGTTGATACAATCAGCTAAATATTAAGGAAATACCTCATGCACTACATTTAAGCAACTTGAAATATATGGATGAAATATAAGCACATTCCAAATGTCAATGCTGGAATCTCTCTTTAACACACATACACACACTTTCACACAAGCACCTATATACAATCCTTTTTTTTTCTTACCCATTAGCACCCCCCAAAAAAGTGTTACCATGTCTGTAGGCGTCGGCTCATTGAATTCAGTACAAACTGCTCTCCACAACTGGCCTGACATCAGAGCTGTGTACTGGGGAGGAGAAAAAGTGCACCCATACAGGAATTTGCAGCAGCACAGCAGGGTAAAAGCAGAATAATGCATACAAACACTGTAAAATCTTGGTCTAAAATAGAGGGGTATGTTATACAAGAATTCCAAACTGTAGAACAATCCTGTGCATATACAGTATAACTAAAGGAACTTCCATGAGAGTATGAACGTTGAGTCTGATAGCTCGGATTCCGATAGTCACAGCCTGAGCTCTCCATACAGACGTGTCTTCATCACTTATCTCATACACTCTTTTCACACTTGATCACATATGCCCTCTGCCACCTCTCCTCTACTCGCCTCTCTCACACTCAGTTCCTGTTCGTCTCACTCTCGCTCACTCACATGCACACACGCACAAACACAAACACAAACACAAACACAAACCACACACTGCCTTCGCTCAGTGGAGCTGTTGCTTCAGAGAGTTTCCATTCTCCCGCTGTCTCCCCACGTTTCGGCTCACGTTGTTGCTGAAATAAACACAATCATCATGAGCATTATCGTCACCATCCTCATCACCATCAAACGTACTTCTAGAAGATGTGGAAGCAACACAGTAAGTGTAAATAGAAGTAGTAGCAGCTCGGTAGACGTTTTGTGACTGAGAACCACAGTTTTCCCAGCTCCTACATGTAGAGAGAGGCCACTGTTTATGAATTTTCACCACATTATCACAATCTTCTGTAACTCTAGTACTGTAGGTGCCTAACAAGTAGCAGTGCCCTGATTAGTAAATATGTTTAAGAATTAGGGTAAATGATACTCAGTCTTAGGACATTACAGTATTAATTATTGTATTTCTACTGCAAAGTGCAATTTCCCCACAGGGCTTGTGAGCAGTGTGGTGGTGCTGTTTCTCAATGCGTTATCATTCTTACCGGTTACACTGGCAGTAGTCACGGGCGGTCAGTGGCTGTCTCTGCGATCTCCGTTTTCTCATCCTCTTCTGGAGAGAGAAGAGAGAAACATTCACAATACAGGGTCAAAGGGATGAAAATACTATTTTGTTTACACATTTCTCTTCTCCTGGAGATCGGCCATTTTGAATTAAGGTCACACGGACAGCGGACCAGAAAAATAAAACATTTTTTTTTAAGAGCTTTGCAAAGTCAGGACATCATGCAATCGGGGAGGGCTAACAGCGTGGCTCTGAGGGTGGGGTTTTTGTGACCCCCCCGTAAGAAAATATGTCAAGGCAAGAGATCCTGTGGATCACTCCTGCCCAAACACATGACAGACACCCAGGCAGATCCAAATCCCCCACCCCACCCCAGGGAGTGATCATCAAACACCACTTGGAGCAATCTGGGGTCCCCAATCCTGGTCATGATGGATATGACAAGTCAGTAAAACAAGCCACTTTCTGTATTTATCATTTGTGATGAATGAATGTAAATATAATCTTTTAACTTTGATTTGCACACTGTACATTTTTATTTAGAGATTAAATTGTACATTAAAATATTACCTTATCTTCCAGTAATACACTACCATGCAAAATATTACTGCTGCTTAAGCCTGCTCAAGCCTGATCAAGCCAGTGTAGCTGCATGCTTTCTAGGTCTCTTCAAAGCAACAGCGTCTTAACAGCTAGGAGGAGCAGCTAACTTGCTCCGATTATGGCAGCAATGAGCTAAGTGGCAGTGAAAACCTGCAGACACACTGGCCTTGCAGGAGCAGGATGTGGGGATCCGTGCAGGGAAGAAGCATCACAACAATTTTCCAAATCAGGACTACCCTTCCAGTCTTCTCCATCACATTACATACGACCAATTTCTTATGTTGACCCTACTGATTATCAAGCGAGTAATCAAGGAGCTGGTTGCAACAAAAACCCCGCGATGGTGTAGAATGGATGAGCCCAGCGCTGAGCAATCCTAATCTAAAGAGTGACAAAGCATTGTCAAATCTTTGAAATCAGTGTGCATAATTTCCTTCTTGGGCATACACAGTGTCACAGTGTCATCCCTGCTCTGCTGTTAATGACCTAATTGACCTAATCATTATCATAATTGGACTAGATGGAAATGTTTTCCTTCAATTTGCCTTCAGAGAGAGAGACACCCAGAAAACCCACAGGATATTGGCCCTGTAGTTCCTGAACCCTACACCCATTCCATTTTTCACATTTCGGTTTATTACAATTCTGGGTAAGGCAAAAGAAACTTAGAAGTCATGTTTATAAATTCTGCACTCAGTACAGGACGATTTACCTTCAGTCTCTTCTTCCTCAATAACAGGATGATGGCTACGATGATCAGGATAATCAAGACGACTGAGCCAATAGCAATTGACACCAGAACCCAAAGATTCATGTTCAGTCCAAACACTGAGACAGATTCAGCTGAGCCTGTATCTGAGTTTGAGGGAGAAAGAGGAGCACTGAGAGTCTGAAGCACAGAATATACCCCCCTTTCACACCAGTTGAAACATAAAAACAATGGCTCCAGCCTCTATATTTACTTGAGTGACTAGTGTCTCCTGTGCCTCCGGGAGCTCCTTCCACCTTCAGTACAATAGTGGACGTTATTGTCCCCTCCTTGAAACGCAAATAACAGTTGTAAATTCCAGACTGCTGTGGTTTCACCTGCAATGAATGAATGAATGAATGAATCAGTCATCAGTGCCTTTTCCCAGATCATCACTTTCAGGGCTTTAAGGGCTCGTGGTTGACTAGGAGGCTACATATTATTCAATACAAGAATAAAGAGCCTATAATAATTTTAGAGACAAACATTAATACAAATTCTTATGTCCACTATGTAGACATGTGAAGCATAGAAAGATTAATAGACTTTCATATAGACCCTACAGACACATCTGAAAAACCCTAATATAGACCCTAGAGACACTCCTCACACACAGAGATTAATACAGAACCTAATACAGACCCTAGAGACACACCTATCACAGATCCTAGAAATATACCTTAGACAGAGAGTTTAATACAGGTTTTAATACAGACACCCCTAACACATGGATACTCATATAACATGAGTTTTGGTAAATGACTTGAGCATACCTTTATGAGAGAGATAGACAGGTTTGTTTTCAGGTCATTTACTTTAGGGTATTCAATTTCTTTGAACATTGTGGCATTCCAAGACATGTGTGTTCCTATCTGAACGTACAGATCCAGCAGTGGCTTATCATCTTTCATCCACCCTCCTCTGATGAAGTTCAGGGAGCGAAACGTGTAGGATAAAGGGGAGGAGAGCAGACAGGGCAGGAAAACATTGTCTCCCTGCTTTGCTGTTTGTTTTGACAGGGGCTGGGGATTCATACCTGACAGAGAGGGACAGAAAGGAAAGGAGAGCAACAATGTGGACATGGTAACTACAGTAACAGTAGTTTAGAACAGTAGTAAGAGCACGAGAGGCTGGTGTGGTTCACACAGACACTTGTTGACATTCTGACTTGACCTGAGAACAAATTAACACACCACTGAGACAGAAGTGTGCTTTTCCCATTGACTCACAAAAGCATCGTAAAAGTTACACAAACAGCAGACAAGTACAAAATACACAAAGAAAACACACATGGGCCATTAATGAACACTAAATACACATATAGAGGCTATATATACACAACCAATACCCTTTCATTGGATCTAATACAATGAATATAAGGTATTAGCACACTGCAAGCTAATTAGATTGTGGACTATATAGTATGATTCTATCCTGAGCATTATCTCCATTATTCTTTACAAAGAACTAATGAAGCAAAATCTTGAATTTCCCCCACAAAAATAACATGAAAAAGGCAATAATTCACTTCCAAGATTTCACTACGGGAACATTAATGTTACAGCATCTAGGTTTATGATATATAAAGTAAATATAGCACTATATGAAATATAAAGTATATGTACTACTGTATATTTAAAGTATATATTGTGTATTAAAGTAAATATAGCCCTGTAGTAAATTTGAAGCTTCTGAAAATTGCTATAAAGATCAATGGATTTATGTAATTTAATCGTCAATAATGATTTTAGAAAAAAAAAAAGAAATACCTTCATTTTAATACCTTAGGATTACCAAGACATGGAAAACTAAAGGCAGGATCATATTCAGGCTAGTGAGCTATGACATATACAATATATTATACAGTATATACCTATTGTTAATCCACACAGGATATACATGCCCTTTATACACCTACACGTTTTATACAGATACTGTACACACCCAGTATACACAAATGCAATGGTACACACACTGTATGATTTACACACTCGGTACACGGACACACACCATACCTAACACGTCTATGTTGAGGGTCTCCACATATTTCTTCACATCAGTAATCTCACACTTCCAGTTCCCAGTGTGGGCGGGGCTTATTTTACTGATTTCCACAGTTCCCTCCCCTTCCTCTGCCCCATTGGGCGATAACCACTTCAGTTTCTCCGAGGTCCTGCCCCCGACCTGGCAGTGCATGGTCACATTGGTGTTTTGTAGGAATGGACCTTCTGGTTTAGTGAAGACTAAAACAGGGAGAGAAGGGTGTGTAATACATTGTAGAATCATCACTGTTTGGTAATAGAGAAGATGAATATTAATATACAAGCTGACTGATTGTTAGAGTGCCAGAAGAAAGCAGGAGAGGGAGAGTGAAAGATGACTGACTTCACTGTGTCACTGTGTGACATCCCAGCATGAAGCTCACCCTCTATGATGAGCAGCCGGTGTGTTACAAGTTGCTTTTGATCCTGCTCACACATATACCACCCGCTGTCGTTCTTCTTGACTGGGCTGATCTGAAGGCCACGCCCACCTGGTTTTGCTCGGCCTTGTGCAGGAAACTGATGTCCTGAGACAACGAAAGTTGATCATGATTTTTATCATGAATGCTATTACTCTACTCAACTAATACAATTTTATTGTCAACTAATAACTAATACTAATTTATAATTTTATTTACTTATATTACATGACTTTAAAAACAGTTTTGTGTACTGTTCTGGTTTGTTGTTTGTATATTCTGGACTGTGAGCAACTCTTCTTAGTGCACTTCTTCTCACTGGCTGTATTGTATGTACTGTATTGTATTGTTGTATTATTGTATCATTTCGTTACACTGTGCTGTGTTGACTGTCTTAAGCCGCTGTTGCACTCAGGGGATCAATAATGTATCTATCTATCTAACAGTACAGAGCCATGTGAAGTATATTAACAACCTGTCCCCACAACGACAGCAGGTGATATTGACAAATCATAGCTTCCTGCAAGAAAAAGCAACATTTCTCTTCAAAGCCAGAGAGCTCTAAAAGTGACCCACCAACAGAATCAACCACCGTAATGGCGGAGCGGTGGCACTGTGGATAAGGATCTGCGCCTGTGGCCGGAAGGTTGCTGGTTCAAATCCCGCGGCCGGCAGAGGAATCCTACTCTGTTGAGACCCTGAGCAAGGCCCTTAACCCCACCTGCTCCAGGGGTGCGGTATAAATGGCCGACCCTGCGCTCTGACCCCAAGCTTCTCTCCCTGTCTGTGTGTCTCAGGGAGAGCAAGCTGGGGTCTGCGAAAAGACGAATTCCTAATGCAAGAAATTGTATAGGGCCAATAAAGCGATCTCTTATCTTAATGTCTTTACCTTTGCGCTGGCTGCCGGATTTGTCGATAGTGAAAATCAGGCTATAATCGTTCCCATTTGAAGAGTATTTCCAACTGGTGCTCTTAAGATGCGAGGAGCTGCAGGGAAGATCCAGACTCCTGCTGTTCTCCCTGACGTAGAAAACCTCACCCTGTGCAGGGTGCGCAAAGGCTGCTGGAGAGTGTGAAACAGACATGCACACAACACTTGAGAGATACAACATTTACTGGGACACAAGACATTGACCGATATTGACTCAGATTACAGAAACCCTTTAAAGACTGACTGATTGCAGGGCACACCAGGACAACACACCTTTGTGTGTTCTCGTTTGGAAATAGCCCTTCTCATAACAGATTAAACCTCTTTTTCAAGCCTTCACTGAACAGCAATGTGAACTCTTGCATCCCTACACACTAACACTAGTATTGCTATTAGCATTGGTATCAGTATCAGTATTTCAATTAATATTAGCATTGATATTAATTGATAGTGGCATTGGTATAAGTATTTTAATTAGTATTATTATTAGCAATGATATTAATATTATTGTGCTCACCAATCCACAACAGGAGAAGACAATCCTCTCTTCTCACCATTTTGCTAAATTTCAGCACCACTGTGGTCTGTAGGAGGAAATAGAAAAAAGAAAGTTGAGGGTCAACAGTTGAAGGGGCGCTCACCAGTGAGGCAGGAAGAGAGAGCAGCATCATCTTTCCCCTCGCTTGAACAAGACTGCAGCTTTTCCTGAAGTCTGAGCGCTTTCAAGATTAGTGCACTGATTCACAGGGAGCGGAACATGAGCTTCCATCTGCAGTCCCCAGCCAGTCTGGTTTTCATCAGAAGGTGCATATTCGTTAGCTTCGGTCCTTTCGAATTGATGGGAAGCAGAAACATCGAAAAAGCCCCCTAATTTCTTCTTCTAAACATTGAAACAGAATTGTCAGTAATACGTTTAAGAAAATAAGGTTCCAAAATGAGAGGTGGCTATTGGGCTCCATCTAACTAATTAACCCAAGATGCCAGGGTGTCTGCTTCAGCCCAGTGGCTGGGTTGGTTGTTTCACACTCCTACAACCCTTTGTGTAAAGCCCTGCCTTCGGTCCTGATTGGAGGAGCTCGCCCAGCCATTTCTTGAAGGAAGCAAGGGGAACGGCTGCAGCAAAATGGCGGGTCCTGCTCGTTTCACACTCTCACAACGAAGCGCCGCCTAGTCTCGGTGTTACATTTCAAATGAACTTCCTCAAAGCTTCCTCTTGTCCTTTCTGCAGATGAAAAGGTTAAAATCACCCAGCCTCGGAGAGTTGTTTCGCCTCCATGATCACAATCCCTTAAGGTGGCTTATTAGGCAAATTAGAAGCCTGTTTGTGAACCGGCCAGAGAGCTGTAGCAAATACAGTAATAAGTTACTTTCCCATAATTCAAAGTTTGCTTTTAACTATAGCTCTGAAGTCTCTTCCTCGTAAGATCTATCTGTCAGTAGCCAGACAATATTTGAATAATTCAGTAAAAATTTCATCAGGAGGGATTCCCAGTATAATATTATATGTTTTAACATTTTGGTCACGCTTTGCAAAAAATGACTTTATGCAGTTTTGTTTTCCTTTGGTGCGTTCAGATATGGTTATCTTCTTTTAACGACGAACTGAATTCAAACCCGAAAATACACGTTTTGACTCTTTAGTCAAAATAATTTTAAAAAAACAGGGGTGGAATTAAATTTGTGCTCCTCTTACAGACCATCCCCAGTTTGTTGAAGTTAATTTGTTAAAGTGACTTCCTCTTTAACCCAGAAACAGCTAAACCAGTAGTGTCAAACAGTTGTAATAAAGATTCATTTTACACTATAAAAAATGGAAATTCGAACAACATACAGTAATTGATCTTAAAAACAGCACTGAACGACTTCCTATGTTTTCTTCTGGAGTCAACATGCTACTTTTTCACCTTGAAATCTGTAAATCAATCCATCTTACTGTTTCTTCTTGTGGTCTGTTAACAGGTGTGCAATGTTTCTGAGATTCAGAAATACAATACCACTCCCTTTGAAGTTTATTTAAAACTAAAAGTGATGCAGTCCTCAAAATATAAAATTACTGTGTACACGGTTTTCACTTAAAAGAATTGACTATTTTTTTTACTTGTTAATATTCTTATGGTTATTCTTAATTTAACACTATTACAGTTCTGCTTTTGAATACTTATTCACATTCCATTGTATTCTTGTTTTATTTTAACAAGTGAACATAGTTTAGTTATGTAATACTGGAAACACAGTCACTACTTTGATAAAAAAAAATATTATGCATGTAAAATCAACAACAACAACAACAACAATAATAATAATAATAATAATAATAATAATAATAATAATAATAATCTCTTAAATATCTGCTTCATTTTATTGGTACATTTGGTATTCGGGGATTTAATTAAAAAAATAATGATTGTTTTATCATTTATTATTTGAGTTCCCCATTACAACAGTGATCATTTCTTTAAAAATTAGATGCAACTACATTCTGTCGCCAATACCCCTTCGCCTCTCGGGCATGACGTCGCATACAAAAATTGTGCTTCTCTGGTGAAGGTGAATAGCTCAGGGCGAAAAAAGAGAAAATTAAACTGCAAAACAGGGTTGAAAAGTTTTACTTTTAAAGAGAAACTGCACTTCTTTGTACAAATTGTAGGTACCACACGCTTTGTTATTTTTCTTTGTATTGATACGTGACGCTGCGATGTGCTTTGGTTGATTTTAAAGCAGAAGTCTCTTATTTCGTGATCGTCAATTGTTTTCTGCTGGTTTTAATAAAAGGAATAAAGTCGAGTTTCTGTTCTGAAGTCCTACAGGCCTCATTTTTTTTAGTTTCTCGGTATATTACTGAAACCATTGAGAGGGGAGACAAATTAAAACAAGGAGAAATGGGGAAGAAAGACGAAAAACGGAGAACAAAGGGAAAAATGGAGATGAAAAGAGCAAAGAAACTTGATCACGAACCGGGGTGTAGAAATCAACCGCTGAGCGCGAGCTTTGTATTCAAAATAATAACTATAATTCAAGAGAAAAGTTGATTAAAAAGTAAATCTGAGATCAAAACGCGTAAGGCCGTTTCTAGCATCTGTTTGAAGTCGCTATAAACTTGCTAAAGCGTAAATTAATAACATTTAGATTTTAGATTGAGTATCTCGATCTTCATTGGGTCTGTGCTGAGATGGCGCCGTAAATTAATTAAATATCTTGTTTGTTGTAGAAGTTGTGTTGGGGAAAACCTGTGATGTACACTTTATCAGAGGTACTGTAGGTAATTAGTCAATAGTAAATTTAACACAAAGATGCTAATTCCACATATACTGTACATGAGCGCAAATATTGTATATAGTACGTAGCTCACTTAATTATTTTCTAGAATTGTTTTTAGATTAATTTATTGTTCTCTTTATTTCTACTGTTTTGCAGTGCTGTTTCGATTTAAGGCATCATCGCAGATTAATGATTTATCTTAGATTTCTATATGCAATACTTAATCTAAGATAAATCTTAAATCTGCAGGGGAAATTTTTGAACGTTTCTTTAGACCATTATAGAGCCGGCATTTCCCAGCTCGTACCTGCGTGTCTTCAACTTTGAGCCATTAGCCTTACCATGAAGCTCGAAATGTAAACTTTATACACAGAAATAAGCATTTTTAATCTTTTTTTTTGTCAGGATATCTGCAAGTACGCTTTTGACTGCAACAGACCATTTCTAATTGTTAAAGATAAGGTCACAGAAATACTCAGCCTATACATCGTTTCGATTAAAGGAGAAGTCGTTACGTTTGATTTGATTAACAAACAACAAAGCCAATGTTAATGAGATTTGTCTTCGTTTTCAGCATTTCCTACTTTGTCAAGTTAAACGCAGGTGTAACATACATGCAGTATGCAGACTACAGAGCTACACAGCTGAAGAGCTGAGCCACATCATAATGTTCGAAGTCGCTGTCACACCTGGTTAATTGTATTAACAAAAGAGGCAGTAACAATATTATTGAAATTACCGTCCGTGCACAGTCCAGGAATGCGAAGCTGGCAGCCGGGCGGGCAGGATCAAGAGCACAAATCTTCTCTCCCTGCCACTCGGCTGTTACACACGCCGATTTCACGCACCGCTCCCTCCCACGGGCGCGCGAGAGAAAGAGAAACCGAGTCACAGATGCCTTCCAAATGGCAGTTTTGTAGGGCTGCAGAAAACTGAGAAAACTGCCTTCCAGATCTTACCAACACGACTCGTTTGTGTTTAAATCAACAATAATATTTCTTTCTTGCATTCCATGCTCAAGATTCTGTCGTCTGCTGCTTCTTCGGCATCTTATTCATATTTGTAACCCCCCCAAAAAAAACCAACAACAAAACAACAACATATTTCTTAGAACACTGGCCAAAACGCACAAAAAACACAACAGCCACAGTCCGGTAACTTGTACCAACTAAAGCGACTACCAGAGATAATTGTGAGCATTAGTTCTGCTACCATGGTTGGGTTTGAGGACTTTATGAAGGGATTCTCACGAACTGCAGTTTGACTCCCTCTGCCGTTGAGTTCGATAACACCGGGTAAAAAGGACACGTACTGTACTTGGATAGTTACTGTACTGTCGTACATGTATGTTCATGGTCGCTTTACATTGATTCCCCGTGATTCACATTCCTTTGCGCTGTGTATTGTTTATAATCATTTCTGTATGACTAGAAATAAAGAAACACTCAAAAAAAAAAAGAAGAAGGTGTCGTCCGTTGTACCTTGTATGTCTGAACTCTTGGCTCTTTCAATCCCATATTCAATGGAGTAGCTGGAATCATATGTCTGTCCCTGGGTTACAGACCCCACAGCTGTGGTCTTTGGCGATCCAACAAGGTTACTTTTTAGGTTTATTTACAATAATTTCACATGGTATGATCATTAGTGGAAGTGCTTGCTCAATTATTATCATTTGTTATTCTTATTACTACTGGCAGAAGCAGGAAACTGTGGTTTCCTTAAGCAGAATTGATTACAATACCTCTGGTGTCCTGGGTGCTTTCCAGTTTGGCCTAGCTTACCTGCATCTCCCCTTTAACTGGATTGTTACTCTTCAACTCAGTGAGAGCATCTTGACTAATCTTTGCCCTTCCCCATTGACTGAAGTGGCCCTGCTACTCTTCTGCTTTCCCCTTAAGGAAGAGCAACTCAGTTCCACAATAGTTTCAACCACTAGTTACTCTTCTGCTTTCTCTACTGAGCAAGAGCAGATTATCTTCTCTTCATCCCCCCGCAACTGCAGCAGCTCTCCTCCTCTGTCCTTCCCTCCAGCAAGAGCAGATCAGCTATTCTTCATTTCTTCTCTTCGACTGGAGAAATCTCCCTCCACATGTAGTCGCTCTGTTGCCACATGTCCCACTGGGGGCAGCTGTGTCTCGGTGGTGGACAAAGTGAGTCCACTCATTTAGCACAAATCTGTACAGGATCTTTCAGGATCCCAAGGATAATATGGACCTACAACTGGAATAACTGATAGAATAAAACATATAATCAAGTTAAGCCACCCAGGCTCAAATAATTCCTTCGTTGGTCTAAGAAATGTGTTTAAACTATAGTAGCAATTTGTTGTAACTTAACATTGGTAACTTAAAACAATACAGTATATTGAGGTAGAAATGAATCACTGATGCTGCTCAGGAAGCACTTTATTGAAATTTCACCAGGTATTCAACCCTAAGATATTGTAACAATTCAGACAAAGGGAATATATACAATAAACAAATCTGAGATGTATATACTGTACACCACACTGTACACCACACTCTATACTCTCTTTATTTCACATGCTGCGCACTCTTACGAAACACTCTTTCCCTGTCTCGTTTCTCAGTCTGGTTTACAATGCTGGTGCTGGAGTCAGACACTTCTCAAGATCCAGGCTCCACAATTCCTCAGAAAAAATCCCACATTGTTACACTGGTGGTTTTAATCAGGGTCAGGTAGGGTCCATATGAGTTTCAGGGCCACTTCCACATCCTACTTAAGCACTAAGCTCTACAAAGTGTATAGGAAATAGCCGCAACGGCCATAGTACAGCAGAGACATACTGTACAGTTCATAGGCTGGGTCCACCCCAAAACATTGATATCCGTGCAGCTGAAGTATTTATTTCCTTCACGATCGTCATCCCTCCTTTTAAGGGCGCTCCGACCCTTTGGTATTTTAGTTCATGATGTGCACCTGCTGCCTATTTTGTCTGTCATTATTCAAGCCTGGCTTTCCCGCTATTCCTGGCTCAGCATTGGAAGATGGACGCCCAGAAGCCCACCTACCAGCAGGTCCAAGAGAGACCCGACGGCATAGGCTTCATCACGGCATCCTGACCATTTGAGTCCGGGGCTCGGGGCACCTGGCTCGTTATCCTGGTTTTATCTACCTGGTTCCCTGATCCTGTTCCGGATTTTAACCACTGTCTCTGATGGTTCTGCTGGTTCCTGGACCTTGGACTGCGCCAGGGATTTCCACCCTTGGACTGTTTGAACTTGTTTGCCTGCGCCACGCCCCCCGAGCACCGGATCACAGTCGTCACACCCCCCTGTCTGTCAACCCGTCCTTATCCTCTACGTCTTTTCCCTGTTGTCCTTCTCCACTTACTTCCGGATTATACCGTCTGCATAGGGTCCTAAACTATGCTTCATGGGATCCTGGACCGGCTCCCGTTACAATTGCAGTATCCCCCCAAAGTACTGCTCCTTTTGTGACAAATTCCCTCTGTCTCGTGCAGCCTCTCTCTCTCTTTCACTTCTACACTCTATCTCACAGTCTCTATTTCCCTTTCTCTCTGTGCACACACACACACCATCACACTTACACGCATCCCTCTCTGTCTCCACTCACGCACAATCGTTCCCACCCCGTCACACCCTCTCTTCAGTAAACCGGGCGCTTCTGGGAGTGGGCATTCTCTCTCCGCCTTCCAAAGGTGCTGTTCATGTTGCTGCTGCAATAAAAAAAATAATTTTATCAGTACTGATTATTAATTATGAGTATTGAAATAGACACAATTGCAGCTACTCTATGACAAAAAAATCTACTTGCAGCATTAATATGATTAACATTATTATTCGTGGTAGAGGTTTTAGCTTTGCTACATCTTAAATCAGTTTAAGTGCTTGTTCAATTATAATATTTAATCTATTAACAATTATAGAAGCAACAGTGAAAGTAGTATTTGCAACATACTCATATTTAAGAAATGTACTTATATGTAAGATTAGTAATATTTGAAACCACAGTCACAGAAGTAGAAGACGTGCAAAAGACAGTAGCAGTAGTAGTGTCGAGAAGAGTATTACTAGATATATTCGTTGTCTGATGTGGACTGTCTGTGGGACTCTTGTTTATTCTGAGAAGAAAAGAAGAAAAAAACAACAGTGGATGTTAACGGACAATGTTTTCTCGCTTTACTGCTACAAGGAAAATGTACAACTTTCAGTTTTCAAAGGGCAGCGGGGAAGACACTGTTCACATATTTTGCCTTCACCTCCAGTGCCGCTAATGTGACTATGAACCACACCGACACCAGAGGGCAGCAGTGATTGATTAGACAGCACCAAGGCACAGGTCAGGACTGGAGTGAGCCTTACAGTCATGGGGTCAATTATGTCATGGCTTGGGACAGACTTGACTTCCCACGTCCAAGTTGGAAGTTGGTGTCTTAACTGCTGCAGCCTCAATTCACCCAATGCAAAATACTGCACAAAAATTGTCACAGCTCTGCTGAACTAAAATGTTTTTATTTTCCTTAACTACATCCTTTTGTAACCCTTAGTGTCGCCTTCATTTCTTGCCATTTCTCACAAACTACGTAGTGACAACTTAATGGTTTTGAAATATGAAGCACATACCAACGCTGGTGCATTTACCTGCAGCCTCCTGTTCTTCACTATCAGAGCCACAGTGAGGATGGTGAGGATGATCAAGAGGATGGACCCCACAGTGATCACCACTAGAACCCACAGCTCCATTGTCATCCCGAGGATTGAGACAGAACTTGGCTGGACTGAACCAGAGAGAGCGAGTGTTTTATCAGATGCCTTGATGGGCTGGGCCTCACTTTGTATCACTTAATACAATTGACTTAGCAGTTTTCATCAGAAAGCATTATTGAATGACTGGACATTGCAGTGCACAGCATAGCACAGACAAAGCAATAGATGGGGATATGCAAGACACAGATTAATTTGATTCTGCATTTACCTTGCTACAGGTAAAGCACACGAGAGAGATTAATGCATACAGTATATGGTTAGATACATGGGCCATGATACATAGAACTACAAATACAAGTAAAGAGATCTAAAGATACTCTTACACAGCAGGTACAGAATGCATTCACACTGAAACACACCATACCTAACTCAACTATATCAATAGTTGCTATGTCAGCATCTCCAATTGGACATTCCAGCTTTCCTTGGTATGAAGAACTTCTCTCTCTGTTCCCTTCCTGTGGCCTCTGAGTCTGAGTCCCATTGACCAGCAGTGATGTCAGCCTATCTGAGGTCTCGCCTTCAATTGTGCAACGCAGTTTCAAATTTGTGGATTGAATGTCTGGCTTTCGGGTAAGAGAGGAGGCTGAAACAAAGAGGAAGAGGAAGCTTACAATGCCCGTACCTATAACCATGCAGGGAATGAGTGAAAGAGAGAGGACAAATAACAGGAAATGCTACCGGGAGAAGTTATGGAAATACACCATCCAGAAAGAACAGGGGAGCTCTTAACTTGTCAGCTGATAAATTGCTGTGACAGGTAGGCCTGTCAGTGTAGCACAACTGCAGGCCCTCTCTGTCCCTATACTGTAGATGAGCAAAAAGTGTAGAGAACATTTGTGATTTGAAAATGTACATGAAACACCATAACTGTCAATTTCAGCTACTACCCAGGCCAACTGAACGTCAGTATTTGAACTCACCTGAATGACTGCTGTGCTCCATGCCTCCAGGAGCTCCTTCCACCTGCAACGTGACAGTGGAGTTGATCGTCCCCTCCTTGAAACTCAGAAAACAGCAGTAAATACCTGACTGCTCTGGTTTCACCTGCAATCAATGAGGCAATTAATAAATCAATCAACCCCTCCGTCATGACTGAATCATCTGGCTTTTTGGGAGGTGAATTCTGGCCAGTGTCCACCTCCATTCTGCACTATGATGTCTTGTGACATCACCCAATAGCACTGAAGCCCCAGAGTACTTAAAATATTCCTAATAATACCTGGGAAATGTTCAAAAGCACTTTATAAGGGCAAATAAAATATGGTTGTACAGTCTTAGAACCAAGCCTAACAGATTAATACAGACCCTAATGTAGACCCCAGAAACACATCTACTGTAGCACACAAATACAAGTAGAGATTAACATGACCCTGTTATAGATTCCAGAGACAGACCTAACACATAGAGATTAATACAGACATTAATATAGACCCTAGAGACACAACTAATGCAGAGAGAAATTACTCAAATTTAGTATAAGGCAGGGATAGATAGATACCTCATTCAGAGAAATTGAAAGGTCAGTGTACAACTTTTCCTGAGAAATGTTCTGGATTCCCTTCAGCTTTGTCTCATTCCAACACAGCCCTGTTTCACCTGTACTACGCAGAGACAGGAGGGGATGCTGTGAGGACTCAATCTTCCACCCTCCTCTGATGAAGGACAGATGACTTAACATGTTGGAGACAGAGGACGAAAGTTGACAGGGCAGAACGACAGTGTCTCCCTCCTTAATTCTCAGGACTGGCTGGGTCAGGGGCTTAATACCTAACAGAGACAGAATACGGAAGGTTTAACACAGACTGACATGCCGACCTGCTAATTTACTGCACTTACAGTATTTAACACCATAGAGAGAGCAGGAGAGAGAGTGTAGTATCTGCACCAAATGATTTCCAGAAGAAACATGTTATATTGAGATTGCAAAGGGAAAGTGTAATGAAAAGGATAAAGGAAGGACTGAATTGTTAAATAATTAAAGTTAACGTCACTAACATAAGTGTGCGTTAAACCACTGGTGTCACCAGCTGTGTAAGCTCATGAGAACACAAGTATTGTTATAAACAAGAGCACATTGACACATCTAGCATGTTTGATTGCTACCTGCTAATTGATCTAACAGCCTCTTTTATCTTATTCTTTAAATAACCACGTTATCAATGCACTTTTATCGTATTTTTCACCCCAAAGCGTTTTACATATAAGAGGGGACCCGACTTCATGCACCACTGAGGTGTACCCCTCATGGATTGAGGTGTAGCCATCATTCTGCACCAGCAGCCCCACTACACAGCAGATCAGGAGGAATGAGAAATTGCTTCATCAGTAGCATTAATGGGGAGCTTTAAGGAGACCAGACTGTACAACCCAGAGTGGAATTCAGTCAGGACTTGTCTTTCACTGTAGACGTTGAGGAGGTCCACTGGGTTCCCTGCTTTCAGACTTTCACTTCCAGGCAGAGGGTGGCAGATATTAATCATTTTCCAAAAGTATGTTTACTCGTGTCAGTGCTGCTCTTTCCAAGTCAGGTTATACAGATGGAAGATGAGGTGGTTTTATCTTAAGCAGGGAGTGTATAACCCCCCACCCCCAAGATGCAAGGCAGAATCACCCCTGCTATTTACACATAACTTTTGTTTGTAGAAGTACAACTTAAAGACACATACTGTACCTAAGACATATATATTCAGTGTTGCCTCAAAGGCATTGTCTTCAATCTGACACTTCCATGCTCCGTGGTGGGTGTGGCTTACACTGTTCATTTCCATATTCCCCTCCCCCCAGCTGTGAGCATCTGTCCCATTGGGCCACAGCCACTTCCGTCTGGGCGAGGATCCGCCCTCAACCTGGCAGTGCAGGATCACCTTGGAAGACTGCAGGAGTGGGCTTGGGGGGTCGGCGGACACTGAAAGAGAGAGAGGCTGGCCTCAATACACTGAAGAGTCACTGAATGACAGGCTAACATTGAACTTTGTAGTTTGAGAAAGGGATAATACAGTCACTGACAGACTGGACCTTGCAGTACATCAACACAATGTGAGAGAACGACGTTACAGAGAAAAAGCTAAGAATAACAACATGTTATGGTCCTGCTGTCTTCTCTCTGTTAGACTGAGTCAGACAGCGACTAACACTGACACAAAAAGGCAGACTCCACTGTGTATCTCAGACGCTGGCAGTGGGATACTCACCCACTACAAGTAAGAGCTGGTGCTCTGTCTGTCTCCCACCCTGGTCACACCGATAAAACCCAGAGTCTCCCTTCTGGACCGAGGAGATCCGGAGACCGCGGCCATTTATCCTGGTTCTGCTTTGCAGATGTGTACCTTGCCCTGAAGCAGAAAACACAAGAAGAAAAACATCCCATGGGGCGTTAGGGTTCGACATTGCACACAGAGGTTGACAAGGGCGGCAGAAATAAAATTCAAGGGAATAGTAGGTAATGAAAGGAAAATGAGTTTCATTTGGGTGTTTGGTAAGGAAGAGACCTACAAGAACTTAGGCTAAAGAATAAGTCTTCCACATTAAATATTAGCAGAGAAGAGGTTTCATAAGAAAGAACATTAAAATAGATGTTAGGGTATCCCACTGTTCTCCTTCCCAATACTGGTCTCCTAGTGATATATGATGCTCATATTGCAACCATTTGAATCCTCCAGGCTTACATATTCAGTGTTGCCTCAAAGGCATTGTCTTCAATCTGACACTTCCATGCTCCGTGGTGGGTGTAGTGTGGTGGTGGGGGTGGGTGTGGGGTGTGATAGAGGTTCTATTAACATAGATTAATGTTAACATTCTAATATTTGTCTATCATATCTTCAGTGTTTTCTTTCTTATCTTTACCTACATTGTTTCAGTATAACCACAACGCTACAGCATGCAGACTGAATGCCTGTGAATTTGGAGAACCATGATCCCCATGCTATACAAACGTCATTCAGCAGACCCCTTCAAGAGCTCCTCAGCTCTACAGAGTTCAGGATGGTGATGTGCTCCCTTCGGCGGACTGAGAAATGCTAGATGTTACAGTATAATGACAATCTTTGAGTGCTCAATCTTAGTTTCATTCATACTAATTAGTTAGGAATTGTATTCAAACTTTGTACATTCATCAGTTTTGAAGATACATACGAGAAATCGATATTGACAAAGGTGATGAAAATGATTTCCCTCATTTTTAAATAAAAGTTTAGACACAGGACATGTGTTTAAAGTTTTACCAAGAGACAGTATTATACAAAACAACCTTCTAAAAGATATACTGCATGTTGCATTCAGTCCCACCAGTAAAATTGGAGTCCAGTCCTGACTCAGAGTGTGGTGGGGATGATGGGACATAGACGGTCACTATTTTCAAGTGTCCTACCTTTGCGAGTTGCACCACTTCTTGTGTTAGTGGAGAGTATCAGAGTGTATTCCTGGCTTCCTGGTGTTCTGTATTTCCATTGGATGTCAGGTGTGTCCGTGTCCACGCCACAGGGGAGGTCCAGATTGCGGCTGTTTATTACAGCATAGAACACATCGGCATATGCATAGTGTAGAAACACTCCTGTAGAATCATAGAGAGAAGTCAGGAGACGAGAATACCGCCAACAATTACTTGGGGACACAAGCGTTCCATAATTGTGGACCTCTGATTGGCTGAAAAGACCATGTGAGAACTTTAGCATTCTATAATTGTGGACCTCTGATTGGCTGAAAAGACCATGTGAGAACTTTAGTGTTCCATAATTGTGGAACTCTTATTGGCTGAAAAGACCATGTGAGAACGTCAGCATTCCATAATTGTGGAACTCTGATTGGCTTAAAAGACCATGAGGGAGTTACAGCATTCTATAATCATGGACCTCTGATTGGATGAAAGGGCAATGTGAGGATTACAGCAAAGCATACTCATGGACTTGCTCGATGACTGAAAGGACTCCACATTAACACTGCATTTAAAGTCTATCAAACTGAAACTCACCAAGACAAAGTAGTGGGCAGATCTCTCCTCTCATCATTTCTGATCTGTTCTGTAAGAGAAAAAAGAGAAATCTGTCTGAACACAAGCACATTTCAGTCTGTAGTTCAGTTTCCTTTCAAATTTACCCTCTGATGGATCATTGGTTTTGATCAATGGAGCTTCCTTTTGAACTTTCTGATCTAAACTATGCGAACCCTTTGTGTAAAGAAATTGATATCAGTCATTAGACCACATTAACTGTTACTAAGCAAATAAGCAGAAAAAAGTGTGTTAACCATGTCTTTCTTTCTTGTCATGAGACAGTAGGGTGGCAGATTTTGTCTGAAATTCATTCTGCAGAAAACCAACTAATGTGTTCTTTCCTGTCTCTCACTCCTCTGTCTTTGTATCTCATTCTTGATGTAAAACCTGCAGACACCAGCCCACACATACAGTACAATTACTCTCTCCTGCATGTCAATGCTGTTAATTTTTGTTAATGGATAATCTCAGCTATTATTCTGTGCTGTGTGAATATTTTATTGTAGGGGCCACTGTGAGAATGTGTCTTTGTATTGCCATTGTTAGTAGAAATATACTTTCACATAGATCCTGTAGAATTGAGAAAGAAAACAAAATTCTGTTACAAGCCAGAAAGAAATGAGAAGAAAATTAAATATAAATATATTTGTACAGGTTTCTGCTCTTTTTGCTTACATGAGTATCTCCTGGTTGTGCACAAAAGGACCTGAATCTTTATAGAAAGCAAAACAAATTTAATTGCCGACAACTGCCGACATTTTAAAACGATCATGTTGTGTTTTTTCAGGCACAACCCTAACCAATGAGGGACATGCGTCAGTCTTCATAAATTATAAAACTCATGAAAATGTAATTAAAAAAAAACATTTTACTGAACCAAAACCTTCAAACTTTAAAGCCTTAAATGCATCAATAAAGTTAATACATTTAACGTTTGAAACCATACTAATTTTGTATCAATGTTTTTAATCATTTGAATAACATCACCCCATACTAATTCTATGAAATGATTAAAAATGTTCATTTAAATGCCAATCTGTTTTATCAGATAATGTTGTTTTAGAAAATAGTTGCAAAAATAAAATTCTTAAAAATGTAGTATTAAAGCTTAAGAAAGTAGGCAATTTAATATTCAACTTGAACCAAAACTTGTACATTGCGTGAACATTACTCCGTGACGGTGGAGAGCCCAGAGGAGAGGAGTTTGTACTCACTGCAGACGAGGCGCGCTGGCAGTTCAGGGACGCAGTCGGCACAGGCAAGCTCTGCTTGGAGCGCTTCTCTGAGACTCGGGCTGTTCCCTCCCCCAGACGGACAAGTAGGAGTGAGAGCGAACAAGCGAGTGAGAGAGAGAAAGAGGGAGGGAGGCTGGTGCACAGAGCAACGCAGGAAGGTGGCAGTTGAAAGCGGACAGCAACAGGAAGAAACGGTAGAAACAGCAAGAGAAAGCTGAAAGCTAGACTCTACGGCACATTTCCATGACACTGGGGTGTGGGGTATTACCAGATTGTCCCTGCAAAAAAAGCTGGCTTTATTGCTTTATTTGTTTTCAGGAAAATGCTTGTTCCCTAGTAATATTGTTTCCTGAATGATTGCACAAATCATTAAACATGGATCTGTCTGTAAATCCACATGCCTAGGGACACACGGGTACAGCGCCAGTTCCTAAGGACTAGAGACCACAAGGGTTTCCTCATACCTGAGTCTTTGATGACCAACCAGAACTCATCTTTTGCTTAGTTGCACAGCTTGCAGACATTCTTTGCTCTTAAGAATCTGCAGCTGTAAAGAGATCTATAAATCTATGATGGACAACAGTCCTTGAAGACCAGGTGTGGGTGTCTCTTGGCCTTCATTAAGTCAAATTATGGCTGAGGCAGAATGAAAACCCACCAGCATCATGACTTTCCAAAACAGAAAGGACAGTGGACTTCAGCAAACTGCAGGAAAGTGATCAGTAGCATCAGCACCCAGACCAGGCCATGGAAAGTCTAGGTATCTTCTGGTTTTGGTTCCAACCATCTTCTCAATCCCAGGCTTTACTTCCAGTTCTGGGACTCTGGGTTTCAGAATTCCATTGTTCTTGGCTGAAACTAACTGGGCCTTCGGCAGGCTGACACAATCTTCATTGTGGGAGTATAATTACAGTGTCATTCCCGCCTGTCTGCTCATCACAAGACCACTGCAGTTTGGTCAGAAATAAGGCTCAGCAGGTCGAGATGAGAACAAACATAAACTGAATGGCTGGCTACAGATGAGAGGAGTGCATCAAGAACAGGGACAAGATTGTCTGGGATTTGAACCCAGGC
The DNA here is from genome assembly GCF_059453375.1 of Lepisosteus platostomus. Lineage (NCBI taxonomy): Eukaryota > Metazoa > Chordata > Actinopteri > Semionotiformes > Lepisosteidae > Lepisosteus > Lepisosteus platostomus. The sequence goes on along the minus strand of NC_142635.1, from coordinate 4,593,158 downwards.
CATCTCTGACACACAAAGTGATAATCACAACCCTAGACCCGTAGATCCCAATCCTAGTGACCTACACACCTGTTGTGTTTTGTTCCAGTCCAGCGCTCATTTACACAATCGGAAACTCCATTGGTGTAACAATAAGAATGATTTAAACTGTTCTTTTTTTCCCAGCTCATAAACATGTTGGAGCTTTAACCATTACATTTTGTAAGTGAAAGAAAATTGCAAACTTGCGACTAGAAACAAAATGCAAACATTCCAATAAACTGACTTCTTCGATCAATTATGGCTTCAATTATCTACTAAAGGATGGAATGAAAAACCAGCACCAGGACCAGAACTGGGCAACACTTCTCCAGACCCATGAGCCACACGGCTCAACTAGCCACACTATTATCATCCCATAACTTTGAGTATTCTCAAACCTCAGGACTGAGCGAAGAGATGGGCATTGAGATCTTCACACTGTCACGATTATAGTCCCCCCTCCTTAAGGGTGCTCCAGCTCTTTCACTTTAGATTTAATTCTGTGCACCTGACCCCTTTTCCCAGCCCACCTTAAAAGCCAGGCGCTGACGTTCATCCTGGCTCTGCATCTGGTTTCCGCACCGTGTGAGTCCGGGACCTGGAAGCGCCTGGTCCCGTTAAGGTTTTAATCTCTGTTCCCGTTCCCTGTCCGCCGGTTCCGACCCGGTTCATGGTTTTAATTCCTAGTTTGGATGGATCACCTGGCTATGGACTTATTCTTGTGTTTTTGGATTCCCTCTATGGATTTCTTCTGGATTGTTTGCCTCGGCCACACCTTCCCCGTGCACCAGCGCACTTTGGACACGCCCCCCTGTTTTCAGCCCCGTATCCCTGCATGACCTTTTCCTAGCGTTTCCCACTTCTACGGATTGTGTCGTCCGCATAGGGTCCGGAAAGAACTGTTCGTTACACAAACAGGCATTCGGAGCAATTACTGCCATCAATTGCCAAGAAAGTTGAACAGATCACGCAGAACACAAACCAGCAAAAACTGGGGTAGGTACAACTGAGCTCCAGTATATGTCTACATTGGGGGCCCTTGCATATTGAACCTTCTAATCTATTCCAGTGTTGTTCACTGGTAAAACCACCTTCTTAATCACATACTGTACTTGAGCTAAATTAATTTAAGCGACCGAGCAACGAGTTTGATTCTTGAATTCTTGTAGGTTCGAGACCTTCAGGTCATTGAGGACTCAAGGCTCTCATCAATGTTTTGTTGTAAAATGCCTCTGATATTCTGCATGTAAAATATACCAATAGTGACAAGCAGAGAAAATATTTATTGTGGTTTTCAACATATGCCTGGAAATGAGTCCTTTCTACTGTGCATTGGTTCATTCTGTCTGAGCCTGTGGTGCGTTTGCAGGAACCGCACGTCTCCGCTATTAACATGAAGAATGTAACAGCGTTTCCTGTCCTGAAGAGGCGTCAAACTGGAGATCTTAATCATACTCCTCCCCCAATGGCAGGCCTGCAACTGGGACTGTGTATTCCCCTTCCAAGCATCAGATGTTAGCTTTGTAAGGCAACATTATCACCTTTGCAGATGTGCAAAAGGTTTTGCAATGCAGTGCAAGGGTTCCAGCATTGATGTACAACCAGATGCAGGCTAGGAGATGTTTGATGTGAAGGTCAGAGCAGGAAAGTGTGAAGAAGATAAGGGGCAAGTAAAAGTTTGTGAACCCTTTGGAATGTGAACCCTCATAAAAATGTGGTCTGATCTTCACCTAAGTCACAATAATAGACAAACACAATCTGCTTAAACAAATAACATACAAACAATTGTATTTTTTCTTGTCAGTACTGAACATTCCGTTTAAACATTCACAGTCTAGGTAGGAAGAAGTACAGTATGTGAACCTCTAGGCTAATGACTTCTCCAAAAGATAGGATTGGAGGTGTGGGTTGGAGGAGCCCCGGCTTATTAAAAAGGCTGGCAAAGGCTGGTTACTGACACAGTCTTAGACCTTAGAACAAGAATTGTAGAGATGCATAAAGCTGGAAAAGGCTACAAAAGCATTCCTAAAGGCCTCGGTGTTCATCAATCCACAGTAAGACAAATTGCCTACAAATGGAGGAAATTCAGTACTGTTGCTTCTCTCCCTAGGAGTGGGCGTCCTGCAAAGATCATGGCAAGAGCGCAGCGTGCAATGCTGAAGGAGGTGAAAAAGAACCCGAGGGTAACGGCAAAGGACCTGCGGAAATCTCTTGAACTTGCAGTCTCTGTTCATGCGTCCACTATGAGAAAAACACTGAACGAGAATCGTGTTAATGGAATGGCACCGTGGAGCAAACCACTGCTCTCCAAAAAAAAACATTGCTGAATGTCTCAAGTTTGCAGAAGACCACCTGGATGTTCCACAGCGCTTCTGGGACAATGTTCTGTGGATGAGACAAAAGTTGAACTCCTTGGCAGAAATGCGCACTACGTTTGGAGGAACAAAAGCACTGCACACCAACACCAAAACCTCATCCCAACCGTGAAGCATGGTGGAGGGAGTGTCATGGTTTGGGGCTGCTTTGCTGCCTCAGGGCGTGGACAGCTTGCTATCACGGGGGGGGGGGGCAGTGAATTCAAAATTGTATCAAGAAATTGTACAGGAGAATTTCAGGGTAGCGGTCCATCATCTGAAGCTTAATAGAAGTTGGTTCTACCAGTCACTAAATACAAGGGGTCACATACTTTTTCCAGCCTGGGCTGTGAATGTTTAAACGATGTGTTCAGTTTTGACAAGAAGAAGTACAATTGTTTCATGACATTAGTTAAAGCAGATTGTGTTTGTCTATTATTGTGACTTAGTTGAAGATCAGATCACGTTTTTATGAGTAATTAATGCAGAAATCCAGGTAATTCCAAAGGGTTCTCACACTTTTTCTTGCAGCTAGCTGTAGTCAGAGAAGGTGTAATGGAAAGGATGATAGATATACTGTAGAAATATGAGCGACATGAATGACAATGCAGATCATTAATGGGTCCTTACCTGATCTCTTGGAACATCGACCCCAAGGGAAAAGTCCTGCACTCACAAATTAATTCCGCTTTTCCTCCCCTTTCACCGTAACTCCTAATTTGTTCCGAAGGGTATTGAAAAAGATGACTCCATTAGAAAAAGGAAAGGAAATTGAATTTTTCCAAACACATTGATCATTTCATTCCATTAACCATCTAATCTCCACAGCCTTCTTGTCCAGAGTCTCCTTAGCCCTATACATTCACCATTATCTCATAACACTGACCACCTGTTTTTATCAGCCTTGCTGTCCACTGATGGACAATCTATACATTTTAACCTGTATGAATCCCTTGGACCTGAGAATAGGTTCACTTAACATAAAACTTACTCATCACAAGTTTCCTGGTGCTTCACTTTGCAGCAAGTCATTAACATATTCTCCTTGTCACCCCAGTAAGTGATCGTCTATACATTTCAAACTAAAAAGCAACAATTGTTAAACTCGTTTAATGTCATGTCATGAACATCATAATTTCAAGATGATGAGCCAAACAAACTGTTCAAGTTCTGTCAAGCAGCCCTTATGCAAGTCCAAGCATGTATATTGCAGCAAAGTAAGTGCACACAATGGGCCTGTGGATTGATCTTTACCATGAAATATTAAACTATACTCCAGTAACTCTTGACAAAAGTGTATTTTATATGATGTGAATGGTTAAGCAGCTTCAAACCTTGTATCTGAGCTAACTAGGAAGGTTACAAAACTATAGATGACCATATGGCCCATCCAACTTGTTTGGCAGTTAATTGATCCAAAGATCTCATCCAGACCAGTCTTTGAATAAAACAGGGTATTGGCTTCAATCAATCAAAGTTTATTTATCAAATGCAAAACAATACAGCATGCAGCAGTAGTTGCTGGCAATGATAGATAATAATGTAATAGAAATTGAAAAAAATAAACTCAGACAAAACTCAATATAAATAGAGCTGCGATGGACATAATGTCTTGCATACACCCTGGACACAAGTACTGCAGTGTGCCGAATACAATGAAAACAATGTCCATGTTGCCATTATGGATGATCTGCTGAAGGTGCTGCAGCTTGGCTATTTAGCAGTCTTATTGCCTGGAGGTAGAAGCTATTCCATAATCTGTTGGACTTTGACCAGATGCTGCGGTACTGTTTACCAAATGGTAGGAGAGAAAAGAGTTTGTGACTGGGATGACTGGGGTCCTTGAGAATAGACCTGGACTTCATGCTTCAACAACATGGCTGAGTAGCATGTTCCAAATACCTGTATAGCTGGAGTGGATTATTCAGCTCGTGGCTCCACAAGCTGAAGAATTCACTCCACAGAATGGAAGCAAAATCATCGTTGTCTTCCCTGGCCATTACCAGCACCAGAACTGGACGGGAATTAAGGAGACTGACATGGCCATATTAGGATTCTACATGCTGGATCCTGGATCCAAGAATCAATCCGAGAGGGATCCAAAACTCATTTTCAAGGCAGTCAATGCATTCAAAAAATCATTGAAAACTTAATTTCTGTTGGACACAGAAAGGTTAAGTGAAGTGTCACATGTAAAAATATTTTTATACGGCTTACATCAGCACATACAATCATAAGATTACAAGTACCTTATTACAGTTTGCTTGAAATGTTGACTGTCCTAAAGAGTGATTCCACTATAATCTGTAAGGAAAAGCTATTTGTTTTTAAAGCTAGTTTCCTAAATATCTTTACAGCATCTTTGCCCTAGACGTTACCAAATTTCCCAAAGCAAAATAACTCTGAGTAATCATCTGTGAATTGAACAGATTGAAGACGTAAACTTTTCCAAAAGTGCACAAGTGCTGTTTCAAGATAATTCTGGGTGAAATTAGAGAGGATTTCTAATTTTTCCCTTCATGCACTAGGACAACAATACAATCTACCTCAGCTGAGTTCTTCTTTGGTGAGACAGACTTAACAGGATCCTGGTGCACAATAGAAATGTAAAACAAATTCTGACATGTGCAGCTGAGGTTTTTCCATTTCAACTTTGAAGCTTTTGTTTTCTGTGCACTAAGCTTCCATTAGCGCTCCATAACTGTTTTACCATGGCAAACATGCAATGCAGTCATGGAAAAGGTATGCCTGAATAAGGTAAGCAGTGTAATTATTCAAATAATTCAGACTTAACCGACCGCATATCCCCGACTCCGGCATAGTCCAATATCTAAGAAGAGTTTCTGGGTATTGGCTTCACAGATCCAGCGTTGGGTTTTGCTGCAGTCCAGATCAATCCAATTGTTTAAGGAATTGGTTTTTGGATAGGCAGCCACACAGTTCCCGTTTCTGTTCAGTTTCTCCATCTTATTATTCCTCCAGTACCTGAAACAGACCAATGTAACCTCACTATAAACACAGCCACATGGTCTGTCAGCATTGCAGAACAATTCTTTACTCGGTTCTTCCACATGTACAGAGGAGAACACAGCCCACACAGTCTGTTTGTTCAGCATGCAGAACAAAATTTCTTCAGCATGTACATGACCTAGTCTGAACTCCTCACAATGGAAAAAAGCCACAGAGCCACAGAACCTGTTAGCATCTCCAAACAAAAACTCCTCTAACATTTATACTACACGCCAGGAGCCATACAACCCTACAATTCTCAACTCAAAACACTTTACAGGTCATGAGGACTCCTTTCCACCACCACCAATGTGTAGCCATAGCTAAATGATGCAACAGCAGCCAAAGTCACCATACACAGGCTCTCAGTGGGGAGGAGAACACAGTGATGAAGCCAGTTCAAATTTGGGGATTATTAGGAGGCTATGATTGGTAAAGGTCAGAGGAAAATTTGGCCAGGGGTAACACTCCTACTCTTTCCAAGAAATGCTCCGAGACTTAAATCACAACCTCGATTATACGTCTCATCCAGAAGACAGTGCCGGTTTACAGAATAGTGTCCCCAAAACTAGACTAGGGCGTTAGGAGCCACACAGACTGCAGAGTGAGTGCCCCCTACTGGTCCCAATAACACCTATTCCAGCAGCCACTTTAGCTATCCAATCCAAGTACTGGCCAGGCTCACACCTGCTGAGCTTCAGTGGGCTGCCAGTGGTGAGTTGTAAGGTGATAGCCTCCGGAGGAAGCGGAACTGTTTTCCCAAACTGGAGGAGGTAAGGGTACAAGGAAACCAATTTTTGCAGACCTTTACCAAAACAGAGCACCGTAGCCTTCTCATAGAACAGTAAGTGTCCCCCACAACACCAAGACACAGGAAACATCCTGCACACACTGATGCACTGCACAATCCCAGCTTCTGCTAATTAATACCATCTATAGTTAAAGACTAGGAAATGATAGACAGACCCTTGTGTGTGCCCTGTGCATATTAATCTACTGCTCATTGAGCTTGGACCAGTTATTACAATAACTCTTACCCGCCAGACTCTCTACTGCCATCCACCCACAGGAAGGTCCCCTTTTCTGCTGTATCGGTCAGGCCAATCCAGGAAATCTCGCCCATCGTCTTTACGTTCGTGAAGTTCTGGACACAAGATGCAGAATTACACACCTTTAGACTCTCTGTGTCAGATCAATAAATGTATACCTTTGGTGACTTGTTTTTGTTTAAGAAGAAGTAGAGTTTCACATATGCAATTGTACTGAATGGCTAAAGGAGGAGTGGCTGAAATCAGTGTGCAGTGTGATACTGCTGCCCTCTAGAGACAGTAGTGGTTTACTGCATTCAATGTTCCATATTGGATATTTGTTGATTAATGGGGTTATTTGATTGAGCGCTGAGATGGAACAACCAACATGTTGGGGTCTCCATGACGTCCAGGACTGGGAATCCCTGATGTACAGTAGTACATACAGGGGGAAAATGATCAATGTCTCTGTCTCTCCGTCCTCATTACTCTCCAAGCCTTCTTTACCCCATTCTCCTGCAGTTTCTCCCACCTCCTCTTCAATAATGTTATACCTTACCTGCTCCTCCGCACTCTCTATAATCACTAGGTCTGCTCCCCGGTTTTGGCAGTCAGCACGGCTGTCGGCCCAGGTCTGTGAAGCTTTGGAGAAGTAGTAACACTTGAAGTTGAAGAGCACCCAGCCTGGTTGACAGGGTTTACAGACTCTCTCTACAGTGGAGACACAGATAAGGACAGTGGCCACATCAGTAGAGCTCTCTGCAGCAAACTATCATCTCTTCTCTGTACTGCTGTCTCCAGTTCAGCTTTCCACAATCAGACTCTGTGATTTCTCCGTGGGAGGCTGAAACCAAGGAAAATAATGCTTTGAGTGAACAGAGAGTCGTCCAGTGGTCACTGTGGTGCGACAGAGTTGTTACTACTACAAGTGTGAAGTGTTTCCTGCCCAGCTCACTTATTTGGGATTCCAGGGCCTCTTTCTCGCTCTGTAACTTGTTGTAGATAGCGGTCAGGGTGCTGTGGTTCACTTGGAGCTGATCCAGTTCATCCGTCAGGAGGGACAGGTGGAGATTTGCTTCACTGGCACGGCGAGAGCCTGTGTTATCTGTGGACGGGAGGATTCTTTGCTTTACCGAGAGACACTTGCGCACACACACAAACACCCAGGCCGTGTCATATATCACATGTTCTTTGCCAGGCATGGGGTGCGATTCCGATAACTCACATAATTCTACCATGTGTGGCAAAGGATAACACCATGCGTGATTCAACAGCGCCGTAACAGCAGGCATCATGGTGGCGCAGTGGTTAGCATTGCTGCCATGCAACTTTGGGGCCTGGGGTCCGATTCCTGGGGTGCTGTCAGGGAGGAGTCTGTATTTTCTCCCCAAGTTTGTGTACATTTATTCCGGGTGCTCCAGTTTCCTCCCACAATCCAAAGCCATGATTAATTGCTTTCTGGGAAAATGGACCCGGATGCGAGTGTGTGTTCATGTCTGTGTTTGCCCGGCGATGGACTGGCATCCTTTTCAAGTTGTATCCCTCCTTGCTCCTGTTGCTTGCAGGGATATGACCCTTCTGCCCTGTGAGCTTGTATTAGATCAGTTGTTTAGAAAATGGAGGGAGGAAGCTGAATTATAGCCTCGAACCCTGAACTCACAGATTTTCAGCAAGGATGGGCCTCATCACTACTGCGATGCGAGACCTATACTATGGTCCAACACCTGACCAGTGTCCCAGTACCTTAGGATGTGTGATCATCATCAGTTGAGACATTAAACTGAACACCTGATTACTTCATCAATAAAGATCCTATTGCAGTGTTTGGTGGGGTGTTAGGTCTAGTGTACTGGCTAAACAACACTCTGCATTTTCACAATCTGGACTCCATAAAGATCTCCCTTGATTCAATTGGTGATGCAGTTTCTCTGTTGTCTTCAATTAAGGGGCCACTGTTGCAGAATGACTGCCATGGGTCAACCAACTGGTGGAAGTGGGTCCTCGCCTGTGTTTGGTGCACTGTCATTGGTGTTTTTCATCCCAAAGGATACTAAATACAAGGAATTAGGACTTATTCTGCCAGTTCTGCACATAGCATCTGCATAACACCAGCGTTTTTTATAACCTGGTCACCTGCCCATTTATCACCTCACTGTACACAATCACACACCAAACCAGTTGAGGATTTTTGTATACCGATGCAAAGAAACATGCATATCATTGACACATAGAGAGGTGGACAAACTTACACACAGTCTGATGGTATGTTATACTCACAGTAGACGCACAGGACGATGATGATGGTCAGTAAGACAGCACATAACAGCCCCAGGCACACGGTGGCCGGTCTGCAAGGCGCTGGGCTGGGCTCTGCTCTCACTGTGGACACAGGGCCCGGGATCTTTTTCATGGCCACTAGTGGGAAAAAAAAGACCATATGTTTTAATGTCTGAAAACACAGAAGGGCTACAGCCCTTCAACACACTCTGCACAAGGGTATCTGCCCATAATCCCACTCTTTTCATTGTCTTTCCTTTCTTTCTCTTCCCTTTTTTCCTCTGTCTCTCTGTGAAAATTAGCTAACATATGAAACAAATTATATATAGAAGATAAGATATATGCCAGGGACCCGTGCAATACATTTATATCTATATCTATATTTACATCTATATTTATATTCATATGTGTGATGCGATTTTTCTGCATACTGTTCTGTTCTAGTTTGTTCTTTGTGTGTCCAGACTGTGAGTAACTCTTTTAGTGCACCCCTCACTGTACTGATTGTATTGTATGTATTGTACTATTATTAGTATTGTATCATTCGTTACACTGTGGCTGTGTTGTCTGTGTTAAGCTGCTGTTGCACTGCAATTTCCCTCACGGGATCAATAAAGTATCTATCGATCTATAAGCTCTACCAGGAGAACAAGAAATCAAATGCATTCATACTCACAGAGATTGTAAGAACCTTAGTTTCCAGTGACGCAATGTGAAGAAATGTTTTGCTCGCTGCATTAAACTATTATTGATGGTAAGCAATGTTTCATCCTTACTTACCATTAATGAAAGTAATGAGATACAGAGAATGCAGTGTTAAAGTATGCAGTACATCCCTAATCTTTAATTAAAGATAGGTTCCCTAAATCATTTTGTAATGCTGGTTCCATCGTGTACCGCTCCCTTCCAAAAACAAACATTGCTTTAAAGCCCAGGCTGGGAACCCCTGATGTAGAGGAAGAAAGATGGTATACATGGCAAATAGGTGCAGCTGATACAGCATTAGGAGAAGAAAAGCTTCCGTCAACTGACTTCTCCGCATTGAAGCACACATCTTTGGAAATTACATGCGTTTCAAAGTTAAGCCAAGCCAAAAAACGCCTCGCATCCTCTTTGATTCGGCACAGTGCCACATTGCTACAGCGTTGAATTGCAGCCCAGAGTGTATCCTGTGTCTGCGCACGGCTTAGCACATGGCATCAGGGCACTGTCGCAACATTGCGCCACGCGGAACTGACACATCCAGCACAGTTTTCCACGCTGCTCAACCGTGTGGAGAAGTCCACAACTGTGTGTTCAAATCCACAGAAAAAAGGGTATTCACCAAACCTCTTGCTTTTTTGTGTGGATCATATCTCAAATGAATGGGTTGGCTCTGAACAGAATCTGAAGAGCCTTTAAATCAAGCAATCAATGAAAATGTTGCCTGGTAAACAATAATACAGGTTTACATTTGTGGTATGTTTTAGTGTTGTTTCCTAGTGCTGTCTCCTGAACACCTGGAATATCTTTTTTTTTTCTTTTCTAAGAATTTTGTATTACTTAAAAAACAAGAAAACATTCACATGCAAATATAACATCACAAAGTACACAAAAAAGACACATTAAGATTAACAACTTATTACGTAGTACAATATCACATGGACAATAACCATGAGCGTATCCTTCCTGAGCTTAAGATGGTTCTAATCATATACAGTAGGATAACGTTTTTTTGGGTATTTACCCGTGTTCTGCTCTCCTGGGTTCCTGTGTGGCGTTCTGTCTAGAGTACTGTACACATCCCTGTCTGGGTTGACCAGTCCAGTGTAAATTCCCTCTGAAACCACTGACTGTGATCTTCCATCAGTTGCCCTGTCCATCTCCCGAGACTGAACTATGTCTGTTGCTGCAGTGAGCTCTTACTGATGGCGACTCTGAAGTCAATGGCTAAAGAGGAAGTTGTCCTTGAGCCACAGGAAGTTAGGAAATGTGTAAGCTGTGTGAGTATATTTGTGTGGGTTTGTGTGTGTTACTATGGAGTTTTTCTGGTGGCGTCTGTAAGTCAGGATACGGCTGTGAAAAACCACATTGATAATGGTCTTCTTTCACAAAATTCAGAACTGGGAAATGATTGGAAAACGTCCATTCCTTCCTTTGACAAATCAGATCAGCTCCCATGATCACCAATAAGCACCCAAAACCTGCATATAATCCTTGACACCCCAGCTATTAGAAATTAGCTTGAGCAGTCAAATAGCTACACTTCAGTGTCATGGTCTTGAGCTTTCCTCCCTCCAGGCTCTGACAATCTAGGTTTTCACTGTCGCCAATATGAATCTGCGTAAGGCCTGCCTCTCAGCAGGTGGCTCATGAGGCCAGAGTTCACAGAAAACCGGATGGAAAACAGAAATACTGTGCAAGGAGACCTACTTAAAAAAAAAGTTCTTGAAGATCCTCCAAACCAGACCTACTCTACACAACCCAATAAGCAACTATCACTGTGGATCTCTTTATACATCAAACTTGGTATAAATTAAACCTGTGTGAAAATGTGACTTTCAGCCTTTCCCCAGTTATCCAATTAATGACTGCACCATTTTTTAATCTATGTGCAGGAAATAGAAGTCTGCATGCCCTCTAGTGGCAGGTCAGTTGAAAGTACTATTCTAATTACCTTTCGCCTTCCTTGAACTGAAGAAAGGAACTGTAGACCTGAGACTTTCGTTATGCAATAGCTGTGTGTCCTGGACATCTGTGTTTCACTATCGTGGTCTCTTCGAATTGGTCTTGAAGCCTGCAGGCAGCCCTGTGAATTGTTTCCATGACTCTAAGCACATATCAAAGGCCAGAGCTCGACAGTGATCCAAAGAACATTTCTGGAGTGCCACCATTGTGTGCATTCTTAAACATTCTAACATCTCACAAAAAGCTCTGTTGGCTCGGTCTAATTGTCAGACTCCAAACTACCATTAGAAGGTTCTTTTCTCCCACGCCAGCCAAGGCATCAGCCCAGAAAGAGGCCAGGAGAAGCACCCTAAATATATCATCACCTGGGAGATTTAAGGCTCTTGACTGAACCAGATGGACAAAGCATGATTAGGAAAGAACTTAGCACTACGTTAGCACTTTGTTCTCAGATTTTAAATAATATTATTACTAATACTAATCATAATACTAATAATTCCTTACACTTACCTCTCAAAGCACTCAACAGACAATGGGGACTCCCATCCACCACCACCAACGTGTACTCCCTATCTGGATGATGCAACAGAGGCCTAAGTGTGCCAGTACACTCTCTACACACCACACACCAGCTCTCAGTGGAGAGGAGAACGGAGTGATGAAGCCAGTTCAGAGATGGGGATTACTAGGAAACCATGACTGGAAAAGGCCAGTGGGAAATTTGGCCAGGACACTGGATTTAACACCCTTACTCTTTCCGATTAACGTCCTGGGATTTTTAATGACCATTCAATTTTATGACTCATATGAGGGACAGTATAGTGCATTCAAATCCACACCATCCACAGGGCGAGTGCTTTTTTCTGGTCCCACTAACACCTCTTCCAACAGCCACCTTAGTTTTTCGCAGAAGGTCTCTCATCCAGGTACTGGCCAGGCTCACACCTGCTGAGCTCCAGTAGGCTGTCAGCTGAGAGTTGCAGGGTGATCTAGCTCTCAAGGAAATGAAACATTGAGGAGAGCTCACTGTGACCGGATAGTGCAATATGTGATCTGATTATGTCCTTAGACAAATACCTGCCGAACCTCAGAGATTCAGAGAGCACTCATCACTTATTGGTCTTATCATGGAAGACAATCACCTTTGACCATGAGGGACTCCCAGTGAATATGTTTCCTTTCTTCCCCACTAGATGGCAGACTCGGCCACACCATATAGAACTTTTTACCGACTACTTTACATATGAAGGTAAGAATACAAAATCATGCCATTCAGCTCATGCAATTTGTTTCATCTCTAGTAACTAAATAACCCAACGATCTTTCTGGAAAGAAGCCAGGGTATGGGCTTGAACAACATAACTTCAAAAATAAGTAGTCTGGGCAAACACCTACAGTAGCAGATGATGCAGACAAACAATACATGTAGAATGTGTAACTGCAAGCTAGGAGAGGTTCATAGGTTTCTCTTGAGAATTATGAATACAAAACAGAAATGATTTGTGATATACGTTTGCCATGAAAAATGTGTAGCTGTAACTTAGGTGTAAGACAATATAATCAAGTAAAGTTGAACACATTTAGCATGTGTTGAATGGACCTCTATGTTAAACTTTTGTAATTGTTGAAAACATTTCTTTCAATACCGTTAAATGACTTGGCACTATGAATGCAGTAAATGTATTAAATTGAATTCTTTATTTCTATGTCTTCATTTTAAAACATTTTAAACAGTTATTTTGAACACCTAAGCTAATGGACGTTTTTCACAGCAAAAGGGGTGAATACCTTTGCTGGCATTTAACAACTTCACCCAGAAAGTTTTCAGTTTGAGCATTCAAGAGTTTCAAGATTAAAATGATCAGTGTGTAATAATGTATATACAGTACACAACATAATTTTGCAATTTCACAAAATGAAGGAATTGGTTGAATACATTTGCAAGGCACATTATTTGAAGCTGCAACTTCTTTGCAAAGTGTAGCCTGTTATAAAAAAAGCTTGTACATGTTTGTAATCCAATTACATGAAATCACAGTGAAACAAAACAAACACGCCAAACACAGAATTAGCATGTAAGTGCAGAGAATGATAGGGAGTGTCTAAGGAGTGAATCTGACAGCATCAACCTCACAGATCCAACTGCGGGATGCACTACAGGGTATATCGTTCCAGGCATTCAGAGAACTGGATCTGGGATAGATGGCCACACAATCATGATTCCCATTGGGATCGTTTGGCTGTCCACTGTCCCAGAATCTAAAACAGAGGAGTATGGCTTCAACATCAATACAATACAGAATTGTTACGGAGACACAACTGAATTCTTCGTATTGCATTCATTGTAAGACACTTGCTGATGATATATCTCACCTTACAAACTCGCCATGCACAATATGTGTCTTTAACTATTAGATATCCCTGTTTACTTGTACATTTTGCTTACTAAAAATGTGTCTTCTGCTCCTCCTCCTGCAATGTACAGATGTAGCCATTCAAAATATGCGGTTTCCATGTGCAGATGGCCATAGTACGTGATTCGCTGGCAAAGATGATCGACAGGTGGCACTTGTGGTGCATTAGTTGTTAGTAAAAATGATGGCTACATTTAGTCTCTGTACTGTGCATGTTTAAATCCACTTAATATGGAATTTTACAACTAAAGGGAAATTTTGCAAGCTGAGCATAAAAATAAACGGAACATAACATCTCTGAACATCAGAAACGATATTAATGTAGTTGTAAAATACATTGTACAAACTGTATATGGCTGGTAGTGGTAGTTTCAACAGTATCCCACTTTCTTCATAAACAGTTTTGACATGCTCCTTCTGACTATATTAGTGTATATACTTTATAAAAAGCTATAATGTTTTAACCTTTTCCAGGAATAATTGTGCTCAACAAATTAATAACGATATTAGTTTAAGGATCTAAGTATAATACATTTATATAGTTCACATTATTACCATAGTCCTTTATACAATATTCATAATCTGTCAATGTAATTCTGGTATCTGGGGACACAGCTTGAACAATTTATTTCTCTGCTCTATAATTGTGCAGTTAGACTGTGTAGGTGTAAGAGTACTGTCCAGTCACTCTTTTGCATGAATTAAAAACAGGTAAGGGATTATGTGCTGAACATCTTGGGAAAGCTACACTTGCCTGACAATCCTTCTCTGTCAATATATGCAGGTACAGTATACAGGCCATTCAATCAGAGCAAAAGTCTGCCACCTGTCTCTGTTACTACTCTGTTAATTCTCTCTCTGTAATTGTGGTAAGTGTGAGTGTACTGTATATACAGTACATTCAGTCTGAGTATAGGTCAGTCTTCTCTCCCTCTTTGACTGTATTTTACTTGCTGTAATTGTGTGGTCAGCTTGGGTGCATATACAATATGTTTAGTGAGGGTTTAGGTTAGTGCTGGACTCCTCTCTCACACTGGAACTGTATTTCACTCCCTCTGTAATCTGTGGTTTTCTTCATTTCTAGGGTAGATGACTGGGCTCCTCTTTCACTCTGTTACAGTGCGGTCAGTGTGTTATACTGTATGAATCCCAATCAACCGAGGTGCAGTTCAGTAGTGTAGTCTTCCACAGCTCTTACCCTCTAGTGTCTCTACTGCCATCAACCCACAGGAAGGTCCCCTCTTCAGCTGTATCAGTCAGGCCAATCCAGTAATTGTCTTTTTTAAGATGGCTGATTAGAAATTCCTGAACACAAAACAATCCACATCTGTATTCTGACTATAAACATAAAATGTATACTTGTTTCTCAAATGATGAAATACTATAAAGAATATCAGCTTGACAAATTATTGGTGTTGTTGCAATGACTGGTTGTAGTAATGTAGCAATGTTGAGTAAACAATTTGGACAAGTTACTATGACATACAATGACGATGTTGATGTTTGGTGATGAGCAGATATTGTTACAGCTCCAATCACAATCTCTTCCGTCTTTCTTTCCATCTTGCTTGTCTCAGTCTTATCCTGTCTCCATGTCCTGACTTAGTCTCTTACCTCTCTCTCCAGTTAAGAGGCACAGATTCTTACCTGTTCCTTCCTGCTCTCTACAATCACCAGGTCACTTTCCGTTAATCTGCAGAGATTGCGACTCTCATTCCAGGACAACTTGTATGTAGAAAATAAATAACACTTAAAGTTGAAGAGCTCCCAGCCCTGCTGGCAAGGTGTACAGATTCTCCCTGTGCAATAAAAACATGGACAACAGTAGCTTGTATCAATACAGTTCAGCTCTCTGCACAGCCCTGATCTACGCAGTTAAGTGTGGCAGCCGACGGACTGGAATTACTGTAGCTGTCCTCATAAAAAACAACAACTACTAACTGAGGAGAGGGAGTAAATGTGTTGCTAAGATGTGTGTGCGTAGCCTCGTGCAGGCTGTGGAGAAGAATTATGTTGAAAATGCCACAGCCACAGAAATTCTGTAATATAGGGAACCACGATGGGGAAAACCTGAATGTCCTCAGCCCTTCATGTTGCAACCTCAGCTAAAAAAAGGAAACAAAGCAAGGTGTGGTGTATCCAAGCCCATTAGCAGAACTGTCTTGATTTCTGACCAGGCGTTTGTTTAACCAATTAACTTAAATTACCGTGCATTGAGTGAAGTGATGTTCAGAGGATGGAAGCAGTGAGGAGACACTGTAACTCTGGCTGTTGCAAAACTGCTGAGCTATTAACCAGGGAGATCACCTTAGATTCACCAATCATGTTTGTTAAACTCTGGAAAACTCACTTGGCTTTTCACATCTCACAGCTGTGAGCTGCAAGATCGGACACAGGGGGGATTGAGGACGTGTGGGCAGACCCTGCCGCTCACCCAGCTTCAAGTCTTTTAACACATGATGGCAACTACAGCCCGGTACCACAGGATCAGTGCTGATTGGAGGAGAGGTTGTTCACTCATCACAGAGATCAAAGTTTGATTGGATTTTTGAGAGCCCCGGTCCAATAAACCCATCCTACCATTGCTTGGGAAATCCCAATCCGTCAGCTAGATCCATGACCTAGGCTCAAACCCACTACCCAGGCAAGCTCTTTTACTGGTTGAGCCACGTAGGAGAGGCCCTGTCAAAATAACGTAGATGAAACTGAATCGCTTCAGGTCTCTTTCTGGCCATTGCACAGCTCAAATCTTGCCCAGACCGGTTTGTTTCCTTAAAATCACGATCAAACTCAAGAACTCAGGAGTTCAGAAGACTCACACCATGAACGGTGGGGCTGTAGCCCCCAAAATATCTATCCATCAGGAAATACTCACTCATTTCAGTGATCTGTGATTGGAGGCCAGTGATCTCTCGTTGTAGCTCTGCTTTCTCTTTCTGATATCCATCTTTCTCATTCTGTAGGCTTCTTTTCTCTTTCTGGAGTATGGTATTCTCAGCCTTAAGATTTCTGTAGTCCCTCTGTAACCTGTAATTTTTAGCACTTAGGGTGCTGTAGTTTACTCGGACCTCAAGTAGTTCATTCATCAACTGGGGGTTGTTTGCGCTCTGGATGATATGTTCCTCTTTGCCACTCTGGGAGCCTCTGCTGTCTGTGGGAACAAGACATGGGAACTTCAGTGAAGTGGACAAGGGCGCTGATGCAGAGAACTGGGTTGCTTTATAGCTTTTGGACAAAGTGACCATTCTACATACACCACCATCCCTGAGCAACCAGTGAAATAAGTTGTTCCCCCATACTAAAGAGTTTTAACCATTACATGGTCAATCACCTGACCAGACCTCCACTGAGCAGGGCAGGTCCCTGAGAAAGCAAGTGAGTAAACCTGAAACCTTGTCTCATCCACTTTCTGTGGCTTCAGGCTGTAATCCCTTATAATACCTGGTGTAAATTCACTGCTTCATTGCAACAGGCAAAGGGTGGCATCCCAGTGGTTTAAATCTATCTGTTTTAGCTTTTCTGTCTGTGTCTACAAAGAAACATTTACTCTCAAACTCCAACACCTGTTAACTTTTTTTTTCACACACTCATATATGCATATCAAACATACTGTATGTATTTCAAGTAGGTAGCTGTGTCAGCAACTGTATGCATACCCATTAGTGCTATTGCTAAAACAGGGACTCCTAAGCCTGCTACCAGAGATTTGTGTCCTATATACTGTATAAGCTATATGTTTACAGTATAACTGTATCCTATATACACAGAATAGTCTAGCCGTTTTAGGTTTCGTCAAATAATCAATGCCAGGGAAATTAAAGCAGTCAAACTAAGCCTGAATTACCCTAATTTAAAACACTTCCCCAGACCTTGCTGTCTTGATTTACTGAGGAACTTGTTGCAAAATTGCTCTCCAGGAGAAGGCGTGAGGAGCTTAATGCTGTAAAAAGACATTGAAACACATGCTGACACACACATTTGACAACACAAACTGTGCGTGTAGTATGATACTCACAGTAGACACACAGAGCTATGATGGCAGGCAGTGTGACAGCCCACAGAAGCCCCAGACACACTGTAGCCAGTCTGTAGGGAGAAGGGCTGGGCTTAGTCTCCTCTGTGGACAGAGACATTAGTGGAACAACAGTCAACATAATCAAAACTGGGAGGACTAAATCATTGAAGACTGTACACGCTCTCTCTCCCTCATTTCAATGGCTCCCTTGATATATTGTTCCAGTCTGTATCCTGTGCCTCTATGTTCATCTCCTCTCCGCAAGTGTAGCAGAGCTAGTTTGGGCACGGTGACGTCATCGCCCTCCCTACAGCGTAGCAGGGATCTCAGCTGCCAGGGCTGAAGGAGGTCTCCTTCAGCTCACTCGGCTGGTTCTCTGTTGCGTTACACCCGAGACCCAGCTCCGCGCCCCGGGTGTTGCGGGACGAACCGGCGGGGTGGAGCCGTGGAGGGCACGAGCCTGCGCAGAACCGCAACGGTCACACAAGCAAGATGACATTACATTAACCAACTCACATCCATCAGCCTCAGGGTTGAATACAACCACATTCCTGCAGACCGAGTGAGAATCTTTACCGGCTCTCGACTTGGAAGGCACCAGAATGGCTCAGAGTCCTTAGAATGAGATTTTCTTACAATGTCACATTATGCATCGATTTTAAGTAATGTTTTAGGCAGTTTGTGTTAATTGATTGAAAGGTCATCATAGAAAGCTTGAATATTTTTTCCACTTCAGAATATATTTGTCTTTGACTTTAGTAACACTGGGGAGGGTTTCAAATCAAAATCTTCCCAGGATCTCCCGAAACGAGACTTTCTGATCCTTTAGCTTGTTAAAACACATGAATCATGTCACAGAGATTAAAATTGAGGTGACCTTGTAAGCTCTTTTTGGAATGCAAAATCCCAATCAGTGGGTTCACTCAGTCCATTCTATATGGGTTTTTTTAGGACAACCTTCATCTGCTTGAGAACCCCTCATTCCCCAGGTCTGGGCAGGCTTCTCCAGAGCTGTGATCCCCTGACTCAATAAACCTGCCTTTTACAGGATTCTCCCACCATTGATCGTGCATCATTAACTTAAGTCTTAGTTCAGGCATATATAGTTTCTGTCCGTCAAGTACTTACGTGTTGGTGGTGCACTTGGATGGTTATGAGGGGTCTTGTCCAGAGTACCATACACATCTTCATCCGGGTTGACCAGTCCAGAGTATATCCTTTCAGAACCTATAGACTGTCGTCTTTCTGTAGGCACCCTGTCCATCTTCACCTGAACTCTATATCCAGCTCCATATACTGTACGGCATGCTCTCACTGGAGCAATGGTGTCTCACTTCTAAAGAGTATCAGGAAAATGTATTCTTTTGAGCCAGAAATCTTGCATCGCAGGAAGTTAGGATATGTGCAAACCTAGCTGGATGTCTTTTTCAGGCACGTGCAGATGTGCAGCAGTGTTAACGCCCATCGGACTTGGTGTGTATATCTGTGCGTCATTAATTCCTGTGAGGCAATATGCTAGAAGTTGTTTTTCCCCCCCCATCACAAGTGTGTATTCGGTATGACTACATTTGTTTAGAAGAACACCAAGAACCGGTTAAGTAAGAATAAGAAAATGTTTCAGCTTCAGTTAGTCTTCTTCAGTTGTGCACCTGTGCCTAAAAACATAACTGCAGATGCAAAGGTGTAGATTAATTGTGAGGTGGTGTCAAAACTACTTCTGCTGGTGACATGAAAGAGCTTGCACAGCTCCAGCAGAGCTACTCCTAGACCTGTCAAACAGACAGTTACTCTGACTGCACAATGTGGTAGATCTATTACACCTGCACAAAGGTAACCACCATACCCAGCTCATGTGGTACAAGATAGCCTGAGTTTAATTTTACAACATGCCAGCATACAGGCGTAGGGTTCTGTCTTCTACTCCTGGTGTCTTAGCTTTGTTACTCTTGGACTTTGACCCTGCTTGCTTTGGGTTTGCCATTGTGCCTTATTCCTGCTTATGAACAGGGCTTTGATCACTCCACCATGTGGATTGTGGCTTGTGGATTTCCCCGTGTACTACATCCTCACGTCTCCCTGGCTACAAACATAGCTTGTGTCTCCAACTGACTCAGGCTTGCGTTTGACTGTCCTCACGCCAGCTTGCCTGCACCCAAGTTCTAATTGCTGCTCTCATTCAGTTAGGAATAGTGGTATTGCAGGTGGCACAAGTAAAAATTCTGAAAATCAAGGAAATTAACAAAAAGGCAGAGCAGCAGCTCTTGTTATTAATGTGTATAAATATACAGACAACACCATTTCACTCCAACCCACTGAGTAAAATTCAAATTCATCCTTTATTAGAGCACACTACTCTCAAGTCAACAATACACATCTCACTAAGTTACTACTGCTTTACTCACAATAACAGAGATGGACTGTATTCCTTGCACAGGGGCAGAGGAGGGTTCAAACCCCTGTTAGTCAGGACCCCCTTGTCTTCTTGTTTTGGGATCTATAGCCCCTAAGTTACTTTCCTACAGTAGATAAAGTTGGATTTTGTTTTCCTACTGGACACATTGTTTACCTCAGTCACCTTACTCCATTATTTATAATCTGAGATGCTCATAGAACAATTTGATTTGTATTTCAAGTTTTAGTAGAGTTCATATCCATATTGTTATATTTCAAATTAAATTTCAATTGAGTGATTACCAGAAAGAAATAAATACTTCAATGCTATTCGTTTTATATACTGACATATGAAGGCCAAACAGTCATTAACAGGATGTGACATACTGTACTGTAATTAAGGCAAGGGGTGCTACACAGTGGCCAGGTTCAGTGCATCTGTCTCGCACACCCTCAGGATGTCAACAAAATCGCAGTACAAGTCAGCCCACTGGTTTTTAGATGGAAGAATGACTGCACAGTCCGCAGGGCTGGAGAGTTCACCTTCTTCCTGGTACTGATTGTCTGGTTCTCCAGTCGCCCAGAACCTGGCACACAGTGAGGGAGAGAATGGATAAGGCAGGGAGGGAGGGACAGAGATGCACCTGAGAGACATACAGTAAGAGTATAAATGAAGCTGAGTGAAGAGTAGGACTGAACATGTCCGACAGACTTCCCCAAAAGACCCAGCCTTCTCACCTCCCTAATTACATCACTGCAATATGCTTGACAAGTCTTACATTTCAGTTTCATTCACTGAAGAGCCATCCACCCAACGCCAGTTGCCTTCTTTGGCATTATCCGTCAGTCCAATCCAAAAATAGTTTCCACCAGTGTGTTTCCGAATGAAGTTCTGAACAAAAAAAACAAACAACCATTTATGCCTCATGTCTTCAGATTATCTGTTGACAAAGTAGCACCCAACCCACAGCTACACAATTTGTGACTGGTCAGTAAGCTAAATCACCTATTGGACAGATGGTACTGCTCCAGACTCCTTGAGAACTCTGCCTATCAAGAGTCTTCATTGTAACGGATCAAAGCACAAAGTCAGCATTAATGAAGGATATTGGAATAGGGAGCTGCATCAGCATTCACTGGCTGCAAAGGAACCAATCCATTTTGGCTGCTGAACCTTCTTCAGGTAGGAGGGAGAGTGTGGAAGTAGGGATAAACACAGGAAAAAAAAAAAAAGGATAGACTAGATGAGAAAGGTCCCAGAGTAACTGAGAAAGTGTCCAAAGAGAGTGCGTCAAGGGAGAAGTAAGAAAAGCCAAAATGACCAGAGAGGATTTAAAAATATTTTAGATGGTCATTGAAAAAAGGGGCAGGGTGGGAACCAGGTTTAAGTCTAGCCTTGGCTTTAGGTGTTTTTCTAGTCCGAGCTTTGATATCCCGTTAAAGGGACCCAGATAGAAGGGTCAATGAAGTGGTGGAGAGAAGTGAAACTGGGAAATCTCATTTTAGAGTTCTTTGATCCACAATGTACTTCCTGTGTCACTGTTGATAATGGAAGGGTATTTCCCACAATTGATGCAGTAAATGAAAACCACAGGCTACAAATGTTCTCGGGGTCATTTTGAAACAGGCCAAGGGATCTTGTATATGCACATTACTGAACACATACTTGCAAGTGTTGCAACAGTCAGTTAGAGGGGGGAAAAAAAAAAATTTGTAACAAGGAAGCAGAAACTGCTACAGAGCAAAGACTGTCCCCCAGAGCCACCTTGTGATTTAGAGGGGAACTGAGCCTCAATTTCCATAATTATGAAGGGTGAATCAGTATATCCCATTCCTAGTACTCCAACCGGTCCCATCTCCAGACAACATCCACCTGCAGTTCTCTTCATTCTGGAATATCCATCTACACTTTTATGTTGATACACTTTAAAAGAAATTTTCAAAATATAGCACAAAAAGCACTGGGGAAAAAACTGGGCCTTACTCCCCAATGTCTATTTTGGATAAAACTCAAACTAGTAGAGCAAAGGAAAAAATAAATGGTTTTGTATTCCTTACATCTGGACTTCTTTCAAAATAGAATGAAGGTACAATTAGTTATACTGTTGAGCTTCAGGCAGTGAGGTACCAGAGAACGGTTTCATGTTACATGGCTGTAACTACTACATTTCTAGGATGCAAGCAGATAACCGGGAAATGCGATATGGTCTTGAACTTCACTTGATTGACACACAGACTAAAGTCTGTGTTTTGCCTTAAGTTGTATCACAGCAATGTGTAAAATCACAACTAAGTCACAAAATGGCCAAAAGTCACTGAATGACTGTGTTTTGCTTATCAGGGCAACAAGATTCACAGCAGGTTAGTCCATCCTTACCCCCTTTTCGCAAGTGCACAGAAATTATGGTTTTACCTGCAATTTCTCTGGAATCACAGGGCAATAGTGAAAAAGTAATGGTGGTCTTTTTTGGCAAGGCTTTGCAACATTACAGAATTTTACACAGATTTATAAGTAAAAGTGCAGCATGTATGAGATCTTATTTTACAAAGTATTTCACTTTTGAGGAAAAAAAAGTGCTTTTTAATACTTTATTCTCCACCCCCCATTTTAAGCACAGCAAGTCTTTCACCTTATGGTATTCACCTGCCAGCTGTGGCATACAGTACTATAAAGGTTAAGGGGGGGGGGGGGTTGGGAAATCAAGGCTTCAAAAATGGCAGTACCACAGGCATCACTGTCACTGAGGTAACTTCATCTTGAGTAGCTGGCCTTGGCAATGGAGTTTTCTATCAGAGCCCAAAGCTGGCAGCTGACAGTTACACTTCACCATAGGATCTCAACGACTTTACAGAAAAGTACGTAAAATTAAGCTAATTGACACGTACTTGAGTTTGTGGAAGCAGGGTTTGGTTGCCACTTTGCCTGTACAAACAGGCATGTTTTACTTGGTTTACATTGTGCTGTACAGTACAAGGAAGCAGTGGATTCTCCCCCCCCCAGCGACCTCTCTACAAATAAACCTACTACACCAGCTTCCTTTGCCACACCGAGGCCAAGATCAGCCACATGACCAAGGGAGTCCCACAGCTCAGTCTCCTCATGCTCCTTTTCTCTAAAAGGATCTTTATTCTCACAGTACCCTCACAAGCAAAGCATTTTCAAGACACTTTACATAAACTAGATAGAAATCAAAGCTGGGTAATAAAAATACAAAAAGTGCGTAAAGTAAAATGAAAGAAACTGGTTAAGAATTCAAGGACATGAAAAAAATGTTTTGAGATAAGATTTAAAAACCTTTATCAGAAGCTGCATCCTTTTGACATGGACTATTACTCAAATAATGAGGGGATAACTTCCCTTATAGTGAGCCCTATATCTCCATGTTACTGCAGGGCAACACCATAGGTTCTTACCTGCTGCTCTTTGTTCTTTATAATTGCCAGGTTGGCTCCTAAGGATTGACATTGAAAGAGACTCTCGTTCCAGCTCATTTCATCGGTAGAGAAGTAGTAACACTTAGATTTGAAGCGCTTCCAGCCCTGAGGACAGGGGTTGCAGATTCTTTCTGGACAGGAAGAACAGAGAACTCATATCATTACAGCTCTCCCCAGCAAGAAGTGCATTACCAGTTCACGCCTCTTTGCTTTACAGGTCCAACTGAGGAGCACCCACAACTCCAGTATCCCTTCACTCACCCTGAGAAGCAGACAGTTTGATGGGACAGTAAAGATCCAAAATGGGGAATTTCTTTGAGAGTTGAGTAAAGAGCTGCATCTTCTCTCTGCTCAAGTTCCTATTGGCTGCAGTCTGGTTGCTGTACTCCTTCTTCAACTCGTCACTGGCTGCAATCAATGTGCTGTAATCCACTTTGAGCTGATCCAGTTCCTCCTTCAACAGGGAATTAGTCTGGATCTGGCTCCTGTGGTCCTCACTGGCACTATGGGCAATACTGCCAACTGTGGGGAGGGGGGGAAGAAGTTGTATTTGTAAGATATAGATGACACCAAGTGTGTGTGGGGGGGGAAGTTGTATTAGTAAGGTATAGATGACACCAAGTGTGTGTGGGGGGGGGAAGTTGTATTAGTAAGGTATAGATGACACCAAGTGTCAATCTATTTTCTAGCATCATGGTGTTCCATAAAGTTGGCCTCTTTAGATAATTGACCTCTAGAACAAAGACTTACAGTAGATTTCCATTCTCTGAGAATTGATGTAAGGGGCAGGAACCACTGTGATTGGTCAGTAACCCAAGTCACATTAGCTTTGCCATCACCTGGCCAAATTTTGCTCTGAGAACACATGGACTCTTTTCCACTGATCTTACAACGGTGTCCCCACTACACCCAATTCTCCATTTAATCCTGTGATAAGGCTGGGCTGTGATCTTTCAGCAGCTACAGGATCGAAGAACAAATTGTGGACATCAGCGCTGCTGGGGGTTTGTTCCAAACACGTTTTGTGAACAGTGAAAATGAATTAAAAAGAAAATACCAATATACTCAGACAAGTGTACAAATGCACACACAGACTGACAATGTTATACTCACAGTAGATACTCAGGGCTATGATGACAATCATCAGGACGGCACACAGCAATCCCAGACACACTGCAGCCAACCTGTATGGAGGACTGGATGCAGGTTTCACTGCAGGAACCTGCACTAGTGCAAAAAAAAAAAAAAACTAAAGGTTACAAATTCACTACCACATCCTGCACTCAGTGAATACATACACTTTGGAACAATAGGACAAGCATTATCACCCCACAATAGGGAAAGCACAAATGAAGTAGACTGGAAAAGAGAAAAGAAAATCAGACAGAGCATCAGTCGCCAAGTTAATGGTTTTGCAATACACTAAAGTTAAGGATGTGCTATTAGTGTACTTGGAACTACATGGAATTTCTTTAAAGCATCTGACAGACCCTGATTGCTCTGAGGTACAGTAGCTCTTCCCAGATATAGCAATGTGTCTGAAGGAGTGGAAGTAGAGACATTTAAGAGCTTTATCCTGAGAAATTATTCCAGGAACATCTTAACTGGCAGGATAATTCCAGGATCTTATCACCTGTAAAAGGTGGCAGTAGGTTGCTCATAACCAAGAGCAATAATCTTCCTAAGCAGTATAAGCTGTGTGAGAAAGCTATTGTAAAGCAGTCTAGCTGCAAAGTTTCAGACTGTTTGGAGTAGATATTTGATTAGTAATACTCCCTGAATGTCAGCCCAGATCTACTGTCCATAATCTATAGTTCTTGCAGCAAGAATCACACTGACTTACCTGCTGTGATTATACATAAGGATACCATCTCATTACACCATTTTGTTTATACCAAGAAGAATACACAGGGTGTAGAATCTCCCAGGTCCTATCCCAAATTTCGTCCTATTGACCATGGATAAAAACTATACAGTAACCACACACACAAGTTCATGATGCATTACTGGAACACCACTACTTCTCAAAATTCTTTGATTGCATCTTCCATGCTTTTACACTCTGCCATTATTTCAATAATATTTTCACCTTGCAAATCTCATATTTCAAATCCAGATGAACCTTTTTCTGTTTATCCATTTTTGACTCAGGTTTTGCAAGCACTGTTGCAACACTAAACCACAAGCCTACTCCCCATCTTTCCTGAGAAAGCCAGACAATACGAAGAATTAAATAAGCCAACTAAGTACTGGGTGTGTGTGTGTATATACAGTACATATGGCATTCCGGCAAACTCAGTATGTTGACAGCAGTTTTACTTGCAACCTGATTTCACCAGATGTTAGAAGCTTAGCAAAGCTTATCCTGGTCACTTCAAGCATGGTAATCCAATTTCTACCATACATTTAGGTTTTGATGGACCAACAGATGGCTCACTTACCAGTTTGGGCCAGAATTCCAACCCAAAGCCCCACTGTGGATGACCAGTAATACTGGGCTGTAGAAAGCACTTCTTCAGATTGAAAGTTTTGAGATCTTGACTACCTGGTCATTAAACACAGCCAATAGCACTTTTTTGAAAGAGGTGGAGTGCTCACTGTGATGTCCTCTCTAAATGCTCACTCTTTTCTTCTGCAATCACCCTCGATACGTTTTGCTTCACCAGCTGCATTTAGGGCAGGTTTTCCCTACTCCTGATCTACCCCATACTTGCACTTGTGTGCAGAATGGCATCACCCGACCAGGGGCTGCAGATCAGAGGTGGAGGAGATGAGTCCCCCTGCTGTGTGTAAAGGAATTGGGATCACTGCAGTTGAAATGGACACGGAAAGTAATTTCTCAGATTCCTGAAATGTCCTGGTGGAAACAACCTCAGGGATTAGCACGTTAAGGAATGAGAACACCTTGTGTAGCTTAAACAGCACAACATGTTCAGTGTACAGCTCAGAGCCACCTTACATTGAGTCAATAGGTTGAGATCTTTATTTGAAATCTAAAGACCCCCCCCCAACTGCTCAGCATAAGAGAGCAACTCACCTCCAGATCCAGATTCCAGGGAAGGCTTCAAGGTAACACACTGCAGTTCGTCAGACATGGAGAAAGTTGACAGGGACTGATCGGAGCCCAGACCGATAATGCACTTTTTGAAACACTGCTCTATCACAGCAGTATTCTGACCCACTGACGAGTCGCCTGACTAGGGGGGCTGGTCCACCGACTGAGACACTGCCTGACTGCACAGCACTGTGAGCAGCGATGCAAAGGAGGGATGAGGAACAACAGCTCACATCCTGTATATTTGTTCGCATCATTTCCCCTGTGAGCTATTCCTGCCTTTGTTTGGAGACTTAAAAAAACACAAAGGATATTTACTGCATAGAAATTTGGATGAACAGCAGCACATAACTATGCTACCAGCACAAAAATGTAGGAACCAACACATTCTAGTAGATGTGTAAGGTAGTATTTATCACACATTACTACTTAAATCAAGTTTTTTCCCCAGTTTCTTTAAAAGAATAGTTTTTTTTTCCTGGACCTTATTTCAAGTCACACCAAAGGGAGTAAGGTGATTATTTTCCCCCACGCCATATTGTGTTGATCTTTGAAGCTTTTGAACATTGAATCGGGTTCCTTTACAGTCTTCCATGTTCAAGACTGAAAAGATCCAGGCTATTAAGCTGTCACAGCAGGACCTTGTTTTGAACCCATGACCATACCAGGCTGCCCTTCTCTAGGCAGATCTGAGAGCAGCCCTATCTTTTTGGAATGGCCTCTCATGTGAATAAGATTACAGGTTTTTAAGTTGCTCAACTCTGAATGGTAGATCATACAGTAAGTTGCTTAAATACAACATTTCCCACACTAATTGTAGTGGACTGGAGTCTCTGGTGTGACTTCAATGGTGTTTTTTTTTTTAAGATGATTACCTGAATACAACCCTTTCCAGAGAGTCAGCAGCTACAGTACATGACTTGCATTGGCTGTGAAGGTTGCTGGTGCATTTTTATCACAGGTGAGCAGTTAAAACTCATAACCCACTGAGCTTAGGAGTACAGGCTCTGAGAATGAGCTCTAAAACTGCCAGAGTAAATGAACCCGGTCCATTGTCTCCTGTTACTATTAGGACTGGTTCACCACTACCTGCTCCTCACTCACAGATCAAGGTGCAGTCAGCACTATAATAAAATTGTCTGGGCAACACCTTGGGATTTCCCTGGGAGGGGTGCAATTCTCCATGCTCTGGGTTTTCTTTTTCTCATGTTCACAAGCCTTCTTTGTTGGGTCTCATTTAGGTTTTCTACCATGCAGCTCATTTTGCTGCTCCGTCATTTGAAACCACTAGAGCTCAGAGTTCTGCTTATTCACTTCCACTTAGTGCACTTGAGCAGGATTTCTAATCCTCCAAGGCCTTCCGTGCTGTGATCACATCCTAGAGAACAAACAAGGAACACATTCTCCAAATGATTTTTGCTTGGTCTTCTGGAGCCAAGAGCTCTGTATTTTGCCTTTGCTAAAACATGCCTCATCCCCACAGTACAGCTGTTTAATGGTAATATGGAAAACCCTACTCTGCATTTCAAGATCCTCATCTGGACACTTTTGTATTGGCAAACTGGGCATCATGTCAGCAATCTAATGCTTAGCTTATCTAGGTATTTTCATATTAATGAGACATGAAGGTACAGCCCAGGAAGTTCATCTAGACATTCTGCAGTCCTTATACTAGAGTGAAGGACACCTACTAGTCCACCAGCACAACTAGCAGCAACATCATTGGAGATCTCCTTTCCCTCCTCTGAAGGGCGTACAGATAGTCCACCAGGTAGTAATGATATACATTAGGTAGTATCAATATACATAAAACCAACCATGCAGAACAGCAAATACTCATAATGGGAGCATCTCACCACTAAAGGATTGCCTGTAAAAAGCCATTTAGAGAAGGGATCAAGAGACCACATATGTAAATTGGGGAGAGGCTTAGAGCTCTACCTGCTCATTTTCTTAGTAGCAACACCTATAGCAAGGGTGCCCTGAAACTAAAAAGGCAAAGGAACAGAAAGGAGCAAATAAGCAAACAGCTCAATAAGTTAAATAAGCAAGTTAGAATGACTTCCTTGCATCTGTTGCAATTAGTGTTCCAGCTAATAACAGAATTAATTTGAGGAAGCTAGTCTGAAGTCATGGCCCACCACTATTAAGAAACTAAAGCCCATCAGCCTTTCTGCAAGTGCATGCTTTTAATTGGTTATAATCATGCTCACACAAAGAACAGGCTTCACTCTTGTTAAGGGGGATTGAAGTAATTGTATGGCTAAAGTTACTGATGCAGGAGTGCACATGCAAATGATCAAGCCTGTTTATGGACAAGGGTGTTCCATCTTTATAGAAAAGACAGTAGCAAACCCCTCACTCAGCTGAAAGTGAAGTACTTTTGGATTTTACAAGAATCCAAAGCATCAGCAGAAACAGAGCAGGTGTTGACCCATTGACTACAACAGTTCAGATTTAGACAGTAAGGTTGAAAACATGTACATGAAAAGCCTACCTTCCAACAGGCAGCTTTTGAGGCCTGAGTACCTGGACAAGCATGTTGGACCACAAAACACTGCACAAGGATATTGCTTTCAGACAAATGCAATGCTCACTCTCCACAAACACCAATTACAAACAAACCCAACACCAGCTACCCCCTCCCCATAAATCCCTTTATATACCAAACTAGTCTAACCTAAGCCCATGTGAGAATTTGTATCTCAATCCTTTACCAATTAAATAATTACTCAATTAATACACCGCATGTGAACCTATTTACAATCAATACAGGCCTTAATGCTCTCTAGTGACAGGTCAACGGAAACTAATATTCTCTTTACTACTGGCCTGCCACAATGATGTTTCATCAGAAAGGCCTTACCTTAATACAGGGCCTATCTACTATTAACCACCTGCAGTTGACACAAAGGGTGACAAAGGAGAGAGAGACAGTGTAAAGCCATCTCTTAGTTTGGTATCATAGCAAATCATTCCAGTTGTCCGGGGAAATGCCTTGAGAAACCCTGGATACAGTGTTGATTGTAACTGTTGTCTTCCCTGTTCTTAAGTCACAGCAGTAGGATCTCAACCAGAAGAGAGTCATTCAGCCTGTTACTTTAACAAAGAAAACTCTTTTTCCTGGAATACAGCTCATGTGACCTGATCACTGGAGCCATCTGTGTCCCTTAGGATTGAGGATCAGATCGATGAAGAGCCGTTCACTCCCCTGACCACCCAAGTCTCAAGCCCATTGCATAGTCTTGCACTCCTCACATTCTGCTCCTTTACAGTCACTCCTTCTGGCTAGCCCTGTCTACTTTCTGTTATCCAGAAAGAGGTAGGTCTCAAGTGCGTGAATCTGAATTCATTCCATGCTCTTATTTTTTTATTTATTTCCTTCAAAGAACATGACAGAGGTTATAAGAGAGAGGAAGGGCATCTGTCCTGTTTGCTGGTAGGTCTAAATGCCTTAAAATCTTTTTTGAATCAGGTCTATCTAGGGTGTATAGCCAATAAGGCAGCTCTAAGATGGCACAATAAAAGAGCCAGAGCACAGATGGAAGTGTTGTGGTTTGAAACTGACACAGGAAGACATCTCCCTGCTACCACCTCAGGTGCAGTAGTGTCAAATCACATGGTCTCCTATCTGCTCCTCTCTGCTATTCATAATCACCAGGTCCTCCCCCTGGTTTCTATATTCAGCTCTGAAGAAGCACTATAACTTAGAGATGTACAGCTGTCAGCTGTGGGAGGCTTAAGGTTTGTTTTTTCATTGAGAAAGTGAGAAATACTCCGGGATTTTGAAACACTGGCCTCTATTTTCAAAGTATTGACAACCTTTGTCTATTTGTTTCTGTATCAGGTTGTTTTTTGCTGTACGTTTTAATGAAGCAGCTGAGCCTGTCAGGTGGCTCAGCTGTTTCTTAGTCCATGCTCCTGGGTTAAATGGTTATAAATTTCTATGTACACTTACATTATTTACCTATAAAGGCCACTAAAATCACATTCTAACTCTTCAAACTTGCTGAGCTGGATGGACACCTATTTGCAGTTTATATTATTGAGAAGGGCACAAAACCTCTCTTTTTCACTATAACTCTCTATCTGTTTCCTGACATCATACAACAATCATAGGAACATTTACACCCACAGGCCTCGCCATTCCTTTGTTCTGTAAAACAGCGCAGGATGCGTAGTTATAGAGTAAACGAGCATGCCCACGTGCTCACACACTGGGGGTCTGTATAGATGCAGACATATTTCCTGCTTGCTTTCAAGCTACAATCTTTGTATGTTTTTAATTCTCAGAGAGCCAGCCTGTGCATTTGTTTCCATCGGTGACCAAGTCATGTGACACCCCCCTCCCATCCCCGAAGGCATTTCTGAGCTCTGATTGGCTGCAACTTCTCAGAACAGTGCACCAAGTGAGCAAGGGCTGCGAAGGAAAGATTCAGATTCAGCTCGTGTAGCGTACAGTAGGTGAGCCTGGAAATGACTTTGTGTCGGAAAGCGACACGTTCGCGCTGTGAATTTTGCATGCATTTGGCTGAAATATCGTATACCCAATGAGCTTCTGCGTTGCTACAGAGACCACCGCTCGATTCCCAGTAACCACAGCCAACATTCAGAAGAGTCTCTCTGCAAATATCAAAGGCACAAGATCAAACACCTCCTGAGACGTGTGAAAACCACAGGCAGAAACTTGAGCTCACAGCCAGAGATCACAAAGCAACGTGGAGAAACAGTCAGAAGTGCCTGCACTCGAGCAAGCATTGTTGCTTCCACCATGCAGTCGCTTTCTGGGATGAGCAGGGATCCCCGAAACCCATGCTTGCTGTGGAAAGGAAAACAATAGGAAACAAAATGGAATTTGCAAAGAACTTCTGCATTTCAAAGAGTGGAAAAAAAAATGTTTTTTTACTTTTCCTTGGGAGTACTGCAGGGACACTTGAACTATGTTTCTGCCATTGTCCAAGACTAGAAACATCATCGGCGCCAAGCTCCCCTAATTCTGTTCTGATGGTGTCAGGCTTGTAGAACTGACATGCCAGAGCTTCAGTGGGAGTACTGTGTCCAGGATTTCGAAACTTTGTGCCTCCTGCATTCTACCTGATCACAGCTGGTTTGCAGCCGGATGTAAATGGTTCTAAACAACATCTGCCTGAAATAGCTTACTTACAATCAACAGGACATATGTAGGTAGTCTGTGGCTTTCTGCTTCTGCTTTATGTTATACTCTTTTAGCTGTCTTTAGTTTTAGTTTAGAAAAAGACACTTATTCCCCCAGTTAGTTATTCTTACACTTAGACTGGATCTAACAAAAGGATTGTTTTTGTTTGAGTTTTGTTTGCAGAACTGGCATAAGAACACGAGAAGAGTCACAAAAACTGGATGCCATAACACCCATCTAGCCAGTATGGCAGTAAGTAGCTGATTGATCTGAGAATCTCATCCAGCTGGTATTTGAAAACCAGGGTAGTGGCTTCAATATGGGTGGGTTGCTTGTTGCACATCGCACAATACTTCGTGTAAAGAAGTGCCTCATTTTCTCAGTTCTAAATGTACTTTTACACAGTTTTCCCTTGTGTCCTCTGGTTTGTGTTCATTCTGAAGAAGTCTGCTGGGATGACTTCCTCTTTAAATATGTGTATCGGCTCCTTTCGTGGTCTTTCGTGGTCTTTTGGGGCTCTTCCTTTGTTTTCCTACCTTCCTGTCAGTGCAGGACTTTGACTTAAACTGCTTCTAGTGCTTGAAACACATCTGCTTCATCTACTGTATGCTTATACTATGTTACAATGCCCATATTGAACACTATACTAACTCACTGTTGTGGAGTGTGAAATCTAAATTAAAGCAATAAAGGAAAATTGCAAACTGATTATCACAACCTTTTTTTATTATTCAAAGAGCTACCAGCAGTGTTACAGTGTGAATCTTCTATTCTATGTCTGTAAAATTATTCAGGTAGCAGCTGTGTTTCACAGATTCTCTGCCAGGAGGAATTGCAGTCCAGGTCATTCCAGTTTTGAAAGGAATGGGATTTTGGATCAACCACCACACAGTCCTGGATTCCATTCTGATTATTGGGCTGATTATCGTCCCAGTACCTAAAAAATATAATTTTCATCTCAGCACAAACACTGCTAGCCCCTTTGATTGTCACAACTTGTGACAATGCTGCCCCCCATCTTTCAGTATCAGCACTGAGTGCTCTCACCTACTCAGTGTCTAGTGTTTGCTGTGACAGATCACATTATCACAGCAAACATTAGCATTATCTTGCTAACCAATCTGAAGTACATTGTCCCTTATTCCGTCTCCCTCTCTGTAACTGTGTGGTCAGTGTGTGAGTATATACAGTGTGTTCAGTCAGGGTGTAGGTCAGAACTGGACTGCTCTCTCACTCTGTAACTGTGTGGTCAGTGTGTAAGTATATACAGTGTGTTCAGTCAGGGTGTAGGTCAGTACTGGACTACTCTTTCACTTTGTACAGTAACTGTATTTCACTCTCACTGTGTTACTGCATGTTCAGTGTGTGTATATACTGTATACAGTCCACTGAGAGAGAGTCTAGGAGTTTACCAGGCTGTTCCATATTTCTTACCCTGTAGTCAATCTACTGCCATCTACCCACATCCAGATCCCTTCCATAGATGCATCAGTCAGCCCAATCCACTTATTTATGTTTCCTTTAGTTTGCCTCCAGATGAATTCCTGAGCACAAGACACAGAATTATATTTCTGTCATTTCTGTGTGCGTTAATAATCTGCCCCCACAGAAAGCAAAGACAAAGGGATACTTACTTTCTTGCTGAAGTATGAAGAAGTTAATTCACCTAGACGTTCTTATTTTACGTGGTTTGGGAGGACTGGAAGGGCTATACTTTAACTTGGAGATAATGTGGATTGATTTTACCCTTCACATACTGTACCTGCTCCTCTCTGTTGTTTATAATAACCAGATCAGCTCCCTGTTTCTTGCAGGCAGTGTGACTGTCCTTCCAGTTTTTTTCATCAATAGAGAAGTAATAACACTTGCAGTTGAAGAACACCCAGCCCCGGGGACATGGGTTACAGACCCACTCTACACATGAAACACAGAAACACTTCTGTTATCACAATGCACAGATGGACCAGCCACTGAGCAGCAAATGCAAAACCTTTTTTTCTGCAGATTGGCTCACCCTCTGACTCCACATCTTTAAATGAGCAATATTTTTCTAGACTGGGGAATGTCTTATAGATTTCAGTGACATGCCTGTTAAGTATTTTAATTTTTGTCTGGAGGCTGTCATTTTCCATCTGAAACCTTTCTATAATGCTCTGGAGTCCACCTGTCTTTCTCTGCAGCTCGGCTTTTTCATTCTGTAATTTGTCATTTACTGCAGCCAGAATGCTGTAGTTGGTCCATAACACCTGACTGGCTGCTATAAGGCTGCTGTAGTTCTCTTTAAGCCAGTCCAGCTCATTCTTCATCCTGGAGTTAGCCTGAGATAGGCTTTCAGTGACACCAGTGTCTGTGGAGAGAAGATACAGTATAAATCACGTAGTTTACCAAAGCACAGAGCTCTGATGCCTCCCTTTCCACTTTTTTCTAGTGTGCTGGGTGGGCACCACTGTCTGTGAAAGCACTGTGTTATTTGGACAGATGATAAGTATTGGCTGCAGTCCTTCTTGGTTGTACTGACTAGAAGTGAGAGAGCTGCTTAAGATCACCATCCAATATGTCAGCAAACACGCAAACATCATAGCTTGTGAATGACCTGTCCAGTCACTACACATCTGTGCTATTCTCAGCAGGACCCTGCCCCAATTAATTCAGTCTTGGGGAATTATTGTATTGATTTTCAGACTAGGCCTCCAAGGGGCATACTGGAAGGGGCATTTGCTGTGTAGTTTTAGGCAATGGGTGGCACAACAATAATTAAATATTTAAGACTTTTGCTCGTGTATCTTTGCTGTGAATGGCACTAATCGAAACAGGAAGAGTTTAAAATCTTAGCCCGTTCAACTATGACATAATCATTTAAACATTATGACAGTAATCCGTCACAAAACTGAAAGTCAAAGAGATTCTAACAGTGTTTTATAATCACAGCAGACAGGCTAGCATGTATGTTTGCAAGTCTGTATACCTGACCGCACACGTGCATTGTGACATCATGCTTTACTCACAGTTCACACTCAGGGCTATGATGATGGTCAGTAAGACTGCACACAGCAGCCCCAGGCACACTGTGGCCAGTCTGTAGAGAGTGGTGTTGGGATCAGCTCTCAGTGTGGACACGGACACTAGTAGGAAAAGAAAAACAAACACACTGGACTGTTACACCCTGACAACTCACAACTGTAAAAAGAGAAACTCAATGCTACTGATCATACAAATAATCTTTGAACCAGTTTGTACACAGTACAAGCTGTTGATAAACAGTGTTGATATTGTGGTGTTCTTCTTGACAGTCATAGAATTGTACTACAGTAACTGTAAAACACAGATTGGGACTGACCTGCGCCAGTAGGGGTCCCTCTCTGGGTTGAGAGAGTCCCTGTTGTGTTCACCTCTGCGTAGATCACATCGTCCCGTTTCACTGAGAGAGAGAGGTGGGGGTTAATGTACTTCCATGTTCTGTTGTGTTACTATACTTTTGTGTTCCATGTAAGTTATTGTGTTATTGGCACTGATGCTGGCTTTACACTTTTATCGCACAATGAAATCATGAAAAATCATGAAACATACAAAATTACTGCTCTGAAAAGCATAGTGATGTCTCATCAAAGTACTTCATCTGAAGGAGCCAAAGAGTAGTGAAACTATGGAACAAGCTACACAGCGATGCAGTTGAAGTCGATATTGTTTTCTTTCTCGAAACAACTGGATCAGATCCTGGGATCAAACGTTCAATTGTAGCCAATCCTTAATCCTTAGTGGACTGGTTGATTGAGATGGAAGGGAAAAACTTTCATTAAAAAAAATATATCCATGCATATGTTGTTCATTATTTGTTTTGCACTGTTTCTACAAGAGGGTGTTTACTGGAAATCCCCAGATTTGTCAGCCATCCATCTGTGGTTACAGTTACTGCAGCAACATTAACAACCAGAGAACATCGGCTACATCTGGTCTGAGAAAACAGCCCAATATGAGCGGAAAAAAAAAAAAACTTGTGTCTATGCTGTGTTTAATGGAGATGGTGAGATAGGTGTGAGAATGTGCATTCCTCTTCATTGCATTATGTGAATCAATCTGTAGTTTATTACAAGGAGGAAACATGAATTAATAATTAGAGATTGCAGGATGAACTTGAAGAAGAAGCATTGGATGATTATGCTGACTGTCTCTTTGAGACCGAAGTGGGAATTAATCATCTAAAAAGCTCAGCCGTACAGGGGGAAATTGAATCATTCTAATCTATCCATGTCTGCATGTCAGCAGACAGCATTGCAGAAAAGGCCCACAGAAGACTTCCAAAAAAGGGCAACCAGAACGGATGAAGTTCAACAGAAACGTCGCACGTAGAACGTTATAAAGAAATTAACTCCTTGACTGTCCACCGGGGAATCTCCCAAATGGATTTTATTCAGCCATTCAAATTCCTCAAATCTACCAGTTCTGAAAACGGTGTGCACTATTTCTGGATCAACTTAGAATCCAAGAAGCCTTTTAGACAGTTTATCCTTTGTGAAAGCAGGGTTCTGTTTCACCGGAGCAAACACAATTAACACTGTTGACACCTGAAGAAGGCTCCACGGCCGAAACGTTGTTTTCTCTTTTTTCTTTTTTTCAGCATGGAATAAACCTATTACGTGTTCCTTTGCAGCCTACGCATGCTGACGCAGCTACCCACCTGAACAATTAACACTGTACTTAATCTGTGATTCTTTTCCCTGAAATTGCCTGCACAAGATCAATGAAACACTGAAGATCTAAGCCAGCGGGAATCCCTCTAGTTTTTTAGAGGACTGTACGTTAATAGCGTAACAGGGCTTTTTGTTCAGCATTCCAGAAGTCATTACAAGTGATAACCCTTAATAAAAATACTTCAAATGATTTCTTCCAATTTGTATTTTTTACCAAACGGCATTTGCAAGAGAGGCAAATACTCACCTTCTGCTCCAGAAGGGGATCTATGAGAGAAAATTACAGTAGAATAACACACATCTTCAGCCATCGAGGAGACTGAGTTACTAATTGATTGACTCAAGAGCTGAATCAGCGATAACTCCTTCCGACTGACTGGTTGAGGCTCATGGAGACAATACCTAACATACACATACTGGCCCACAGTAACTAAACAGACAGGAAGGGAGAAAAGGGTGGTTGAAGGAGGGGAGTGGCTTCATTTCTGTGTGCTTCTCTATAAACTATCCCTCCCATCTCTGTTTCACTTCAGCAGTTTTATTCTGAAGAATATTTTGGTACATTGGTTGCTCGGAGCTCTGTGATTTACTGAAATACCCAGTACAGTCTAGGTAGCAACACTAGTCTGTACACTAGACTGTACACAGTTTGACTACTGGTACACAGACACAATCTGTACAGTGACATTCTGTTCACACTCAGGCACATTCTGACCACTGGTGCTGTATTCAGACATGTACAGCAACATGCGTTCTGATCGAAAGGTGTACCTGTGTAGTACTTTTCATGAAAATGGAGCATAACCATTTTCACAGTATACAAAATTCACCATTATTGTGAGTTCACTTCCCAGGAATTGTCTGGGAGACATGGGATCATATACAGTACCTTGAGTAAACCTGGTATCAATGCACAGCTCAACAAACCACCCCAATTGCTCCATGGTCAAGTATAGTCCTAAGGTGTTATTTAGAGCATTTCATTGCACTTTGTGAAAAGAGCTTTGCCATTGCTACAGAGATTAAATAACTTTCAGTTTCAGTCACAGATGCAGAATGCTGATATGTAACACAATGGAAACCACGAACACTTAAGACTTAGTGAAGATGAGAAGAAGAAAGAGCAGTGCCTCTCGAAAGGTCACTCGGACCGAACACGGGCTTCTACTGCAGCTTCGACTGAAAGACACAAAGCCTCTGAAAGCACAACGAGCTATTTTCACTCGCCGTCTGCACTTAGATGTTCTGGGATTCGCTGCAGCTTTTCTGTAGGACAGCTGGGGTTCCCTGTGATGGTACCTGAAACTGCCAAAACCTGGAAAAATATCTTCAACCCTAACCAGGACAAGCGGACTGAAACTGGAGGGAAGAATGAAAACCCAAATCACCCTTGTGCGCCACTCTCATCACCCATCAGTGTTTTTTGGGTGCAACGAATGCCACGGTATCTTCAAGTATCCCGTCTGTTCACTAGGATGCAACGCAAAGCAGTAGACATTCTGTAGAGGTAACAGAAGTAAAATCATACACTTACAAAACTAAGACTACAACAAACTAAGACAAACTTCAATTACAATGACAATAGGATATGCCGTTACAAGATGCTACCTTAAGTACCATAAGCACCGGACTAAAATCATGTTAAAAAGGGGCTCACAGTGTAATAACAATGCAGCTGGGACCTGTAGTGAAAAGTATGGACTGTCCCTGAGAATCTGAACACAATTTGCACACAGTGGGAGGAAGGGGGGGTGGAAGGAGAGCAAGTGCTCTGTGCAGTTTTGATATCATATCCTCTCACCTCTTTCTTGCCCTCTGCTGACATGATCTCATTTTCCTGTCCTACAGGCATAGGCAGCCTGTATACTGACGCTCAGAATTCACAGGATACTTCCTGTTTCACGTAAATCGGTTTCATATCGGAGGCAGGAAATTGATTTTCTGCATAGTGAGAATTGGTGCAGCGATGCACCATGTCCTCATTACCTATGATAAACTACAGTTTGAGTGGTGCATCGAGAATTCAGGTTTGTCTTTCTATAGTATGTTATGATTTGATGCTTTTTCTTAAGAAAATGATAAGAAAACTTTGAAAAGTCAGTTACACGCCCCTCTGTACGTTCGCTCCTTCAAGATGAGGTTCAGCACGATCAGTTAATTTAAATGACCCAATGGGCAGAAGTGATTTGATGAAACAAGGACGGTTTTGTTTTCTTTTTCATAAGAAATGATTAGAGTTCATACTGAAAATCCCAATTTTGACTTCACCGTCCCAAAACATTTGGAGAGCATTGCACATTGTACAATGTACATTTCAATATCTGGCAATATATAGTATTATTTCTCAAATTAAAACTACAGCTGTTTTGTATAATCTAGTACATTTGTGTACAAGTGTATTGGTTTATGTGATAAAGTTCACTTTGGACACAATCACACATCAGTCAATTTTCTTGTTCTCTACAGAGGCAGTAAGGTTGACATGATCTTGTGATGTGAAATGAGTCTTAAAGGAGACTGGACTCACCATACTCTGTGTATGTCAATAACAGGATACTAGAAGTAGTTGAAAATCAGTAAGGAGGGTCTAAGTGAGTTTACCAATATTAAATGTAGCATGGTTTAGACAAGAAAATAACTTGTGCTAAATATACAAATATGTGCATATTTCTAGTTTAATTCAAAGCATTGTTCCCCAAAACATATTATGAGCTATATACCTATGACCGGCCTAGCTCTCCTCAGGCAGCTCATGAAGCCTAAGCATATGGACAAACTACAATGGTAAAAAATACTATTTTAATAACGTTCTGGACTTAACAGAAAAATAAAACCTCTCCTCTGATGACCCAACACCAATCATCACCATGAATCACTTTCATGGTGGCTAGGCTAAAAGAAACCGGGGTGAAAATGCGACTTTCACCCTTCGCCAGTTACCTAATTCTCTACATGTAAGTCTGCTGTACCCAGAAGTGATGGTGGCCCCACTCCCTCTAGTGGCTAAGCAGATGAAATGAATATGGTCACAACTGCAGGCACAATGTTAAATTGTATTGAATGATGTGAGCATGCATATTTATGCACATGCACATCATATTTCTAGCATTTTGCAAAATGTTAAATTTCTGTAAAGGACACATCTCTAAAGTCTTATTAAACCTGCATTCGTTTTACAGATTTTTCATTAAAGGAATTTGCTTCCTGTTCTATGTGATACATGCTCCATCTCGCACACATACAGTACAACCACCCCCTTTGTCAGGGTGTATAACTGCTGATAGCTGATATCCAAGGCTGTACCTGGGGGTGCCTGTAGTTTTTAATGGGGGAGCAACATATTAAGATAAAAACGGAAGAACTGAACCCCCAAATCCATCAACTCCTGTCCGTTTTTTTTTTGCAGTTATAGGAGGGTGCATAAAACTACGCAAGTGGCTGTATTACTAGGATTAAAGATGAAGAATATTACAGTAAAGTGTACCACATAATCCTTGCTCATTCCTTCCAGTACATGTGGCACAGCCTACTCAGAGTCAAGCCACACAGTAGGTATTGGCAAGATCTAACCATGGGACTGCAAGCTCTCCTTAATTTTGAATTGCACTTTCAGTGATCTTAGAAATGATGCTAGCTTGTTCCAGGCGACCAGACACATCCAAAACACCACCCTTCTGTGCAAATGTGTCCATAGAATTTTTGTTCCACATGAACCTAGTCAATCTACCAAAATTGCAAAAGAAATGTTACCTTCCACATGTGAAAATGAAATGTTTTGGAAGTTCTGCTCTTTTGGTATGAAGCACCTGTGGTGTCATACAGGGTGTGTTTGGCAGAGAGGAGGAGCTATGAAGCCATAGGAACGACAGAGAACTAGGTGTTACTATTCGACCACAGCTGAAGAGCGTTTGGAAACTAAGGAGGTTCAGATGGAGGTATGATTACAAGGCCAGGCTGAAAACTTCCCTGGGAGAGTTCAGGCCAGGAAGACAGATCAGAGTTAGTGGATGTCAGGTCTGCCGTTAACATGCTGTCACAATCGTAAACCCCCTCCTCTTAAGGATGCTCCAGCCCTCCCTTGTTTAGTGTTTATCTCCTGCACCTGCCTCTGGCTCTATAAAAACCAGACCTTCCTGCCAATCTGGGCTCAGCTTTGGGAGATGGACGCCCGGAGGCCCGCCTAGTCCAGGAGTGGTACAGGCTTCACAACGGCGTCCTGACCATCTGGGTCCGGGACTGGGAGGATCTGGTCTCGTTACCCCCCCCCTCCTTTTATTCCCCCAACCCTTCGCCGGATCCTGCTCCAGCTCTTAACTCTTTTTTTGTCTTTGTCAGGATGGATCACCCGGCTCTGGACTTTGGCTTCACTCTGGATATTCTTACGGACTCCCTTGGACTTGTTTGCCTCGGACTCACCCCCCCCTGAACACCAGCGTCCCTTGGACACGCCCCCTGTTTTTCTTCCAGCCCCTATCCTTGCCGTTTTCCCCGTGTTTTCTCACTCCTCTCCGGATGGGGTCCTGACAAAAGGCTTCAGGACACATGCAGGCTGAGGCTGTGTCTAATAACAACAGCAAAGAGCAGGCCTGCCAGATGTGAGAGCAGACTAGTGGGGGCAGTTAAAGAAACCCTGGGAGCAGACTGTGGAGAAGAACATCAAAGGAAACCCAGAAAGATCTGAGTGAAAAG
Organism: Lepisosteus platostomus; assembly: GCF_059453375.1. Classification (NCBI taxonomy): domain Eukaryota; kingdom Metazoa; phylum Chordata; class Actinopteri; order Semionotiformes; family Lepisosteidae; genus Lepisosteus; species Lepisosteus platostomus. The sequence continues at coordinate 4,551,960 of NC_142635.1, read as the reverse complement.
GGAATTCCAGAGGGAATATATTTGAATATATTTTGTATTTCAGTACGTTGCATTAGAGTTGAAAATTATGCAAATAAGTAGTTACTGCAGTTAACCAGTTAGAAAAAAACAGTAGGTTGCAGTAATACAGTGTGAACGTTTTTGGCACTCCAACAATGATGTGCAAGAAAGATGTGATTATTTAAAGAGAGAGCAGCCTGTTGAGTGTGAGAACAGGGCTGAGGAGTAAGTCTGCTACGAATGAAAGTGAGAGTGAGTTAAAGCACCATTGAGAGGTGGAGTTAGTTAGCGGTGCTGTCCGGGCACAGGAAAGGGGCACTGCGTGTGCACAGCCTAGAACGTGAGAGGGAGGCATCTGAGAGGTTGTGTGGGTTTGATCATGAGCGAGTCAGGTCTCAGCCTGGGAGTGAGGTGCTGGAGGCTTGGTGTAGTGAGTGAGTCGAGTTTGGGGGTGAGAGTGAGACGCCGGCGACTCTGAGTTGCGTGAGACCCAGCCCGGCGGTAATGGGAGATGACGTCAGTGGCTGGAGGCAGACCTGGACTTGGTTATGAGAGGACCAATGGCTACGGTGAGGGAGCAAGAGTCTTCATGAGTCATCCAGGAGAAGGAGGCTCCAGCTCAGGAAGGGAGCAGGAGGCTCCTGGAGGGGCGAGGAGGAGGTGGACTGCTAGAGAAATCAAGGAGTTTCATTGAGGTGCAAGGACGGCCTTGAAGAGTAGTAGCCTTGGCTGTTGCTGTGCCTGCCCACAAGCTGGGGGTCCACACATCTTGGTGTAGCCGTATGTGTGCCACATGTCCTGGCTGCCCCAGAGAGGGGTCTGTGATTGGATTGTATATGGATAAGAAAAAATAAGGACAGCTGACAATTGGAGGAAAGTGCATTTAAATGAGTGCACAGTACTTGTGAGCCTTGTACAGGATGCCGTTTGGCCCTGGTGCTGATCCTGCTCTAGATCTTTTAAGGAAATTCTTCATCTCCCGCCAGGAAGGTTCTGACTGTTCCAAACAAACGGTGGGTTCATCTGGTTTGGGTGTAGCCATCGCCTCCAGCTCCTCCTCATGTCTGGGGTCACTGTGGGTTCTTACAAACCTTCTTTCACCTCCTTTTTTTTTTTTTGGAAAATCCAGCTTTCCTGATCTTTTATCCTGATATCTAATGCTTAGGATATGGATTAAAATGGAGAGTTGGGGTGGCACCGAGGTTAAGAAATTCGACTTTATTTGAATATATTTTGTATTTCAGTACATTGCATTAGAGTTGAAAAATATGCAAATAAGTAGTGCTCATTACTGCAGTTAAACAGTTAGAGCATTACATTAGGTTGCAGTAATACAGTGTGAACGCTTTTGGCACTTTGACATGAGCAAAGGGAAACGTGAAAGGATGTCATGGGAAAGTGCATTAAAAAATGTTTAAACAAAGGGTTGTGATAGAATGGCACTGGTGAGCATGTTCTTGTAACTTCTTAAATAAGCACATCAGCTACCTGCCTCGTCATCCTGTGACCACGCCCACATGAATGACATCCCTCGCAGGCCACGCCCCGCGCACCTGTCCGCTGGGCTCTGTGAGAGAGGAGGGAGCTGAGTGAGTTTGCTCCGCGTCTTTTCATGACTACTTTTATTTTTCCTTTATTTTAATGCAGATAAGTTTTAATTCGTATTATGATGTAGTCTAAAACTTGGAGGAGAAAGGGGGAGAAATATGTCTTTTCTTTTCAAACGCTTTTCTCTTTTTTAACGGGCCACTTGTGTTACACAAACAGCGTGAGTATTTCTTTTATATCGGGGGAAAAAGCTCTGTTGTAGCAGTAAAGTCACTGCTGTATTGGCAGAATGAAAACGTCGTTATCTCAAACTTTATCAAACACTTTTCAAACAAATTCGCTCACAAACTGAAGCGTGCCCATTTATCCAAACCGAAAATAGCTTATCTTGAATTATAAGGTGTTTTTTTTATTGTATGGTAGGGGATTATATTCTTATATTCGTGGTAGAAGTTAAAATACCTCTTAGTTTCAATTGTCTTTAAATTCTAAATTATGCTGGTTTGTGTTTTCAATGTAGTATCTTCGGGCGCGACATGATTCGCACTAAATAATGAGTGTAAAAGAAAGTAGAAACATTGTATTCATTTCTTCACACGTTCTTGTGTTTCCAGTTGTGTGTCTTGCGGAAGGACATGCTTGGCCCAGCTGATAACTTCACTATGTAAGTATAAAGCTTTTTATTCGTTTACACGAATGTACTATACCTCGCGAAAATTGTTGTTAGAAAAGGCAATGCTCTCTTATCAAAAGAAGACTTAAACTAGGAGAAATTGGATTTCTTCGCGGTAGAAATTCTGACTCGAGAACATTCTAGATCTGTTGTTTATTGAAATCAGTTTCTGCTAAAACTGCACCCACTTGAGCTTTGTATACGCACAGTACAGATTCATTTGAAAACGTTTTGGTTTCCACATTTCATCGCAACAGCAGAGTTCATAAAGACTTCGGTTGTGTTCACGTGTTAACTGAGTTTCAGAAAACATATGCTATTTAAAATGGAAATCCCAAAAAAAAAGCATTAGAATATGTTAGTTTCCATCCAATCGATACCCATGTATCTATATTGATTGTGTTGTGCGTTTGGTAGTTTGCACACTTTAAATTTAAACCTAAGTGCTTTGATATTCCGTTGAACAGGAACATTTCTCGTTACACGAGGCTAAGGGTTAATTCCAACTTGAATTCCTCTTAAACTGTTTCATCTTCTGGACGTGTCAGTACATACGGAAGCTCGATCTAACTAGCTGGTATAAATGCGAGATGCTGTTTGGAACAGAAAGCACAACTAATACTGATTTCTGTTCTTTTGCAGGAAAGGCAACGAAGTTCCCGATTTAACTCTGGTCGCTGCCTCAACAGATCCCTCGGAGAAACAGTAACGTGCTGTATGTTTCTGTGCTTTTCCATGTGCTTGCATGCAAATGTTTTTGTACTCTGTTTACTTGTAAAAACCTTTTTGCGTTAATGTAGCCTTGCTTTGACGCTTTGTAATTTAAAATGTGTTCATTTTCACTTCGAGTCTGTGCAACGCTGGTACTTGAATGCTTTGTTTTGTATGCAATTTTCGTTCAATAAATTGTTTATTGGATTTTGAAGTGTTTTGTTCTTTCTGTTCTTGTGCAGAGTTCAGTATCCCCTTGGTCCTGAAAACCCCCGGTGTTGGTGAGTTTTTTGGCGGAGAGACTTTACTAACAGTTTCTGAGGAACGCTGCGAAGGGCTGTTTTTTCCTTGTTGTCACTGACCGCAAGGGGACACCCTATCGCTTTGTGACTTGGAAACTGCAGAGGCTACCCCCTTGTTAAGTCTGTCCAGATTTTCCCGCCAAAAAACTTAGTATATACCGGGGTTCTTTCAGGGCGTGGTCTCCTCCCATCAATCAAACCGAGCCCCGTCTACTCCTCTTTTTGGAGAGAGGGGCTGGGCGATTGACTGCAGCTCTAGCCAAGCCCACTCACTCCCAGCAGGAGGGGAAGGCAGGTTGGTGATGGCCTAGGTCCCTGCAGAGAGGCAGGTGTCCTGGTGTGGACTTAGTAAGAAGTCTGTCAGTTACAAGCTGTGACTGATAGGCTGAGTCCGCCCTGGGTGCCTCCTCTCTCTCGGGCCAAAGCCACCTCCAGCCCGCCTTCCTCTCAGCTGGGAGTGAGGGGGCTTGGCTAGAGCTATCCTCCCTTCTCCTCCCCTAGGGGCTGTACCTGGGCTCACTGCTAGGGACCCTAACCCCCCAGAGACTATCTAAAAAGGCGGGAAAATCTGGAGCGACTTAAAAAGGGGGTAGCCCCCGCAGTTCCCAAGTCACGATGCGATAGGGTGTCCCCTTGCGGCCGTGGCGCAAGGTACAAAACACCCATCTCATCGTTTCTCGGAAACTGTTTGTGCTCTCTCCAGATTTTGCAGCCAAAAACTTACAGCAGTGAGACACCAGGCCAGAGTAAACCCTCCCAACACACCTTAAAAAATAGAAGACAATTCAGAAAATGAAATCAACAGTTTTTATTGCAGAATACTTAGCACAAACAGTAGCAGCAGTCAGCAGGAAACACGAAAAACTTCAAAACATCAAGTGAAAGATACATCACTGAATCGGTACATTACAGATCAAGCCACTGGTGTCCAAAATGAAATGTAAGGAAAAGCACACACTGTCAAGAATAACTTGCCAACGCACAAGGAGTTTCTGGAGTGGAGCTGGGAAAGAGATCGTCGGAGCGCCGAGGAGCAGGAGCCGCAGAACTGAAGGCAAAAGAAAAGAAACATCAAGTTAACAAGATACCGGATTTGCACGATCGATTCGCTTGACTTTCTGAAGTCGATTAACTTTTTAAATAGGCTGAAAAAAGAAACCAATGTTTTTATTAAATGAGAAATCACAGATACATCTCAGCCTCACTACTCCAATATTTTGAAAATTCGTTCAGCCACAGAAATGCAATGCTACTTATAAATTTACAGCGTGTATCATATTCGTGTTAACTCCCTGCTTTGAAAACCGTCGTTAAAAGTTTCAGTATTATCCGTCTTTACTGAATGGATTCAATTGACGAAGAATCTGCGACTTAGAGTTTCCTATCTCTATTCAACAGAAGCACAACGAAACGAAAAGAAGCTTGGTATAAACACGTTCTGGTGTTAAAATGCAGGGAAGTAGGTGTTGTCTTACGGAGTTACACAAATATAAGCGGTATAGCGAAAGGTAGCATTACTTACCCTGTGGCAAAACAACTTTCATAACCGCAGGCGCGTTCTTGAAATCCTTTGTCACCTGGAGAAATTAAATAAAACGCATCAGTCAATTCAGTATTTTCAAAACTGTATAATTTCGGAGCGGAAAGCTTTATTACACCTCGAATCCGCAAAGAAGAGATCCAACAGAAACTGACTTCATAAAGCAAACGTTTGAAGCTTTACTACAGTATTAGAGACACCAAATAAAAAATACAGAATTAAAATAATTAAATGAAAGATCTAATATATACAGATATATTACCGATCAAGCCACTGGAGTCCAAAATGAAATGTAAGGAAAAGCAGACACTGTCAAGAATAACTTGCCAACGCACAAGGAGTTGCTGGAGCGGAGCTGGAGAGGAGATCGTCGGAGCGCCGAGGAGCAGGAGCCGCAGAACTGAAGGCAAAAGAAAAAAACATCAAGTTAACAAGATATCGGATTTGTAGAATCGATGTGCTTGAAGTCTAACTTTTTAAATAAGTAGAAATATACAACCCCGCTCAAATTCACTAAGAAAACAGTCCCACTATTCCAATATTTAGAAAATACTTTCGGCCACATAGACATTCAATGCTTCAAATACATTTAAGAGAAAGTACCACTTACCGCGGGTATCATAGTCGATAAAACTCCTTGCTTTGAAAAGCATCGTTAACATGTTAGTGTTATCCATCTTTACTCAATGCATTCAATAGATGAAGATACAGCGCCCTAGAGTTTTTATTTCTATTCAACAAAAACACAACGAAACTAAAAAGAAGTTAGAATATTTGTATAAACTCGTTCTGGTTTTAAAATGCCGGCAATACGTGTTGTCTTATCGAGTTACAAAAAAAAAATAGTATGGCAAAAGGTAGGAATATCACTTACCTTCAAAAAACACTTTTTATCACCGGAGACCCCTTCTTTAAATCCTTTTGTCACCTGGAGAAAAAAATAACCAAACGAATTAGTAAATTTCATGTTAATATTTTAGAGGTTTGGAGTGGAAAGGGTTATAGCCCATATCCGCAAAGAAGATATATCACACAACAATTTACTTTATAAAGGAATTGTTTGGTGGTAAACTACAGCCTTACATACCTAGAAGTTCCATATATTGAAAAATACTTCAATGAAAGATAGTATAAGAACGCTTAATTGCAGATTTTAAAACGTCCACAGCACGCCCAAGCGGAGAGAACATTAATTTCGGCGTCCTTAAACACAAATTAAACCGAAATACATACAATTAAAATGTAGCAACATGCATAAACTACCTTTACTCAACGTGATATTTGCATTTTTTAACTTAAAATAAGAAAATTAGAAATAAAACGCAAACGCACCTAACGCCGCAGAAACTCGTCCCGCCGCCATCTTGCCGAGCGCACCTGTGGAACAGGTGGACGGGGCGTGTCCGCTGAGGAAGGTCACTCTGGAGGCGGGCTCGGCTCCTGAAGGACAGCTGGGGATTCAGTTACAAGGGTTCAACACTGACGTTACTGAACAATAGACATTTCTACTCACCAAAAAATGCATAAAGTATATAACGGCTAACGATTTTCAGGCAAACTGACTGGTACAGCGACATTCACCTACGAGTTTGTTCATCGGGAACGTTTCGCTTGTGGTCAGTTGACCGAATCAAGAGAAACGTGCTGGAGAGAGACCCCTGTCGCTCCTAGTTAGGACTGCACCTCTCTTTCACTGCTGATGCCACACCTGTCCTGAAGGTGTCACAGTGGTATAAGGGGCTGCTTTTTAGAATTGAGTCAACAACTAATCATTTATAAAGGACCTAAACCACCCAATTTACCCTGTTTTGGAAGGCCCCGAAAATGGAGCCCCCCAAAACGGCCGGCGTGGTAGAGGACAGCCACTTCTACAAACTCACCCCGACAGCGAGAGAGCTACACCCGGGGATAAGATCTCACACTGACGGAGAGGCTCGGGGCTCGAGTTTAACTCACTCTGATCTCTGAAAGTCGCTCTGCTTTCTGAACTTTAGAAGTGTCCGATGGTTCAGCCCGCGGAGCCACCAGGCCGGCCATACAGCACACTGGGCATGTAACTCTCTTATTCAGTCTGAAGCCACGTCCCAGTTCCGACACCAGACACTTCCCCCTTTGCTCCCGTTTCAACCATCAAGGCTACTGAGACGCCTTTATACAGTAATGCGATTTTCTAGCTTTTTTTTTTTTGCGACTGGACAGTTGGAGGAGCCTGTATGTCATGCGTCGTGAAGTCTGAGAGGCTTAAATGTTATTTTCATTGAAAAAAATTAAACTTCTTTAATTATTCTAAAGATAACTTAAAAAAAACTAATTAAGCGATTAAATTCATCTTAATGTTTTCTACCCCAGCTGGTGTCTGGGCAGAGTATCCCTTTAGATCCTTTATATCCGTAATCGTCACGACACGCTATTTTTATATTTGAAAGCGATATTTTTATATGTGGGCGTTTCAAAGGGCTCCACACCGAAGTTTAATCCTTCAGATAAAAAAATTAAAAACTCAAAAGCAGTGCATGTACATAGAATGAAAATTGGGTATGCATAGAAAACAGAATTGTGATAAAGATGTAATAAATAGTTTTGCCATCAGTGAGTGATGCATCACATCGCTCCATATTATTACTGTTAGAGATGCTGTCATTTAATATACTATTAGAAACGAAAGTTACTGTTGTCGAGGGCAGAGTGTTCAGACTGCTGACTCTGAACTAGTGGAAACAGTGTGGGTCGGGTATTTAGAGGTTTTGTATTACTCATAATTGCCGGTTTTAAGAGATGCAAATTAATTTTGAACAATTTAAAAAACCCTTTAAAATTATACATAGTGTTATACACTGTAAACACAGTGAAAAGCGTTGGGAAACTAAAGTGAATTAGTGATATGCAGTAATAACAGATGATATTGAGTATCAGACACCAACAGTATGATTCCTACTGCTTGATTCAAACTTAAAAGACAGGAAGGCTGAAACACTGGCGCAAGGTTGACGCTAGTTTGTAACCTTTTACTATTCGTGATCTCAATCCCTGGGCATGAACAAAGTGAAATGACAATAACTCGTAAAATGTTCAATTAAGGTCTCTATAACGTTACTTCATTAGAGGCTCAGTCAAAAGTATGGAGTGGAATCAAACTCCAACATACTGTACTTGTGTCTGAAAGATTGTGTTTTCAAAGAGGGGACGGTCAGCCTCAGGATCCAGTCCGGGTTTTAGGCATTTCTCAATAATTAAAAGCCGGAAGCCTGGTTTGATTAATATCGCGTCAGCTTTCAATTGCTCTCCTTTAAAAATTGTTCTGGCAGCTAGAGCGCGTCTTTGTGTTTAAATAGCGACTTTGCACCTGCTATAAGCCAAAACAAAAATCAAGGACGTTTTGTTTAATTTGGGTAGTAGAATTCCGGACAAACGTTTGTTTAGTTTACACATTAGTTGATCACATTAGTTGAACACAATTTGCACACAGTGAGAGGAAGGGGGGTGAAAGGAGAGCAAGTGCTCTGTGCAGTTTTGATATCATATCCCCTCACCTCTTTCTTGCCCTCTGCTGACATGGATTCACAGGGTACTTCCTGTGTCGTGTAAATCGGTTTCATATCGGAGGCAGGAAATTGATTCTCACTGCATAGTGAGAATTGGTGCAGCGATGCACCGTGTCCTCATAACCTATGATATGATAAACTACAGTTTGTACTGAGTGGTGCATCGAGAATACAGGTTTGTCTTTCTATAGTATGCTATGATGTGATGCTATTTCTTTAAAAAAATGAGAAGAAAACATTGAAACGTCAGGTACAGGGTGACAGCAGACACAGGCGGACCACATTAAGCACCAATGGGATCTCAGGACAAACGGAAAATTTGTAATTAACATAATCTATGTTCCAAGAACTCATTTCAGTGCAGAGCACCCAGAGGAAGCCACAAGAACATGGGGAGAATGTACAAACCCCACACAGACAGCACCCCAGGAATTGAACCCAGAGCCACAGTTCTGTGAGGCAGCAACTGTAGTTCAAGTTCAAGTTTACGTGTCACTCCAGCCATATACAAGTATACAGAGGAGCGAGATATCGGTCTCCAGGTCTATGGTGCGAATACAGACAAGGCACCGACAAGACAATGCTATAGACAATGTAGACATAGACATTTCTGACAAAGTACAAGGTACAGGGTACATAAAGAGCAAGGTGCTTAGTGTCATTTACTTTACAGGATTGTGCAAAGAATATATCAGACAGTATGCCTGACAATAGGCAAAAAGACCTACTGTAGCTTAAAAATATGGAATGCTTCACGAATCTGAACTGCCCCTCTGTACGTTCGGTCCTTCAAGATGAGGTTCAGCACGATCAGTTGATTTAAATGACCCAATGGGCAGAAGTGATTTGATTAAACGAGGAGGGTTTTGTTTTCTTTTTCACAAGAAAAAGAAAACAGTTCACAGAGGTCAACATGGTTTAGACAAGAAAATAAATTTTGTAAGATAAATCAATAAGTCCATTCTTCAAAGTATTTCTCCCGAAAACATATTATGAGCTTTTATACCTATGACCGGCCTAGCTCTCCTCAGGCATCTTATGGACAAGCTACTATGAAAAAAAAAACGTTTTATTTTGCACTTACAACCATGCCCTTTGTCAAGGTGTGTAACTGCTGATATCCGGACTAAGGCTGTAGATTGGGGTGCCTGTAGTTTTAAATAGGGGAGCAACAGAATAGATAAAACAGGAGGAGCTGAACCCCAGAAAAGGTTGACTGGTGCCTCTTGATCTGTTGCAACTGGTGAGGCCACAATCACAGATGCCATTGAAAAGAAGGGCACTAACCAAACAGAGTAAGAAGAAATTAGACTGGAATACAGAAGACTTCAACTTCAAGTGCATACTTTCTTAAAACAGTAAAGACTGAGAATAAGTCTTCTTAATTAAGGCTGATAAGAATGTATACAACAAAAGGAAAAGATTAATCGAGGTAAACTACAGAAACCCTTTTAATTAAAAATACTTATATACAGAATCATCGTAGAACCCTTCTGCCAAATAGGCCTACAGGTATCGGTTAATAGTCTTGGCAAAACCAACAAATGTGAAATTATGCATTCTATATTATATACATATATTATTTATGCATTCTTATAAGAATAAGAGGCTGCATAAAATTACACAGGTTTCTGATATACAGTACTAGCATGAAAGACATAAAATATTACAGTAAACTGCCCCCTCATATTCCTTGCCCCATAATCCTTTCTCTGTACATAAGGCACAGCCTAGAAACATGTGATGGTCAGTCTATCACAATCAAGCAAGACATGAATTAGCCCCTCTCCGCATGCTCAGCCCACATTTTGCTTTTTTCAGGGAATTTTTATATATCATATATCAAGGTCACACAGCTGTAGTCGTCACCATGGGATCCTGCAGTGGCTGCACACAGCGGAGAGTCTAAGGAGACAGGGGCAGGGAGCTGCCTTCACAGATCCTGGACTTTTTCTTACTACAGTCCTGATCGTTCCAGTTCTTCAGGCCGATTGCCTTATCAGCAGAAGCCAAACAGGCCGTATTGTTTTGGAAATTACCAGGCTGATTTTGGATCCAGTACCTGAAACACAGCAGTAAGACGGTTACGGCGTATAAACACTCACACAGCCCATCAGCGTCACAGAGGAAAGGCTGAGACACTGTTAGTGCTACATTTCCCTCAGTCCAGCCGATAGAGGACACTGCTAGTGCCATTGCTATCCATCACCTGTCCGAAATGTCAGGATCAGGGTGTGTTCAGACAGGGGTAAGTCAACGACAGCACCTTCCACTGCTCTTACCATTCAATGGGTTGAGTGCCGTCCACCCAGATCCAGGTCCCCTTTCCAGCTGCATCACTCAGTCCCATCCAGTATTCCCGTCTTTTCATGTGTTTTGTGACAAACTCCTGAGCACAAGACAGAATCACACATCTTGGCCACAAATAAAGAGGCAGAATCCAAAGAGGTATCCTGGATCATTCAGCCACTAGCAACCAAATGGTGGTTCTAACACTACTTACTGTGTACCATATGAATACAACCAGCTGAAAGGGCTCCTTTGGGCTGTATCCAAGGAGAAGCAGGTTTTTCTGCTCTCTCCTGCTGAACATTCACTCTACAAGCCTACAGGTTCTGTGCCTCTTCACTAAAATTAAGAAAAGGTCCTGAGCTACAGCTCAAATGGCCATACTGTTTGCGGCTTTCACTCAGTCAGTGACGTTCACCATTGTGAACTTCAACAATACCGTCATGTTGTAAAGGGTCACATTAGATTTCAGGATATGACCACATAAACGGAGGGGGGTCGTGCCACTTTTTAATGTTATAGGAGTGGAGTTTTCCCTATCCAGAAAGCAGTATAATTAGCATAATAACTGGCAGACAAAAATCTTTATGAGAGCAAGATTAAGATCCAGGGTCTCCAATTTGTTTGAGAATGATGACTCGTTGTCTTTCCATTCCTTTTTTAATTGTTTTTATTTTGTTCCACAAATGTTGTTTTGGTCCCTGTGAGTAGTTAGTGTAGCAGTTTAAGAACACACAACCTCCTACCTGTTCCCCTCTGCTGTCTATAGCCACCAGGTCAGCTCCCTGCTTCCTGCAGGCAGTACGACTGTCATTCCAGTTCAGTTTATCAGTAGAGAAGTAGTAACACTTGTGGCTGAAGAGCTCCCAGCCCCAAGGACAAGGTCTACACTCTTTCACTGCAGAGTAAGAACAGACAGCAGCTCATATCAGTACAGTTCTCTCTCCAGCACGGTGCATCAGCCCAACACATTTCTTCACTGTAGAAGAGTCACAGATTAAGCGTTCTTCAGAAAATCAATGCAACTGTATGGTTATATTTCATCTTTTTTCTAGTATTTAATTTTTGCAAATCATTCACAATATCAAGATGGTACATATTTGAGTTAAATCACATTGTAATTAGTAGCATAGCCCCTGACTTATCTTGTTTCCCTGTGACTGACACAGTCCTCAGGTGAGAACAGGCCTCATCAAGAAGCACTGCCCTCATGTTACAGTTTCTTTATAAACAGTGTCTCCTCCCTGTAATAACCTGAGACACACATACTATCAAACCCCTGTGCCAAGGCGGAATAACAGCTGATATCTGTTTGTAATATCTGATATCTGAAACTGAGGTTTTAGTTGAGGTCGCCTGTGATTTCAAAAGATGGAACAACAGAGTAAGAGAAGGAAGGACAGAACCTTATGCTGCTTATTTTACTGTAATCAGCTGCTGCTGACAGATACTGCTCATAATGAAGACTCTAGCTGACATTTCAAATACATCAAAACGTTACACTGAAACAGAGGACACTTCAAACTTAGTGCAAATCAAACAATGCACAAGTAAAGCTTCAAATTATTCTCATGAATTCAGTAAGTAATACAGAAAACAACTTTATTAACAGTGGAAAATACTGTACCCAAAAGCCCTCTTTTAAAATGCTGAACTTCAGGTAACAGTACATTCAACTGCACATTTCCTTCCATTGTATTTCCAAAAATCTCATTTTTAAGAAGTCCTTCATGGTCAGCTTTTCTTTCCTGCAGTACAATCGGCAGGATTTATGTGAAAGTGTGATCCAGGAGTGGAGAGCCCATTTGAGTCAGGGAGTTGCCCAGAGCTGCGTGTGACAGGGACAGGAGGGGGCAGGGATCACGCATGCTGCAGCTGTGGAACAGACGGCTTGCAGGCTCGTGAGCCGAGTACCACACACAGAGAATTTAGGGCTGCAACTGGCCAGGGACCTGGAGTGTGGCAAATAATCCTGGGGAGTCAAGACAGAGGTCCCAAATGCAAATGCAAATGAACAATAAAATTAATAATAATAATAATAATAATAATAATAATAATAATAATAATAATAATTATGAAGTGCTTTACAGATAATGGTACCAATGTGTTGCCCCCACCTGGATGATGCAACGGCAGCCATTATACACCAGTCCACTCACCACACATCAGCTCTCAGTGGGGAGGAGAACAGAGTGATGAAGCCAGTTCAGAGATGGGGATTATTAGGAGGCCATGATTGGTAAGGGCTGATGGGTTTTTTTTCCCCCCCCAGGACACTGGGGAACACCCCTACTCTTTTCTAGAAATGCCCTGGGATTTTTAATGGCCACAGAAAGTCAGGCCCTTGGATTTATATCTCATCTGAAGGCTGGCGCCTCTCCCCAGTATAGTATTCCCATCATTAGGGACATTAGGACTCACAACAGAATTCAGGATGACCACTCCCTACTGGCCCCGCTAACACCTCTTCCAGCAGCGACCTTAGTTTTTCCCAGGAGGTCTCGCATCCATGTACTGGCCAGGCTCACACCTGCTGAGCTTCAGTGGGGAGGCCAGCTGTGAGATGCATGATGATGTAGCTGCTGGCATATGAGAACATCCTCCTCTCTCCTCCTAGACTCCCTCCTACAAAACTCCATGCTCTGCTCCCTGCTCTGAAACGCTCTCCTCTGTCCTGCAAGACGCCTTCCTTTCTCCTCCAAACACCTTGGGGTCTGTTGAGCACAGTGCATGGAGGTCTGTAGGACAGAGGAGGGATGAGGATGTTCTAATGTGGACACTGCATGACATAGCCCTGAGCCCTGAGTATTTACAGTATACCGAGGAACACCTGAAACGTGTGCGGTTGTAACCGAATCTCCAGCTGGATTAGATTCAGGCAGCAGCTAGAGATGGCAGCCAGGTAAAGTGAAGGGCAAATCCACCGGTTACAAAATAAAATATTCCATATTGAAAAGATTCGTTTGGAAGGCTTGTACAAATGTCTGTAGGTAAAGCTAATAAAAGTAAAAAAGGACGTTGACTATTCCAGCACAACCAGGATTTGACCTTGTCAACTAGTTTGGAATCATTTAAACACCTATAGATGGTTTGACACAAACAGGGTTATTTAAGAAGTCGTGAAGAGCAATGTGTTCCCAATACACTGTTTCTCAGTTACTTTACAGCCTGACCATGAAAAGACAACTAGGAATGGGATTAATGGTGTCAGCTCACCCAGTGTTTTTTGGTCTGTGATAGAGCAGTACTGATCCACAGGAAAGTGCCTTCTCAGCTCAGTGATCACAGACCGGAGTTTTCTTGTGTCTTTCTGCAGCTCCTCTTTGACTACAGTCAGGTTGCTGTAGCCTGCAGACAGGTTTCTATAGTCCACCTGTAGCTTGTCATGGGCTGCAGTCAGGTTCCTGAAATCCTTTAGTAACCTTTCATTGGCTCCAGTCAGGTTCCTGATGTCCTCCTGTAACTTGTCTTTGGGTGCAGTCAGATTGCTGTAGTTCATTCTCAATTGATCCTGGCCCTTCAGCTCACCATTATCTGTAAAGATAAATATTCAGTTATTGCAATGTCTCAAAACACAAATATCATCTCCTATACTTCCCTCTTGGAGCATCTTGATTAATGAGACAGAAGCTGTCATCTTACAAGCCTAAATCATCTAGTAACCCAATCGCTTCTCATCAGCTTTTGTATATCAGCGCTGTATTTGTTTTCATTGACCAATTACTGAATATGAATAGTAGTGAACAGTGAAAGTAGTGAAAGGAATCAAAGTTAATTTTGAGGGCCTACCTCATTCTCCCTACTGTTCTGTTTTGTAGAACCGCTGATGTCATTAACATATTAAGATAAGATGAGATAAGATCACTTTATTAGCCATATACAATTTCTTGCATTAGAAATTTGTCTTTTCGCATACCCCTGCTTGCTCTCCATGAGACACCAAGACACGGAGAGAGAAGTTAGGGGTCAGAGTGCAGGGTCAGCCATTTATACAGCGCCCCTGGAGCAGCTGGGGTTAAGGGCCTTGCTCAGGGGCCCAACGGAGTAGGGTTCCTCTGCTGGCCGTGGAATTTGAAACGGCAACCTTCCAGCCACAGGTGCAAATCCTTAGCCACAGTGCCACCACTCTGCCCTGATTATCATTATCAATACATTATAATTTGACATCAGAGAGAAACCCACACAACACTTCAGTCTATGACTCCAGAATATATAAGGAACACATTTAGGAACCCACTGTAAAGGATCACTACACATCAAAACTAGAATTAGTCATATTGCAAGCTAAACACATGCTGTTACACTTACAGGAGAAAAACAGGGCTATGACGACAATCACTAAGACAGGACAAAGGAACCCCAGACACACTGCAGCCAGTCTATAGGGAAGAGGGATGGGTGGAGCTTTCACTGTGGACACAAAAACAAGAGAAATGCTATCTGGTCATAAGTGGAGATCCATAAGGTTCAGTGTTGGAAACATTAGGGTTTCCTTATAGAAATGATAGAGTACCACCATCAAATCTAATATATTTTCCCATGATGAAATGCAACATGACAATGCTAAGGTGATCTGCCCAAACCTGGATACAGCTCTGTTAGATCAGCTACAAAGTCACGTACTATAAAATAATCAAGATCACATGGGATAACTCTTAAAAAAAGTCATTTCTTCTGAAAGCCTAGTGCATAATGTCAAAATTGGGATTGATAGTATCCAAAACTACATGAAATGTGGACCCAGTAAAATGAGACAGATCATTGATCGGATCATTGTGCAACTTGCTACTGTATTGCCATCACAGTGTAGGTCTTTCCCTCACTGCCTAGATCATAGCAGCACAGCTCATTCACACTTCATTACTACTGCATGATAACACTTACTGTATTACTTAACAGGGGAAAAGTACCTTTTGGGTTTATTCTAAGTGTTGAAGGAGCTGTACTACAGCATGACATTAAAATAAAATACCAATGAAGTACTGCAGAATTCAAATTAGATCACAATAATCCAATATCAATAATCTACTGTGATGGAGCCACACCCACCTCACAGCTCTGTGTCTGACCAAGACAATTTCATATGCATTGGAAGAAAAAAAGACCCATGACTGACCTGGTGGTCTGGGAGGAGGTGCTATCTGGGCTGAGGGAGATCTTCCCATCTTCACCTCTTCATAGGTTGCTTCATCCTGTTTCACTAACCCAGAGAGACCTAGGGATTTAACACACGTATCATTTCTGAAGAACATGAATACAATATAGGCTCATAAATAGGAATACCTTAAAAGGCCTTTCATTTGCACAGCATTACTATTTTTAACCCCAGTAGATGCTGAAACGTCAGTTCTTACATTGACAGCCTTGAGATTACAGTAATCTAACCTTCCTTGTGCTAATTCCCAAACAATACTTCAGGAACTATAACTATTGAATTTAATAAACTGGGTGAGCCACACAAAGCTTTAAATGGCACAGTTCCTTCTTATATTATTGATTTATTAGATGACTATTGTGGTGATTTGCTGACTTGACTTTGTCTGGGTGCTTCTACAGTCATGCCCAGATTTTCAAATTCCCTGCCAAATACTACAAGGAATTCCAAATCGCCAGTGAAGCTCAAAAGCTCATTTATAGACCCACTTAAGCTTAGATTGCACCTCAATTTGAAAATGTAAGATTCTTATTATAGATATTAGCTGCAAGTTGACTCTTTTGTTGCAGAAGACAATGCTTAAGAGCCAAGATAAGAGGAACACTGATATCATGGGCAAAAACCATTGTTCACTTCCTGTAAAAACTCCTTCTCTGGCTGGGCAGTAAGAGTAAAATTATCTTGCTGAGGAAGACTGAACTCTCTCCACAGACAGAGCACTAGGGTGGAAGACGAGGAAGGCAACAAGAAAGATCAGATCAGAACTTGATCAGACATGGACACTACCAATCTGTCTAGGACCTTTAACAACATTGTCCTTTGTTGTTAGATAGAAAAATGTGATGTTTACTACACTGCAGTGTTTCCCCTGTGGTCAGTCACCATAGTAACCTGCACACTTCTTTGAGAAACCACACAGTGACCACAAGTGTTTCAAAATACTGTATACTACGCAAATTTGAAAATTACTAAGCACAATAGTTGCAAAGCTCCAAAAAACAAACTTGAAAACATACCTGGGTAAAAATGCAATTAGCAGGTTATTATTAAAAAAGCTAACAATAAAACTGCAAAATTCAAATTGGGTTGCATTAATACAATATTGATATGTACTGTAAGGGAGTCACACCCACCTCTGCTTGTCTATCAAGGAAACAGTTTCTATTTCATTGTAAGAAAAAGACTTATGACTGACCTGGTGCTCCAGGATGAGGTGCTGTCTGGGCTGTTGGAGATCTTGCCATCTTCACCTCTGCATAGGTCACCTCATCCTGTTTCACTGACAGGGACAGGGCTCCAGTAATTTATCACACATATTCATATCATTTCTGGAGTGCAAGAGGACTGCACTGAGGAAGCTCTTCAGACTGGGTTTATTGCAATATAATGATAGCTTCATCAAGCCAAGATCCATCAAGCCACGATTTTTCCAGGATCGCATTGTACGAATGTGCTTTTCCATCAACATATAATGTATTGGAGCCATTTCTGTCCAGATCTCCACAGCAGCCGAAGACAGAAACAGCTCCTGTCAGTTCACTGGATGCCCTACTAAAACCAGTTGATTCTAGAGGCCTCCTTCTTTTTCATGAGCTGCATTAGCAATGTTTCTACAGTAATTTCATCAAAGGGTTAACCCTGCAGTCTTTATAAATTCCATTCTGGACCTAGAATTATTGGTATGTGGTGAGCCGCATGGCTTTGTTTTACTACTTTTATGATTAAACATACTGTATGCTTATTGCAGAAACTGTCCACACAGGCACGTGTGTCAGGCGTCAAATTACCCTCAAAGGCCTTTTCGTTGGCACGGTATGACCATTTCTGACCTTAGCAGATGCTGAAAGGACAGTTTCTGCAACGATCACTTCAAGACTACTGTACATGATGGCTGCAGTTTGAGTAACTAGAAAGTAATCAAACATTTCTTTCTGGTATTCTCCCAACAATACATCAAGGAGGATCCCCATGTAAGAATGTAGTCAATTATGTTATGGCACAATCTTATATTATGCTTCTGTCACTGATTATCTATCACATTTACTGTAAATTTGATATTTCATTTTTACATTCCCGATTTGCTTCCTGCTTTCTGCTTGCAGTTTTCACTCCTGTGAGGCTGACTTAATGGCTCGACCAAACTTTGCTTTGCTCTGATAGCGCTGTCATGGATTTGGTTTGGACATCATCAAACACCTGTAAGAATTAGCTTCGATTGTGAAGATAATTGTTTGGACTTTTAAAACAGTTGGCCAGTGTTACACTGAACTACAAGCGAACATTCCTCTACCGTGGAAACTCATCTAGTAACAAAGTTCCACTGCAACTGAAAGATCAGATTAAAAAATGAGAATCTGGCAATGGTTTGGTTCAGGCTGAACAATGTCTTTGCCAACACTGAACAGATGGTGGCAACCAGCACTGAAATGGCAAGACTGACATGACTTTAATTCAAACTTCAGTTTGCCAAGTAATAGTAATCGAGAGCTTATCCCATTCATGTAGGGTGCAAGTGGGATGAGCAAGTCACAGGTTGACTTTAGGAGATTGGAGGAAACTAGATAAGACTGTACAGCTCATGAACACTGAAGGAAAGAGAAAAGATAATACAATACTTCAGCACGTGAGCACTGCCAGAGACTTTAAAAGGATAATACAAATCCTGCAGCATATTAACACTTCTCAGCAAGAGGATAATGCAGATTCTAATGCATGTGAAAACTGACGAGAGAGAGGATAATACAAACCCCTAACAAAGCACACAGGGAAGGCACTATAGACCATACAGAGAAAAGAGATGAACAAACAGTGACTGGACACTTCAAGAGAGTGACACTGCACCGAGACTCACCGGATAGTCCAGGACTGCGACTTTTAGAAAATGTTAGATTAGAATAGCAAACTTCCTCCGCCATTAAGACTGATTGAGACACAAGCACCGGTAGCAGGACCGAACACACTGAAACTCTCTTTCTCAGTGGTCAGAAAGGACGGACTGAAAGGTTCACACAGATGTAGGAACAGGAAGAGAGAAAGAGTATTCTGTCTGTCTGGTTTACACACAGTAATACCCTTTTCCTTTCTACTTTTCCTCTCTGCTTCTCCTTTTCAGCAAGATGTGAAACAGCAAAGAGATAATGGCATCTGAGCACAATCCCGATACCTGAGTACATATACAAAAGACAGTTCCAGTAATATATACACCTATAACATGTTTTGGCCCTACAAAACAGCTCAGGTGGGTTAAAATTCAGAAACACTCCGCAAAGACTTCTATCTCCATCCTGCTCCCTGCTTTGTTGCAATATGTTGCTTTACAGGTTGGTTCAATACTTGTTCCACAGTTGAACAGTCTTTCAGTATTTTTTTTCATCTTGCTTTTTTATACACGCTTTTGGATGTTTATAATCTTTGTGTCTTAAAGCTTGGTAATTGTTTTAGACCTTTGAGAAGTCATTTCTGACAGCAGCAGATAAGAATGTCTGTGAGCAGGGGAGAGGATCGGGGCCAGATTTTGGTGTCCGTAGGCCCTAGGCACTTTCACTCCAAAATGTGCAAAAAGAGGTGTAAAATGACATCGATGGACATGATCCATATTAAACTATTCGAATGCTAAGCCACGTGATTGATGGAGCGAGTCGAGCACCTTTCACTTCAATACTTCTAGTTTCTAGAACAGCCGCTAGAGAGTGTACGATTATTGATTTGGAGCAGCTAGAGTCAATCGCAAGCGTGCTGTTTCAGCTCATTTTTTCATTAGTCACTAGTGTTTCCCTCTTTTGTAGGCCCTTAAAATTTCATAGACCCCAGGCAATGTGCCTGCAGTGCCGAATGGGAAATCCGGCTGGACCCTCAACGTACGACCGGCCCTAGGCGTAGGTGATCTAGAGCCCCAAGGCTACCAGCCCCCTCAATGTGCAACACAACACATTTGTAATAGTACTGTTTATAAATTCCTTATGTACTTAATTCCTGTTTAGAATGTCTTTTTTATTAAAGTTTCCCATCTGCCCAGCCTTACTGATCTCACCTCCCTTGTTACTGAGTGCACTTGGTTTTTCTCTTCTTACTTAATTTCATATCTCTTTCTGCAATTCCTTTCTGCACAGGTTTCAACGCAGTAACTTGTAAGTGTAGGATTTGCTACGCTGTGAAAGTAACAGAGCTCCTGTTTATCATTATGCATTGCTAGTAAAGCTCCTTTTTATTACTTTCAAGGTTAAAATGCCATCTTTTGTATGACCTGAGTTCTTGTTCATTAGTTGAATTCTTCCAAGCTGGTTAATAAACGTTTTCTAGTTACATCATTCTTATATTTCGTTGTTCTAAGTAGTAAAAGAAGTAGTAAAAGAAGTTTGGGGTGGGAGCTGATAATAATCGTGTTTTGGAGGGACCCTTTTTCATGGTGTGGCCCAGGGTCCCCAAAGACTGAAGTGAAAGTGAGAAACTGAATCTTGTGGTGAGACTCTGACTGAAAGGTCTGCTCCGGCAGGAGATTATGTAAGAATGAAAGCCCCTCAGGGGGATTTAGTGCAACAGACAGCTTGTTCTAGGAGTGGGCGAAAGCTCAGCTGTGTGAACCGGGTCTCAAGGGGCGACTAGAACAGACTTGTAGTGCTTCTTATGGGGCTCGTGTACAGACTCCTGGTTAACACAGTCATGCTGTGAGACTTAGTGTATTTGCTGAAGGTTTAAGTTTCAGGGACGGTCGTCTAGGAGAAAAGAGATAATAACCAAACCTTTCCAGTACTTTTACCTTAAGCATGGAGGGATGTTATTTACATAACTAACATAAGCCACATCTGTGTAGAAACTTTTACTTTCAAAATAGTTGGTGTGAGCACATTGTTCCAGTATTTTGAACAATATTTTTCTCCTCCTTAAAGCTCTCACAATATAAAACATGGCATATATCTGAGTTAAATCACATTTTAATCAGCATCTCAGCCTCTGCCTTGTCTAATTACCTGCGATTGAAAAAGCCCTCAGCCCTTTGTCAAAGGTTTATACTTGGTCATATCTGGACTAAGGCTGTAGTTCAGTTTCCTGTTGTTTCTAAAGGGTAAATAAAAGAATAAAACACGAGGATCAGAACTGCAGATATCAAACGTTCTCTCACTGGAATACTGAGGAGCGAGCTAGTGTTTGCAATAACAGCTGGCAAACCTCTAATCACCTGTCATTCAATGCTGGCTGCCACTAAAACATGTTCTGGCAGGAAACCATTATCACCTGTGGACAATCAACACCCACCTCAGGTGGTGCAGAACACTTAAGATCTTCACGTGCAATAGTTTGGGCTCTGGTACAGAGTTTAGATCTGACTCCCTAGCTCTGTTCCCATGTCCCTTTGTGTTTCTCTTCGTTGCTTCCTGAATACTCAACCCTGCCTTTACCATGACCACTTCTCTGCTTTGCCCCTTGGTGCTTTGGATCTGTGCATCTCCCCTGTTATGAACTTTGACTGCTTGTCTCAATTACGATCCCGGAATTCCCTTTGTGCTTTCACTGTCTCTCTGGTTTTGAACCACATTTGCATCTGACCATGATCCCGGACTGTGTTGCCTGCATCACACCGGCCTGCTTCTACACCACGATGTGTGCAGCCGTCCCTCCCCGTTTCAGCTGTCTCTCGTCCAGCACAATGGTTCACTTAGAATCTCGTAGATCTGCTGCTTCACCTTAAGTAGCAGATTATTACTCCAGAGACACACAGCTAATGTTGCTTGGTTTACTGGTATGACTACAATGACAGATTATTTTGAAAAGGACAACAAATAATAAATCACACTGAAAAAAGACAGTTCAGTTTTTCAAATTACATGTATTACATTGTATTACAGTATGAATGTTTCATAATGAGGATGATATTCATAATGTGGTTTCCTTTATGTGTACAAAAGCAGTGTCATTAGCCTTGATGAGGGAGTGTGGGTGTCAGGGCAGGTGTGTCAGTGACACAGACAGGTCACTCAGCTGTAGTCGTCACCATGGGAAGCTGCACACAGTGGAGAGTCTAAGGAGACAGGGGCAGGGAGCTGCCTTCACAGATCCAGAGCATTTTCTTGGCACATTTCACGTCATTCCAGTTATTTAGTGTACCACTACGTGCACTAGTAGCTCCACAGTCCTCGTTAAAAAAATTATCGGGTTGACTGCTTGCCCAGTACCTGAAACACAACAGTTTGATCTTTACATAAACACTCTCATGGCCCAACAGCTTTTTAAAGGAAAGAATTCCCGGAATAATTGCTAGTTTTTACTTAGTACAACAGATTAGATAGATAGATACTGTAGACAGACAGACAGACAGACAGACAGACAGACAGACAGACAGACAGACAGACAGACAGACAGACAGACAGACAGACAGACAGACAGACAGACAGACAATACTTTATTAATCCCGTAGGGAAATTGATGATAGAGAATGCTGGTAGTGCCATCACTGTCCTACATGTGTCAGAATCAATGTCTGCTGTTCAAAGCAGCATCGTCACCTGGTCAGACATGTCTGGTGGCCTTGTGCGTGTCTCCAATTTGTTTGGCAAGACTTAGGCCAATACCAGTACCTTCCAGTGCTCTTACCCTTCAGTCAGTCGAGTGTTGTCCACCCAGATCCAGGTCCTCTCTGCAGCTGCATCACTGATTCCCAGCCAGTGTTCACGTCCTTGAGTGTGCTTGTAGATGAACACCTGAGCAAAAATCACAGAATGCAACACCTGTACTCTTCCTGTTAATCAAGCGTTCTCAAACAAAGCCTCAGAGTCCAATGAAACAAATTCTGGATCAATGAGCTACAAGTCGTCAAATGAATAACACCACAGAAGTCTGTCATACATCCTCTGAGGCCTTATGGAGCAAGGCATTGAAGCTGGCTTCGCCTCTTCTCCCTGTCCTATGTTGGTTACCATGGTAATATAATCAGACTCCTGTATTACTGGGGTGATACACGCCTGCCACAGGTGGTTCAGGTTACTTAAGGTCTGCTTAGATTGTGCTATGATTATGATATAGAATTTGCTTGGAGCCTCTCCAGTGCTTAGTTCCCTAGTTCCTGTGTTTTCAACCCTGTACTTCCCTTGGTTTCCTGACTTAGCTTTGTTCTTTATTTTCCTAATGCACTGCATCAGGCTACTGATTTGGCTTGTTTCTGGACTTAGACTTGGATTTCCTCGGTTCTGTCTTGGTTTCGGGCTCGGTTTTGTCTCTGATTCTGCCCTCAGATGGTGTGCTTCCCTCTCCATTTCCCTTTGCTTGCTGAACACACTGCGCTGGCCACTCAAATCATGCCTGCCTCAGGTGGTTCAGGTTACTTAAGGTCTGCTTAATCAGCTTGCTCAGTCTCTACCGCTCAGCCTGGTTACTCATCTGCTCTGGGGATCACCTCTCAATATCAACGTAATGACATCTCAAGCAGCAGTCATAACTGAATGGGCTCCTTTGGGGTGTAACTTGACGTCCTGGATGAGGAGCAGGGTAGTCTGCTCTGTAATGCTGGTCATTCATTCCACAAGCCTGCGTGTGGTTCCATTCAACAAAAAAGTCTTATAAGACCAGCTGTTGTATGATGCAAAACCACAGGTCAAACTGCAAGAATTTTCAGCATTTCAGAATTTTTTAACCGGGTAGTAATATTCTCAATCATGAGCACCAACATTACTGTGATGTTAAATGGAATCACTTTTTTTTGGGGTGTTTCTGATGTATAAGTGTTCTGTATATTTCTTTGGTTTTGTAACATTATGATTTTAGATTCACATTGAGAAAATACAGTTAACGTAGTGGGAAGGAAAAAATAAGGTCTTTGGATTCCAATTTGTTTCAAACTTTTGGCTCACCATCTGTTTGCTCACCATACTTTAAGATAGGACTACTGAAGACTAGTGTTACCTGTTCCTCTCTGCTGTTTATAATCACCAGATCAGCTCCCAGATGCAGCTTCCTGCATGCAGTGCGACTCTCAGTCCAACTCAGTTCATCAGTAGAGAAGAAGTAACACTTGGAGTTGAAGAGCTCCCAGCCTTGAGGGCAAAATCGACACTCTTCATCTGTATAGTAAAAGCAGACAACAACTCATATCAGTACAGCACTCTCTCCAGCACAGTGCATCAACCCATCACACCTCTTCACTGCCGTAGAGTTTGAGATTGGGCTGTCCACTTTGTTTAAGAAGAATTTGAAAAAGATGGTCAGATAGATTTATTTAGAAAGTGAATTTATTTATGGATTTCTCTATTGGTTTTCAAAGTTCAAGCACAGTCAGATCACCCAACATACTAATGATACAAATAAAGAATGATATAAAGACATGAAACAACTCAACCAGACTGCTTTGATCTAGTGCAGTTAAAATCCACAGTAAAGTACTTACTCAGCCTTATGATCATATACTCAAGGTTGTCTCTTTCTTTCTGCAAATTGTCCTTCATTACAGTCAGGTTGCTGTAGCTTGTAGTCAGATTCCTGATGTCCACCTGCAACCTGTGATTGACTGTAGTCAGGTAGTCATTGGATTCCGTCAGATTGCTGTAGCCTGTAAACAGGTTTCTGAAGTCCACCTGCAACTTGTTTTTGGCAGTAGTCAGGTTGCTGTAGTTCTCTCTCAGTTGAACCAGCTCCTTTGTCAACTTCTGAGAACTACCATTGTCTTTGGAAAGAAATATTAATTTACTGTACTTTATATAAACATAAGAACTGTCTCACAGAGCTGTTATGTCATATTTCACTCTCTGCGTTGTGGTATGGTTCAACATCTCTCATAATTCCCTCTGGGAGCATCTAGATTGATGAGACAGGAGTAGTTTTTAATCTTATAAGCCTATAACATTATTCAGTTGTTGAATAATCTCTCAGCACTGCTTGTATATCAGATCTGTGTCTGTCTGCTTGGACTGATTACTGAATATGAGCACAAGCGAATATCTTAAAAACTTCAACTAATGTGTTATGGGACTACCTCATTCTCTCTACTGTTTTGTAAACCAGAACTGCTAATGTTACTATGTTAGTATCAGTGCATGATAGGTTTACAGAAGAAAAAGACCACCACACAGTATTTAGTCCAGTCTATGACTCCAGAGTGTACTCCAAAGTTAGGAATGCATTCAATGTCTATTTCCTTGACAAGACAGCGATACCCAACACATTAAAACTTTAATCGGGTAAACTGCAGCTAAAGACATGCTGTTATACTCACAGTAGATGCTTAGGGCTATAATGGCAATCAGTAAGACAGCACACAGCAGCCCCAGACACACTGCAGCCAGTCTGTAGGGAGTAGGGCTGAGCTGAGCTTTCACTGCAGACAAAAAAATTCAAGAGAAATACTATTGCGTCATAAGTGGAGTTCCACAAGGCTCAGTGCTGGAACCATTGGGATTTCCCTATAGAAATGATAGAGTACCAACTGAAAATCTAGTAAAGTACTGGTGCACGTAACTGGCTCAAGATAGTGTGCAGAGCCAGAAGGCACAGTTCGATTCATTGTTTGTCAGGAAAGGGTCTGACCAGGAAGGCAAGATACACAAGAGAAAGCCAGGGGCTTAGGAATCAAGTGCTAAGCAAGGAGGTACAATAGCTAAAGCTGCTTGAAATAACCTGGTGGAACAAGGTACTGTAAGTGCTGATGTAATTACATGCCAGTAGCATTGATAATTGATAACCTGCCTGATCGTGTTGTCAAGGGAACAAGTTAATAATTAGTAAGTTGATTGATAGCCCGACTGCTGGCTGTGATTTTTCGGATACGTGAATCAGCACTTCTCTGAGAGCAGGTATTACAATTAAACTGTCTTGAAAGGAAGTTAAATCCACCTCAAATTTCTGATAGTCTGACAAGCAAACAATTACTATTTCATTGTAAGAAAAAAAAACTATGACTGACCTGGTGCTCCAGGAGGAGGTGCTGTCTGGGCTGATGGAGCTCTTGCAGTCTTCACCTCTGCATAGGTCACCTCATCCTGTTTCACTGACAGAGAGGGAACCAGAGGTTTCTCCACACAGACATACTGTACCAAACTTGATCACCATGAAATCAAATATGACAAATCTGTGCTGTTTTTTCCCCCACAACAGCACTTTACAAAGCCTTCAGTATGTTCAGAATACAGTCACCCATGTTATGATAAAGTCTTGATCATATTATTCTAATTTCACCAATTATATGTTGAATTTAGAGTCAATTCTTAATTTAAATGGCTCCTTTCAACACTCCCGATTGACGTATTAGTTTGTACTTGGATTTACACGCCTGTGTAGCTGACTTTCTGGCTCTGTGGAACAGTTGTTCTCTGATAGCACTCCCAGAAACTCTGCCAAAAACTGCAAGAAATTCAACCCCTTCCCATTATGTTCAAACTCATCTAAAGGCCAGTCTAGATTAGATTTTTGTTACACCTGCACTTGTGATATTGAATTTGACATTTATAAGAGTAGAGTTGCAGATCCAATCTTGTTACAAGAGAACGCATTTAAGAGTTTAGAGAAGAGGATCACTAAGAGTTCACTTGTGACATTGTTCACTTCCTGTGAAAACCACAGGGGCCACAGGTGGCATTGTACAAATGTACTTTTTTTATATGAAATGAAGTGCGATGCATTTAACACAGTAAGTTCCTTTTACAAAAGGGAAAGAGTGACAGGCAGTTTCAGTCTTATTCTCCCTTGATGTCCATCACTATAACAACATTCAAATGTCTGTTTGAGAACTTCCACAATGATCACATGCTTGGAAATATTACACACCAGACAAGTTTGATGTTTACTGAGTTGCACTGCTGAGGCACTTAAAATAGAGCTGGCCAATGCTACATTGTACTGGACTCTTACTCTACTTACTATTACTTTTCACTTACTTTTACCTTCTGGTATCAAATCTCACCTGATACCAGTTTTTTTTTACTGCAACAGAAAAAAAGTAAGTTTTCAAAATGGTTATCTGGCACTGGTTTTGTTTAGGATGAAAAAATGTCTTTGCCAACGTGGAACAGATAGTAACAAATCTCCACTAATATGACAAGCCTGGGATGAGCATCTCCTTCAGCTTGTTAAGGTCTCCACCCCTTCAGCCATCATCTTATTCCTGGTGAGGGTTGCAGCAATCTAGAGCTTATCCCAGAAATGTTGGGTGAGCATGTGGGATTACAGCCTGCATGGCATGCCAGCTAGTAGCAGGGCGAACACACACAGGAACAACTTAGAGTCACTGGTTAGACTAGACAGCATGTCTCTAGGTAAAAGGAAGAAACAAGAGCAGAGCCCACAGCGCATGGACAATGAAGGACAGAGAGAGAAGAATACGAACCCTTCGGCCAGTGAGCACTGCCTGGAAACAAGGTATAGGACAGCGACAATGGATCGAGACTCACCGTGTGTACCGCGACTGGGGCTTTTGGAAAAAGTCACAGTGGAATAGCAAACGTCCTCAGACATTAAGGCTGATACAATCGCACACACTGACAACAGAACAGAACAGACTGAGCAATCCAGCCTGAGATGGCGACTCTCCTGACTGATCAGAAAGGACTGACAGAGATTAACACAGAAATAGAAACAGGAAGAGAGAAAGAGTGGTAGTGTTCAATTTGTTTGTGGTTGACACATAATAACACCCTTTTTTCCCTCTACACTTGAGACTTATCTGCTTCTCCTTTTTACCACAGCTGTTACTTTTACCACAACAAACAAAAATAATGGCACCTGAGTACAGTTACCTGGGTACCAATTCAGGGTGCAGTGCCAAGGCCTCTTCTATTATGTTCACTACAACAAAATACAGAGACTGTGGAAAATAATGCCGTGGAAAATTGCCACAAGGTAACACAATTAGTAAGTAAGAGATTTCTCAATAGCATGACCTCAGTAAACAGTAAAAAGGGGAAATTACATTTACAATTAGAGTAGAAGTAGAATTAGAGTTAATGAAATCCTAGCTTAAGAGAACAGGACAAAAATTACATTTTAAAAGAAGCCCAAGTACAGTAAAGTAGAACAATCTTGATGCATCTGGGCCCTATTGTGAACGGTATAGAATGAGCCTGAAACACAGTCTAATTGCACACCTCCACCCAGTTTCCTCTCATGCACAATGAGAGGAGGTGGAGTTAAAGAAGGGCAAGTGTTCTGTGTCGTTTTGGTATCATATCATCCCGCCTCTTTTCTACAAAAAGCATAAAGCTGATCTCAAAAGTTTGTTTTTCCAATATTATTCATTAACTTTGAGAAAGCACAATACCTTGACCAAGTGTAATATTTAAGCCAGTCTGAATAATACTCTTTTGTAATCATTTGAGATGTCTCTACAAGTTTCGGCAGGCTTCTTGTCTCCCCTTGGGGTGTTCAGACATCACTCGTTGTGTTTCACCTAAAATGAACATTTTGTAAATAAAAAAAGACATATTTGTTCGTGCTACAATGTGAAACTCTTCTGTAAACATTTCTGTAAACGCCAGAATTCCTTCTGCCGTTCCCATCATCACTCACATCGTCAATAGAGACAAAACTATTCCAGAGAACGATGTCCATGCCCATCACGTTACCTCCACTATAGCTGACAGATGAGCTGGAGACTCTTTATCACATCGACTGTTCATTGTTTTCTCTAGACTGTAACCATTCCACCACTTTGGAGAAGTTGCATCTCGCTTCTTCTTTCTAGAAAACATGTTGCACTTCTGAGTAAATTCTAACTTGACTCTCCTGCTCTTGGTGCTGATGCTTCTGCTCTTTCAGTGTAGCCTGTGTAATTCTGTAATTATAGGCTTCTGCAAACAATTTTGATACCTTCATCCTTGTACACTTGAGATTGTTGGAGACTAGAGAGACTTGTTTAAGTTTTTCCCCTTGATGGCTTTGATATTTTTTCTGTCTTGAATTACAGGTATTTTTTTTGGGGGGGGGGGTTGATTGACTGGTCTTGGTTGATTGGAAAGTACTGTGGTTCTTCATTACATTCCAGATTGGTGATTTCTGTTTGTCCAGTGTAGTGCTATGGTTTTGATAGTATTTCTACAGTTTTAGGTTAACAGAAAGTTCTATGGTTTTCATATTCACTTTTGACTACAGACTTCAAACACCAAGGTCAGAGTGAAACAGGCTGTTCTCAGCCATATTATGAGCCTAATTACCCAACAACTAACATCTAACAAAGAGGAGACAGCTGTCAACACTATCAGCAGTTCAAATTACCCAAGAGGACAGAGTTGATTTGATTAAGTAAGGAATGTTTTTTTTTATTTGTTCTCATAAAAGTTCATAACAAAAATCCACATTTAGACATCACCATCCCAAAACGTTTGGAGAGCATTGCATATTCACATGAAATATATCAATAGCTGGCAAAATATAGGTACTCAATTGCTGGTATGTATAATGTACTGTAATATATTTTTCAAAGTGCAGAAATCTACTTCTTGATAACATTTTGGCATTAGTCTTTAAATGTGTAACATACTCATGGAGACCTATACCAGTTCGTTTTTAACACAACCACACCTCAAACAATTCTGGACAGCTTGCTTTCTGTGGACTAGATGCAGGAAGGTTGAAATGATTTTGTGATGTGAAATGAAACACTATTGAATGTACAGGAAACATGGTTTAAACAACATAAATACTTGGCAAAATATATAAACATACAGTACACTTTCAATTCAGAGTATCTTTTCCCCAAACACCTATATACTGTATACTGGCTACCTCTCCTCAGGTGGCTCGTGAGGCCTGAACAGATCATGATGACCATATCATGATGGAAGAAAAAATCATAACTAGGTTTTATTGTAATTAAGCTCGTCATGTCAATCAAAAGAATCATCTACCCTTACAACCCAAGACCAACTATCACTGTGAATCCCTTCATATACCAGACTTAGGCTACATGAAACCCACGTGAGAATGATATTTTCACCTTTCACCAGTTTCACCAGAGGGCAGACTGCAGCTACAGCCGGCAGGGTACCAGTGAGTTGCCCAAGAGAGCTGACCCGAGCTGTCTGACACCATTCCCCTGTTATTACCCGAAAAGTTGTCGACACCCAGAGCAGCAGGCAGTAAAACACTGTCATTGAGGCTGCTCAGCCTAAATGCCTTAGGAACCTTTCCGAGCTCCAGTGAGAGATCTGGAGAGAAACGAGATGCAGAGAAAATAATGAAAATTACCGATCGATTCGTACGTGGTTCCTCCAAACTGACTTTATGGAGTCTGATTGGCTGAGATTCTCATATTTAAACAATGTGCGCCCCCCGGCGTCTGCTTCTACTGGAAGTTCTGCTAAAATGGACAGGTGGGGTTTGTGAATGATGTTTTCCCGATTTTAATGAGTTTTTGGTCTTTTCTTAGCCTATATTTTAATGATATCGTTACGACAAGCAATCGTTGTGGACTTCTAACTGGACTCTCTTGACTTTCAGCTTGTGAGTAAACAGCGATTTTCTGTTGTTTCTGTTTGATTAGCAAGATTGCGGCAGTAACTCCTCGTTTGTATTTCTTCAAACGCTGGTCGCTGTATTTTAACAAGCTGATTTGCATTTGTCTTGCTAATGGGATCTGGAAAAATAGTTCTTCAGTAGAATATATTTTTGTTTTTTTCTTTTTACGATGTTTAATGTTTGTACTGAAATAAAACGCTTTCTTTGCTCTAGTTAAGAAAAAGCGTTTCTCCCTTATTTGCATTTAATTTGCGTTTATTATAATCGGTGTATTAGTCACTTGTATTTTAATAAGCTGTTTGTAATGTGAACTGAGAAGAAAAAAAATACAATTGTGGTTAAAAAAAAGCATTATTTTATCACATGTATCATATTTACTGTGTGGCCAAAATTAACTTTTAAGAAGTCTTTTCTATTGTTTGTTTTGTTAATTACGATATTAACACCCTTCTGTATTTAAATTTGCAAATTGGTTCTCTAGTTGCTTGTATTTTAATGAACTTTTTCAATTTTTGTTGTAAATGTTTTTAATTTTACGTTTTGAACTGGAAATAAATTATTTTCACTCAAATGTTCTTGTTATCTAAAATGTGTTTACTCTCGTACTGAACACAAATGTTAAATTTCTTTAAACGTCTGGCTTATTTGTCTTTTTTGAAGAATGTATTTGTTTTTTTTTAACGGTTTGCAAATTTCAAAACTTAAATGCCTTAGCAATATGAAACAATAAAGGGGTAGCCGTCTAACTATAATTAGTTTAACACTTCAGATTATGCTAATTCACTAAAAATGTTGACGTAAAAGGGTTTTCATTCATTACCATTAAACAAATCGCACCCAGGACAGCGCTTGCAGATGTGCTTTTGTGATTGGGCGAAATGTCTTGTCACTCATAAAAAGACAACCCTTAAATCCTACATCATACTTGGAGGGGTTATTTTGATTGATATGTCAACCAATCAGTATAAAGAAATGGGATTTTATTCCATCAGATTGAAGTATGGGTGGGACCTGGGTGTGGTGCTTCAATTTTGACCAATCTCAGAGTAAAAATCTTGGAGGTGGACTAACCCAACTAGTGTGATTGGCTGTGACATCATAATATCAACCTTCTACTGAATAATGGAACACGCCCCTTCTTCACCCACACCCCCTCCTTGTGTTTGGTTTTGGGTTTTAGGAATAATGTTACGAAGAAAAGAAGACAGAAGCCAAAATTAGTGTTGCAGCATATACATCAAAGACTGTTGGTAACAAGTCACAAAAAAATACAGAATGAGTTGCAGCATCACCAGTAACCGTGTCCAGGATGACAATTTCCTGTCCAGCCCCAGCAGTCCAGTCAGTGCAGGCAGCAGGGACAGTAGCCAGGGGAGACCTGAAATGTACTCACACCAGTATGTTGCTTTTAAATTTTAACTTGATCTAGGTCCGTGTTCGTTTTTTAAAAATAACGTGGTGCTATAAGGGATCTGTATCCCTGTAGCCGGGGTCATGCAGAGCGCGGTGTGCTGTACAGTACTGCCATCACATCTGTCCGGGACAGTGTGGGATACTGAGCACTAGATCACTGAATGGGTGTTAACAGCTACAACTGTTCTGTTAAATGATCCAGAATAGTAGTGGTGATACGGGTAGAAGTGCATAAGATTGGAGTTCTAGACAATTACAGAATATGCCTGATGAATTCAGCATGTCAGACTTCCACAGTAATGGTGATAACTTCAGTGCTGCAGCTGTAGTGAAGGAACACCAGTGTGATCTTGGGGTGTGGAGATCAAGGACAACTTGCTTTGTAAATTAGTCAGATTCTCCTCAATTTGGAAATCTTACAAATCCTAGTCCTCTGCAAGTACGATGAGCAGGAATAGTGGTGAATTAACCCTCATGAGGTCCGATGGTCCACTTCGAACATTTATTTCAGAGCGTAAACGGGTAAATGAGCTCATTGTACTCTGTGGCATTATTGAAGATGAGGTATTGCCTGTTCCTGAGATGCTCCTACTTGAAGTCATTTCTTCAGCATGATGGTCAGTGGGATTGACAGACTTGGTCAGTTTCTATTTTCTCCTGATGAGCTCTTTGGTTGCACTGACTGGGTGCTTTGGGTCATTGTCAGGCTGCATGGTGCAGCACTGTCCATTAAGTGTGGAAGCACTTTCTGCTGCATTAGAGACCCTGTTTCTGTAAACTTCAGAAATCCCTCTGCTGCTGCCATCATTAGCTACATCCTCAATAACAACAAGTGACCCAGTCTGAGACATTCCTGCATCCCCAGGCCATGACATTACCTCCACCAGGCTTCAGCATGCACTCAGAGGACGGAAATTACAGGTGCAAGTGTGGAGAAAGAAAGGAGATGCAGATGCTCCAGTGAACAGCACCTCCTGTGAGAGTCATGGCCTGGCCTGGGGAGATCATGAGGAGACTCCTTCACCTGTCTGTCTCCATCAGCACTAGTGTACTGGATCACTGAAGCTCAAACCTGAAGGCTGTGGACTCAGAGCTGAGAGCTCCAGCAACACCTCA
Organism: Lepisosteus platostomus; assembly: GCF_059453375.1. NCBI lineage: Eukaryota > Metazoa > Chordata > Actinopteri > Semionotiformes > Lepisosteidae > Lepisosteus > Lepisosteus platostomus. The sequence goes on along the minus strand of NC_142635.1, from coordinate 4,519,241 downwards.
ATGTCCTCTGCGCTCCCTCTGAGCTCAGATGCTGATCACCTGTACAGGAGTAGAATTAGAGGTGGTGTTAGTTGGGGACCATACGTGTCATCTACATCTCAGCTCAGAGGATACATCAAATATTCAGGTGGTGTACTGTTCAGTCATAATTTATAATACACCAAGGAGGTCATCAGGAGAATACTTGTAAAAAAAACTTAGCTTGATGGGTCTAATGTCTAGATTTCAACCCTATCAATCATAAAGAAAACTGAAGTATGATCACCTGAAGACTAAATAACTCATTGGCAAACAGCAAAACATCTCCGATTACGGAGGGCAGTGAGCTCAATGGGTACAACCACATACTGTAGTCTTCTATACTCTGAAATGTACTGAAAGTGAATGTGTCCCAGTAATTTCAAAATGCAGCGATGAAATTCATACATGCAGAATTTCCACTGAATAAAACCAAGATTATTTTTTGTTCTGATCACAACTACAAATTACTGTAAATTTTAAAATGTTCTGTAAAGTAGACTCATTGCAGTACTGATGAAGGACAATATTTTTCCAAATTAAAACCCTATCATTTTCAAGTGTCCCACAGTATCAATACACCTTGAGAGGGCCAGTGACATGAATTAAGGTGCTTTGTTCATATTCTGGACTGTTAGAATTCTTCCACTGGACCATGAAAAAGATCTGAGTGTCTTTGGGTGGGAGTGCAGCTGAGGCTGTTGGTGAAAGGAGTTTCATTCAGCTGTAGGAAAAACCTGCCTGTTTGAATGTGCTTAGAATGGAGAGGAGTGCCAGTGTGGGAGCTGCAGAGGAACAAGTAGGGGAGAATTCCACACTGAGAAGAACATTTATTCTGGCTCTGGAGTTTTCTTCATGTGTGAGACAACAGCTACAATTGTCCTTAACACTGTCACTGTAGAGTCCTGATATCTGAATCACATTCACATACTAACTGCAGGATTCAGACTCACTCCACATCATCAGAAAACATGTCCTTCCCCCGCGACAGTCGAGTTCACCCCAAGACAAGCACAGGAGAGCTGCTGTGGTGTTTGGATGCTGTCAGAAAGCAGGTGAGGAGCAGGAACCATTAACATTCATCACAGGAGAGTGAATAAACCAGAGAAACTAAAGTGGTTAAGTAATGAGTGCTGAGAATGAGGTTTATTAACTGTTTGGGAAGGATGTGGTGAGGTAATGGGTTGAGCACAGGTGTAGAAGTGATTGCTTTCAGTCTCAGAGCCTCTTCAGACTCCTGTTCTGTCTCAAGGTGTCCTGTTTCTCTGCAGCCTGATCTCCCGACACACAGACAGCTCCACAGCCAGAACCATTTTCTTGTTTCCTTTCCAGAGTGGAGTCAACACCTGCTTGTTCCTTATTTGTGTTCCCTGTGAGCAGTGTTGCCTTGAGGTGAATAAAGAGCATGAGTGGGCAGTGTAGTGTCAGTGTGGGAGCCCATCCTGTCTCAGGGTATTGTAGTGTGAAGGTGGGACCTTGATACTGGAATCAGAGCTACTTGCAGCCTCTCCAGTCCACTGCATTACAGTGTAGCTGCTCCCTGTGCTGTTGAATTGATGATTAGCAGGATCAGCAGTAATTAAGCAGCTGGTTGAGTTAGATTACTGCAGTGGAGTGCACTGGAAGGGCTGCAAGCTGAGTAGCTCAAACTAATCCTATTTTATCCTCAAATGAGATTTAATTTTATGCTTAACTGTCCCTGTTAGGGGATTTGTAATCTCACGTGTCCGGACCTGCAGCAGGATTTCTGCACTCGGGCTGTTTGAAAACTCGCTGTTTAGCAGCAGAGACGAGCAGCTCCGGGATCCGCCGCCCCTATTGGCCGAGTCTGAATGAGAAGGCAGGTGCGGTCAGTCTGCAATTAGACTTCAATCCGCGGCTGTTTAGCGGTTCCGACGCCCGAGTCGCTTCTCTGTCTTTAAATAGCGAGTTTGCAAACAAAGAAAGTTTCGCAAATTTACCGTTTAGCTGGAGCTGTGGGATTCTAGGCGAAGGTTGACGGCTTCTCTTGGTGGAAAATGTAATAAAATGGGGCTTGAAAAATAAAGTGAAATTCGGAACTCACTTTTGTCGGAGCTGCCGGACGGGCTGTAGGACTTGTGGCTTCGTCTCTGCGGAGAGAAACATGGTATTAAAATCGTGCTTCCAGTTCTTTAAACTGCTAGTGTTGTATTTTATACTTTAACCTGCACAAAACTCTTTTTCTCGTTTGTATTCTGCAGTATCCTGACGAGGCTCTGGGCTTTAAACGACGGCTGTCGGATTCTTCACGGCGTGGAGACCTGAGCGCAGACCCACCCGAGTGACCGGAGCTCCGCGGCGGATTCACAAGCGAGTCCGAGTCTCCGGTCAGGAAATAGCAGCTTCAAGGCTCGTTTAGGACTGAAAACCACTTTTGCTGGGACTTCGTCACTCTTACCGGTAACGCTGACTCTCAACCCGGGCGTATCTGGACTCGCCGACTCACTGTGCAGCTGCAGGTCCGGCTGGGTTTTCTTTCTCCGGAGCCGGTTTGCATGAAGACGCGCCGACCGCTCCGTTTAGCTTGAACAAGGGGAAACTCGTAATTTCAGTTACCGGTAACTGACCGCAGGAAACTGGAGCCCAGCCGTGTGAGACCCGGTGTGAGGAGAAAGAGAGAGAGAAGCCGCTTACCTTGCTCTCGAAACGTCGCCTGCCCCTGTCCTGCTGTAAAGGTTAAAGCGAGAGAGCTAAAACTTGCTTTAAACGATGTTCGTGTCCGAAACTTGTCTGGTTTTGTCAAAACGTGCAACAGAAAATGTATGCATGTTTTTTCCCCGGCAGCCGAGCAAAGCGCCTGTACCGGGAGAGCAGCGGGGTACCAGCCGCCTCTCTCCCAGCCAGCGAGCCGCCGGAGTCCCCCCACCTCCATCTGGCCGGGACCCCAGCCTGCTCGGGCTTGGAGCACAGACCCGCCCCTATTTATAACGTGAACCCCCAATGATGAGCGCGAAAAGGACGACAAAGGTAGCAAAATAAGAAACACCGGGGACCGAGATGGAAATGCGTGGATACCTGCTTAATAACACTGCTGTATAGTGTGATTGTTTTATGCTTTATATCCTTATTTGCTGTAATAAACTGCTAAGAGTGGTTTGATTTATTCTGGGGTCTGGGGTGTAGAGAACCCCCTGTGAGCAGCCACGCCAAGCGGCTCGCAGCGCTACTGCCTCTGGGTACCGGGCTGTCGTGGACGGGGAGTCGGGAGTCGGCAGCCTCCATCCCCGCTCTCGCTAAGAAAGCCCTGCCGGCCAGAGGACACTCGCAGCCCGGTTGGTGAAGGATGACGCCCCGCGCTGCTGAGGGAACGCGTCTTGTCACCATGGTGACTGAGACAGGGAGTGTGGCTGTGCTGAAGGGCGGGGTTCAGTGTTAATAGTGTCCAATCAGCGTGTGGAAGAAGTGGGTGTGAGAACAGCCAATCAGAAGAGTGCAAGTTCATCCCCAGAGAACAATATCAGTAGATACCAATACTAAGTCTAGAGTAACTCCGCGGTCATACTGGCAAAATTTCGGTAAACGGGAAAAAAATAAAAAGGTATCCCTCCTGTTCTTGCAATTCTAAAAGTAGTATCTCTGCTCATCTACTTTGTTTCGGGGTTTATAAAATGCTGTGTAGTCCGAGGATTTGAACCAAGATCCTCACCAACCACAGCCTAGTCTTGGGATTTGAACCCAGCCTCTCACTGACCGCAGACCACCGCGTTCCACAACAAGCCCCAGCACCGCGGTAAAACATCAGCGCCGCCAAAACACAAGATCTTTAAAACTGCGATTCATCCCCCAGCCGACAGCAGGACCCCCTTCTATAATAAAGACAGACCTGAGAGCACAGGGCACTGCTGGAGCCACTGCACAAATTAAGTGAATTGAAAATTAAAATTTTAATGGTATATGTCACTCAATGTTGAAGGTAGTTGTAGCTGCTGTGATCCTGCACACTGTTCAGAGGGGCTGTCAGTCCTGCATAGTGCACGGGACTCTGCTTCACTGTGAAAGTTACTGCAATGAGTCAGTGTGAGTCAGCTCTCTCATCAACACGAAGACTGCAGTTTCCCCCACAGACACTGGAAATAAAGCCCAAGAGCATAGAAAAGGTGTTCACAACCTTGTGTTGAATTAAAGAACAAAATAAGATAAAAACAAGTGACTAAAAGTCTGATCAATAGTGCTTTATCACGTGAAAAACAGTACAGTAATTTAGTTAACCATCAGAATGAAGGAGTGAAGGACCAGTCAGCTGATATCGGTGTCCATTCCTGAGGCTGGTACAGATTCTCCAGAGGCCGTCCCTGAGAAAATACCCACAGCAGTGTAGAAGCAGCTCAGACAGGGGGATCAAAGAGCACAACACAGTTTACTACAACAGAGCTCATCTCCTTTCAACACAACAACTGACAACACTATTCCACATCACGATGGCAATTACAAGAATGAACAGAGAGAATACAAACATACAGCATACTGAGGAGATACAGCATTGACAGATTGTATCTGTACAGGTATATATAAAGCAACACATTTAAACAGGTATTCAAAACATTTTCTTTTTTTCTATAAATATTTAATGTGTCTGAAAAGATAAACATTTTAATAATGTTCAATAAGTTATTTTTAAATAAAGATTAAACCACAATCTGCATTCTCTCTTTATCTATTCTAGTGCTGAGAAAAATAAATATTAATCTCTCTCATCCTAGCGTTAATCCCGCATCAGCAGACCCTGCTTGTCGGCACGCCCGTCTCAATTTGGTGGTTTGAACCAAATCTTTGAGCTGACGTTGCCATTAAATGCGACCGAGAATACTCCAACCGGCGCATCGCTCCGCCTGCCGTCGGAGAAAAATAAATATTAATGAAGTAACTAAATCACCAGGACTGGACAGCCCTGCTGCAGACACACTGACCCCTCCAGGACCAGGACTAGACAGCCCTGCTGCCGAGATACTGACCACTCCAGGACCAGAACTGGACAGCCCTGCTGCAGACACACTGAACCCTCCAGGACCAGGACTGGACAGCCCTGCTGCAGACAAACTGACCCTACGGACTGGACATCTGTTTTTTCAGGCAGGTAAAAGACACAACACAATACACAGCACATTTATCACGAAAAGACAAAAAAACACGATAGAAATAAATATAAAAACAAACGAAAATACACCCTCAATTGTCACAGCTCCTGTTAAAGACGAGCTCTTGTCCTGCCTACCTCCGTCCTCAGGGCTGTGGAGTGGACAGTGGACTGTCCAGCTGGTCCTCATGATCTTCACAGCTCAAGGGGTTAGCTTTTGAAAAGGTTTGAGCTTCAGTCTGTTCTTCAGTGACAGTTAGAAGACATGCTCTGACACGAGTGTTTCACTTTGAGTTCTCTATTATCATCATCATCTTCTTCATCTGCACGAAGGTTAACGATCATTGAGGCACAACGTGTCTGAAACAATAAAATCAATTTTTCACAGCAACTCGTGTAACGTAGCTCCGTGATTTCACGTGTTCAGATGAACAAAACACGAGACACACAGCAACAGTTAACAGCTGTAGTAGAAAACGCTGTCTCTGAGTTTTAACAAATAAAAGCAACAACGATTAAATATTTCTTCCTGTGTTTCAATGAGCGGAGGAGAAAAAACAAATTTAAGATTCCCGCCCCTCTCATGAATCTCGGAGTTTATTGGGCAACTGGACTGAGTCTCGTCTCTAATTGGGAATACTTACTGTCAATCACACCTACTGACCAATCGCGAGATAGATGGGCTCAACCACCGCCGCCTGGCGGACATTTATCGGAATCGAAACCTCCTTCTGTCTTTCGATCAATAGGCGTAATTTTATTACTGACGAATTCATTAAGATTGCGGGCTTTTTTACGTTAAATATCCAAAGAGTAACTATTTTTGTAGGACGAGTCACAATATAGGCTTCAAAAAGAAATCGACTGGAATTGTTTGGATGATTTACCAAACCAACGTAGACAACTCCTCCTTCTGACTCTTCCTCATTCAGTATACTTCCTCTGTCTCTGTGTGGAGAGGCAGTCCAACGTGATGAGAAAGAGACATTTTAAAGACGTTGAGACAGTGAGACACCAGGGCTGAAGATGTGACCTATGCTGAAATCAAATTCACTAACATACCAGGACAGTGGATCTAATCCAGCACAGCCAGGATCCCCCTACATAGAGTACAGACCACCCACAGCTGCCTCCGACACTGGAACACTGTGAAACTGTCTGTCTGCTACACTGTAGAATTTTGATACTGTCTTTTACACTGGAACACTGTGATACTGTCTGTCTGCACTGGAAACTGTTATCCTGTCTGTCTGCTTTACTGTAACATTATGATACTGTCTGCTGCACTGTAACACAGTGATACTGTCTGCCTGCTACACTGTACACTGTAATACAGTCTTTCTGCTGCACTGTAACACAGTGATACTGTCTGCCTGCTACACTGAACACTGATACTTTCTATTTTCTGCACTGGAACACTGTTTTACTGTCTGCTGCACTATAAGACTGTGATACTGTCTGTCTGCTACACTATAACACTGTTATAATGACTGTCTGATACACTGTAACACTGTGGTACTGTATATCTTCTGCACTGGAACACTGTGATACTGTACGTATGCTGCACTGTAAGACTGTGATACTGTCTGCTGCACTATAAGACTGTGATAATGTCTGTCTGATACACTGTAACTGTTATTATGTCTGTCTGCTACACTGGAACACTGTGATACTGTCTGCTGCACTGGAGAATTTTGATACTGTCTTTTACACTGGAACACTGTGATACTGTCTGCAACACTGGAACACTGTGATACTGTCTGTTACACTGGGGCACTGTGATACTGTCTGCTGCAGTATAACACTATGATACTGTCTGCTGCACTATAACACTGTGATAATGTCTGTCTGCTGCACTGGAACACTGTGATACTGTCTGCTGCACTGTAATACTGTCTTTCTTCTACACTGAATCACTGTGATACTGTCTGCTGCACTGTAACACTGATACTCTCTGCTGCACTGGTGCACTGTGAAATTGTCTTCTGCACTGTGTTTCTGCTACACTAGAACACTGTGATACTGTCTATCTGCTGCAATGGAGCACTGTGATACTACACACCTCACACCTGAAGAAGACTCCACGGATGAAATGCTGTGTTTTCTTTCTTCTCTTTTCAGCAGGAAATAAACCTATTATTTGTTCCTTTGCAGTTTACACATGCTGGCGCGTCTACCCACCTGAACTACTTCAATCAGTTCAAATGTCGACATTTAAAGTTGCAGTAACACCGTGAAAAGCAATGTCAGAAGGTGATATTTCAGAGAGCAAATAAATACTGCACAGAAACCACAGCAGGAAGCTCACTCAACTCACCCTCCCCAAACTCTTCTGAGAGAAGCTACAGAACAGAAGTACCTTCTGTACTCACACTCCCCTCTCACCCATCCCAAACTCTTCTGAGAGAAACTACTGCACAGAAATCACCCTCACCAAATGTTTCTGACACAAATTACAGCAAACAGATCAGAGCTGGACTCTCACTCCTCTCACCCTGACTAAACCCTTCTGAGAGAAAATACTTCACAGCAATCACAGCTGGAGTCTCTTCCTTCTCGCCCTCCCCAAACTCCTCTTAGATCGATCCTAGCTGGACTCTCAATTCTCTCACCCTCCCCAAACTCTTCTGAGAGACAACTAATGCACAGAAATCACAGCCGGACTCCCAAATATTTCACTCCATCCCAAACTGTTCAAAGACAAAATACAACACAGAAATCACAGCTGGACTCTCAATTCTCTCGCCCTCCCTGAACTCTTCTGGGACAAACTACACCCCTGTCTGAGGCTCGGAGCTGCTAGAGCTGAAACAGTCGTACAGGAGACAGGATCATGAGAGAGCGAGAGAGCTTCTCACACCCACTGGGACACTGGTACTCCTCTACTGGCTGCAGGACCGTGCTGGGGCTCTCAGACATTCAGCTGGGAATTTTCCATCCAAGAAGCCTCACTGTGTGTTTCCACCGAATCCCACCTGGCGTTCACTCCCGATTTCTGCTCCTGTTTCAGCTGGATCCCAGCGCCTTTAGCGTGTCCAGTCCTAGACAGGGAAGAGCCAGGTCATGACCTGGGGCCAGAGGAAGATCTGCCCCAGGAATCGGGAGTGAAGGGGGAAAGTGTTCAGGTGAGAGCTGAGCTGGACACAGGGCATCACAAACTCAGGACAGTGAACGAGTGACGTCCGGTCCAGTGCCAGCGGTCTGGGTTCTGTCGGAGCAGCAGGGGAGACCTGAGACACAAGACAGGCAGGCAAGAGCTGGGATTTCAGCCCTGAGCAGCAGCGCAGCCGCAGTCAGTCAGAGAGCAGAGAGGGTTTCAGGGAGAGGGAGCGGAGGGACAGGAGAGCAACGTGATGACCTCTGTCCCCGGACACTGTGGGGCTGCTGAGCTCAGAGCAGACACGGCCAGTCAGCCTCCCCCTCCAGATCCACAGAGGAGCCGGCCCGCAGAAGGAACTGGGCGAACGGGTGACTCCACTGCAGGAGCAGAGACGTCCTCCAGCTGGACCCACATCTACAAGACCCGTCAGCAGAGAGCACAGCGGTCAAGCACCTGAGGGGCCAAGACACTGAGCCCTCTTGCCCTTCACTAACGGGGTTAGATTGTCTGTGTAGAAAGAACCCAGTTGTTATCTGTGGCTCAAGGTTTGAGGTGCACAGCTTCTCCAGGGGTGTGAGGAGACAGATCAGAAGAGTTTTACTGTTTTAGTGATCTTCATCTCCTTTATAGACAGTATATACACAACTACATTGGGGTTCAGCTTGACTACAGCTTTGAATAAAACCGATCAATGAAAAAGAGAATCCAAGATGTTCTTGGTGGAGAGTTGACTCTTCAGGTGTCCCAGAGAAAGTGTTATACCAGCATCACCCCTTCCTCCAGCTCTCCATCGACTAGGAGAAAGAAATCTGTCTGATCATCTACAGATTCCTGCCTCCCACACTCCCCCCAAAATTTACCTCCCAGATTTCTCTCTGTATCCCTCTTCCTCTCTCCTCACTCCCCCCTTTCCTTCATACTCCTGCTCTCCTCCTCTCCCTCACACACACAGGGGGTATCAGGCTCCAGCTACATCAGACTCCTCCATCCCAAACAGCTCAAGTCACTGAAAGCACTCAGTGAGGAAACTGGGGCTGGATTTTTGCAGACTGTTCATAGTTCATTAACACTTACATATTTAGAAACTAAGCTGCATCTTTAAATTGTTCTAAATTAGATTCTTTTAATCTTCTGACCTGCAATCTAGAGCCCTAATTTCCATCTGAAATACTGGCTGACCAGCTGTCCTGGGTCTGGTCAGTACAGGAGCTGTGACCAGCTGGTCAGAGAAGACTGACTACAGTAACACAAGAACGAGAGCAATGTAAAAGAAATGAGAAGACTATTAGTGATGTTAATTATTCGTCCTTTTATTGTCATCATTTTATCACAATGGCACAGTAATCAATCAGTTGAGCACAGGAGTAGAAGTTATTGCTTCCAGTCTCGGAGTCTCTTCAGACTCCTGTTCTGTCTCAAGGTGTCCTGTTTCTCTGCAACCTGACGGCCTCCCGACACACAGACACGACTCCGCAGCCAGAACCATTTCCAGTGTTGAGTCGACACCTGCTTGTCCCATATTTGCATTGCCTTGAGCTGACAGGAGAGCAGGAAAGCTCAGTGCAGTGCTCAGGTGTGGGCACAGCCTGTCTCAGGGTGTGTATTTGGCCAGCGGAGATCACAAATCTTAAACCTGCAGCCCCTCCCATCAGCTCCACTACAGTACTGCTGCAAAGACACGAATTCAGAAAGATAAGGATGGATTTAGCAGTTAACAAGCTAAACAAGTCACATATACAGTATGACCACCTCCTTTCAAATACAACAACTGAGAAAATGACATATCGAGGTAGGATATAGAATACAGGCAAACACTGAAGAGTCTCAGCAGGAAGAAGGAGTAAGAGATAAACACAAGGTACACAATGATCTGCAGATCCACACCCCTTGGAGAAATATGAACAATAACGTGTCAAGTCCTACACAGTGCATCTTGCTCACAGAAATCTAATGTACTCTAATCATTCTAGGCCCTGTATAGAGCCAATGGTAAACAAACTGATAGCAGAAGGGTGACAGCAGGAAAAACAGACTTTAATAACATCTTACACGGACATGAAATCAGGTCCACTCAGTTTCAGATCATGAAGTAGATGAATCACAAGTACTGACTGCACTTATATAGCACTGAGAAAACCTGTCGACTGAAATCTGTCTGGGACTCAAGCAACTGACTTCCAGGTCAGTTCAAATAAAGGCTGATAATTCACAGTGATCTCTGACCATCACAGGGATCCTGAGTGTCTTCAGCTCCTCCTCTGAGCTGGGATGTTGATCACATGTAGAAGAGTGAGGAGTGGGGTTAGTAGTGGGGTTAGGGAGTGGACATGCCATCAGCATCTGAACTCAGAGGAGGAGCTTTAGACACTCAGGATTCCTGTGATGGACATAGATCACTGTGAATTAGCAGCCTTTATTTGAAATGATCAGGAACATTAGTGGCAGAGGAAGAAGTAAAGGAAAGTGTGAAGAGATCTAGACTGTGACACTGTTGCAGCTGTAGTGAAGGAGTGTCAGTGTGATGTCAGGGTGTAGAGATCTAAACCAACTCACCCTGTCAGTCCCAGAGCCAGATTCTGTCTCTTCACAGTCTCAGTCCTCAGTAGAGGGAGGAGCAGCAGGAGGCAGCAGGGAGGGAGATGAAGGTGAAAGTGGAACCAGGCTGGAGGTGAAGTCAAAGCCTTTGTTGAAAGCTGGAATGACAGACAAGTGCAGTCATTAAAACTCATAGTCGAGCTGTGTCAGAGTACATTTCACACTGCACTGAGTAAGAACGGTAGTACAGGACTGAACAGTGAAGTAGTGGAGTGAGCTCCACTGTTTCAGAAGCCCGAGCTCACACGCTGTTGCTCTTAGTCGCCACCAGAGGGCAGCCTGCAGCCACAGACGGCAGAGCCAGGTACACGGTCTCTATACGCGGCTCTGCAGACAGCTGCTCCCACAGCCCGACAGCCCGCTCCTCTTGGTCAAGCCAGGGTACCAGTGAGTTGCCCAAGAGAGCTGACCCGAAATGTGAAAGCAGCGCCCCGTCTGTCTCACACCATTCCCCGGTTCTTACCCGACATGTTGTTGCCTTTACAGCAGGCAGTAAAACTCTCCCCTCACTGTCACTGGGGCCGCGAGTCCTGGCCGAGCTCCGGAGTGAGAGAGCTGGAGAGAAACGAGATGCAGATAAAATACTGAAACTTACCTCTCGACTCGTACATGGTCCCGCCAGACTGAACGAAAATGTGATTTAGTGGACAAAACCGAAAAAAGAGTGATGTTTGTTAGTCTCGAATTACAAGTACATTTCAAGAGCAGTGGCAAGCAACACGTTATATGAACGAATATTCACAAGATTCTGCAGACAACATAAGCACAGCCCAGAGAAAATAATAAGAAATAGAGTAGAGAAGTATTGTAAAACGATTACCTTATACAGGTTTAAATGCACAGAGGGTAAAGCTTGAAAATCGTTTGGACGAGTTACTTACCGCTGTCTGTCTTGCCCGGCTCTCGCGCGTAAAGAAGATAATCAGCTGGGTCAGAATTTATAGGACCTGGAGCCCAAAGTAACCAATAAACAGGCGAGACGACATTATTTGCTGCTCTGCCCATCAAAATCCTTTATTAATATTCAATATATAGGCAGGGGTTTTACAATTAATCTAATTTGTAGCTCGTCCTCCCAAAGCATGAGGGCGGTGCAGCCCCACCCTCTACTGCCAACAGGCGTGGGTTGGGAGGGGGTGGGGATCGTGACGTCATGGATTCTGATTGGCTGAGATTCACTTATTTAAATACGCCCCGCCCCCAGTATGGCTCCTTCCGGAAGTTCTGCCGAAATGTGGAGGTGGGGTTTGTGAATGGCGTTTTCTCGATTTTATTGCGTTTTTAGTCATTTTTTGGCCTATTTTTAATGATATCGTTATGACACATCACGGAATCGTTAAGTTGGATTTAAAACTGGACGTTCCTGACTTTCAGCTAGTGAGTATCGATCGGTTTTGTGTTGTTTGTGTTTAATTAGCAAGATGGCGGCAGTAACTCCTTATTTGCATTTATTACAATCACTCGCTGTATTTTAATGAGCTGATTTGCATTTGTCTTGTTAATGTGAACTAAAAAAATAGTTTTTAGCTAGAATTGTTTTTTTTATTTTTAAGGTTTTTATTGTTTGTATTTAATTAAAACGCTTACTTTGCTTTAAGTGTGGAAAAAGTGACTTTTTGTTTTTTGTAAGATGTTTGTTAACTCATATTTGCATTACATTTGCATTATTAAAATCAGTCGCTGTATTTTAATGAGCTGATTTGCATTTCTCTTGTTAATAAGAACTAGAAAATTAGTTTTTGGCTAGAATTGTTTTTTTTTTAATTTTTAAGGTTTTTATTGTTTGTACTAAATTAAAACGCTCACTTTGCTTTAGTATGGAAAAGGTGACTTTAAGATGTTTGTTAACTCGTATTTGCATTAAATTTGCATTTATTAAAATCGCGCGCTTATCACTTGTATTTTAATGAGCTATTTGCGTATGTGATATGAAATAAAAAAACAATTCTAGTGAAAATAACGTTATTTTCTCATGTTTGCCGTGTGAATTTGTTTTTCTACTGCTTGTTTTGTCAGTAAGATGTTGGCGTTAACGCTCTCATGTGTATTTAAATTTGTATTAAAATCGGTTGATCAGTCACTTGTATTTTAATAAGTTCTGTTTTAATGATTTCTGTTTTTTCTTTTTTCAACTGGAAAGAAAACGTTTTCACTCGAATGCTTTTTGATTTCTAAAATGTGTTTACACTTGCACTGAACACAAATAAAATTTAAATTCATTTTACTTCTGGCTTATTTGTCATTTTTTCGGAGAATGTATTTTTAAAAACTTGGTTGCTGTCTTTCAGATTGTGTTACCTAAAAAATGTAAATATCTTAGGGAAATTGAAACAAAAAGAGTTGCTGTCTAAATGTTTAATTGTTAATTAAAATTTCATATTATTCTAATTCATTATAATGAATAATTTGTTTATGCAATAAGTGAATTAAAGTTAATTAGTATTAAACAAATCTCACCCGGGGCTGGTCTTGGAGATGGGCTTCTGGGATTGGGTTAAACCTCATGTCAATCAAATAAAGACAACCCTTAAGAAGTGCGTCATTTTTGGGGGTGTGGTGATTTGATTGATAGATCCTTCAACCAATCAGGATAGTGAAAAAGGGGTTTTATCCCATAATTGAAGTTGTGCTTCAAACTGACCAATCACCTGAGAGCAAAACTCTTGGAGGTGGGCTCTCATCCAGACATTTTGATTGGCTTGCGTGACGTCATCATTTGGTGACACCCTCTCATGAATAATGCAACACTCCCCTACTCGATTATCCGACACGCCCTCTCGTTAACCACGCCCCTCATGAATATGCATCGTGGGCGGTACTCGTTGACCGTTTTGTTTGGTTTTATTTTTGTGTAAGAAATAATGTTACGAAGAAAAGAAGAAAGTAAGACAGAAGTTAAAATTCTTTATTAAGTTTTGCAAGCATACAAATAAAAGACAGTTGGCAACAACGAAACAAAAAAACACCAGAATCACAAGTAACGGCGTCCGGGATGACGATTTCCTGTCTAGCGCTAGCAGTCTGGTCAGTGCTGGACGGGTTCTATCCGGGCGGCAGGGACAGCAGCCAGGGGAGACCTGAAACAAGACAAGCAGGTAAGAGCTCGGAGTTCAGCACTGAGCAGCAGCGCAGCGACAGTAATCAGACAGGAGTGAGGAGCTGTGCTGGCGGAGGGGCTCAGGGAATCACTCGGCAGTACAGCGCAGCTCGCTTTGCGAAACAAAGGCTCGTCCCAATGTCGGGAAAATGAGTTTAGAATAAAAAGGGCTCAAGACCTCCAGACCGTGTCCTTACTGTCACGAGAAATACTCACCCGCTTTAATTTCGATTCAAATTTAGGAACCCTATGAAGTTTTATTAATCTCAACGTTCAATCACCACACATCGGTCAGGAAGCTGACCAAGATGCGGTTTATTCACATCTCGCTGTAGCGCAGACAGAGACGCGGTCTGTTTGTCCAAGCTGGGTTGTGCTTTTTAAACTCTACTCTCACCCGTATGTTGCTTTTATATTTTAACTCGTTCTAGGTTCGTTTTGGCTTTTTAAAAAGAACTTGGCGCTCTAAGGAATCTGTATGTGCCGGGGTCATGCAGAGCGAGGTGTGCTGTACAGTACGGCCATCACATCTGTCCCGGGACAGTGCGGGATACTGAGCACTAGATCAGTGAATGGGCTCTAGCCTGTTGTACAGTTGAAACCCGAGTGCAGAACACTCCACTGAACAGGGTGTCACTACTCATCAAGTGCTTCCCATAACTAGATCTAGTTCTCAGTTTGCCCGTGAGCACAGGTCCCTCAGTTCCACAGCAAATCATGTCAACCCCCTGCATTGTTAAATACAGCCAGACACGTCCTAGATCTACACCCAGTACCCCAGCAATGAGCCACAATTTTACAGTCAAGCAATTTTTATTCTTGAACAGGAGATGAATAACAAACAGAATAAAACATACAATTTATTTTTGGAATTGCATACATTTGATCATATTCAAGCACAGCCAGTTCCATGCTGTAATTTCAAGTGACAGTAAAGACTGGTAAATATGTGGGTGAAGCTGCCTTTGAGACAATAACTGCCTGCAGTCTGGACACAGTCAGCTCAATATTCTTAGCATCCTCCTCTCTGCAGCTACCAAGTTGTCTATTCTTGAGGTTTTGATTTTCTTCAGCCTGTAAAATATTGCTCAGGAGGATTTAAATGTGGAGACTGGCCTGGCCAGTACAAGACTGTCCACTGTTTCCACCTGCTGACCTCCTGACTGAGCTGTTCTTGCAGAAGACAGTTGGGTGTAGCTGACAAGTCCAGCAACAAGTTCAGTGTTCTGGTTTAAATGATTGAGAATATCAGTATTAATTCAGAAACAAGTATATAAGATGGAGTTCTAGACAACTACAGAATATGCTTGATGAATTGTACATGTCAGACTTCCACATTAATGCTGATTACTTCAGTGCTGCAGCTGTAGTGAAGGAGTGTCAGTGTGATGTCGGGGTTTTGGGATCTAAGCCAACTCACCCTGTAAATCAGATTCTCCTCAATTTGGAAATCATAATCTCAGACCTCTGTGAGTCTGAATGAACACCAGGAGGCAGCAGGAATAGTGGTGAATTAATCCTCATCATGTCATATGGTCTGACTTATTGGGACACATTCATGTTACCTGCATTTCAGAGTGTAAACCAGTAAATGAGCTCACTGTACTCAGTGTCATCAATGAAGATGAGGTATCGCCTGTTCTTGAGATGCTTTTACTTTATATCATGCTAAAGCAGTGACTTCGAGTTGGACTGAGATCTGTAGACACACTTGACCAGTTTCTGTTTTCTCCTGATGAGCTCTTTGCTTGCACTGACTGGGTGCTTTGGGTCATTGTCATGCTGCATGACAGTAGCAGTGTCCAATAAGTATGGAAGCCTTTTCTAATGCATCAGAGACCCCGTTTCTGTAAACTTCAGAAATCCCTCTGCTGCTGCCATCATTAGCTACATCCTCAATAACAAGTGACCCAGTCCGAGCCATTCCTGCATCCCCAGGCCATGACATTACCTCCACCAGGCTTCAGCATGCGCTCAGAGTACAGAGATGACAGGTTCAAGTGTGGAGAAAGAAAGGAGCTGCAGATGCTCCAGAGAACAGCACCTCCTGCGAGAGTCATGGCCTGGCCTGGGGAGATCATGAGGAGACTCCTTCACCTGTCTGTCTCCATCAGCACTAGTTTACTGGGTCACTGAAGCTCAAACCTGAAGGCTGTGGACTCAGAGCTGAGAGCTCCAGCAACACCTCAATGTCCTCTGTGCTCCCTCTGAGCTCAGATGCTGATCACATGTACAGGAGTAGGATTAGAGGTGGTGTTAGTTAGGGACCATACATGTCATCTACATCTCAGCTCAGAGGACACACATCAAATATTCAGGTGCTGTAGCTTTGAGTCAGTTTATAATGCAACCAAGGAGGTCATCAGGAGAATAACTATAGAAACACATTAACCTGTTGGTCTAATGTCTAGATTTCAACACTATTGACAGAAGGAAAAACAATTGAAGTATGAGCACCTGAAGACTAAATAAGAACTTTGTGGCAAAAGCAAAGCATCTCAGATGATTACAGAGGGCAGTGAGCTCAATGGGTCTCAGACCTCATGCAGTTACTGTCTCAGAGGGATATACAAGCACATACTGTTCTACACTCTGAAATGTATTTAAAGTGAATGTGTCCCAGTAACTTAAAAATGGAAAGCTGAACATTGTTTATTGTAATATGATCAAATGTATGCAGAGAATTACCACAGAATAAAACTAAGTCAATATTTCTGTTCTGATCACAAGAACAAATTGCTTGACTGTAAAGTTGACTCATTGCAGTACTGATGGAGGACACTGTACCTTTCCAATGAAAACCTGCATTTTCAAGTGTCCCACAGTATCAATACACCTTGACAGGAGGGGCTGACCGACGGCCAGTGACTTGAATGAATGTGCTTTGTTCATATTCTGGGCTGTTAGAATTCTTCCACTGGACCATGAAAAAGATCTGAGTGTCTTTGGGTGGGAGTGCAGCTGAGGCTGTTGGTGAAAGGAGTTTCATTCAGCTGTAGGAAAAACCTGCTTGTTTGAATGTGCTCCGAGTGGAGAGGAGTGTCAGTGTAGGAGCTGCAGAGGAACAAGTAGGGGAGAATTCCACACTGAGAAGAACATTTATTCTGGCTCTGGAGTTTTCTTCATGTGTGAGACAACAGCTACAATTGTCCTTAACACTGTCACTGTAGAGTCCTGATATCTGAATCACATTCATATACTAACTGCAGGATTCAGACTCACTCCACATCATCAGAAAACATGTCCTTCCCCTGCAACAGTCGAGTTCACCCCAACACAAGCACAGGAGAACTGCTGTGTGGTTTGGATGCTGTCAGAAAGCAGGCAAGGGGCAGGAACCATTAACATTCATCACAGTAGAGTGAATAAACCAGAGAAACTAAAGTGGTTTAGTAATGAGTGTTGAGAATGAGGTTTATTAACTGTTTGGGCAGGATGTGGTGAGGTAATGGGTTGAGCACAGGTGTAGAAGTGATTGCTTTCAGTCTCAGAGCCTCTTCAGACTCCTGTTCTGTCTCAAGGTGTCCTGTTTCTCTGCAGCCTGATGGCCTCCCGACACACAGACAGCTCCACAGCCAGAACCATTTTCCTGTTTCCTTTCCAGAGTGGAGTCAACACCTGCTTGTTCCTTATTTGTGTTCCCTGTGAGCAGTGTTGCCTTGAGGTGAATAAAGAGCATGAGTGGGCAGTGTAGTGTCAGTGTGGGAGCCCATCCTGTCTCAGGGTATTGTAGTGTGAAGGTGGGACCTTGATACTGGAATCAGAGCTACTTGCAGCCTCTCCAGTCCACTGCATTACAGTGTAGCTGCACCCAGTGCTGTTGAATTGATAATGAGCAGGATCAGCAGTAATTAAGCAGCTGGTTGAGTCAGATTACTGCAGTGGAGTGCACTGGAAGGGCTGCAAGCCGAGTAGCTCAGACTAAAACCTATTTTTAGCCTCGGGTGAGATTTATTTTTGTTTAACTGTCCCTGTTAGGGGATTTTTGGTCTCTCGTGTCCCTGTTTGAAAACTCGCTGTTTAGCAGCAGAGACGAGCAGCTCCGGGATCCGCCGCCCCTATTGGCCGAGTCTGAATGAGAAAGCAGGTGCGGTCAGTCTGCAATTAGACTTCAATCCGCGGCTGTTTAGCGGTTCCGACACCCGAATCGCTTCTCTGCCTTTAAATAGCGAGTTGGCAAACAAAGAAAGTTTCTCAAGTTTACCGTTTAGCTGGAGTAGGATCATGGGCGACGGCTATCGGCTTTTCTCTGTCCGAGTGGAAAATATTATAAAATGGGGCTTGAAAAGTAAATGAATTGCTTAACTTACTTTTGGCGGAGCTGCCGGACTGGCTGTAGGACTTGTGGTTTGACTCTGCGGAGAAACATGGTATTAAAATCGTGCTTCAGCTTCTTTAAACTGCTTGTTGTATATTGTGTTTTTTACCTGCACAATACGCTTTTTCTCGTTTGTATTCCAGGCTTCTGCAGGATCCTGGCGCGGCTCTGGGCTTTAAATGACGGCTGTCGGATCCTTCTCGGCGTGGAGACCTGAGCGCAGACCCACCCGTGTACCGAGTGACCGGAGCTCCGCGGCGGATTCACAGGCGAGTCCGAGTCTCTTCTTCCTTGAGGCTGAGAGAGACCCGGTCAGGAAAGCGCAGCTTCAAGGCTCGTTTAGGACTGAAAACTACTTTCACAGGGGCTTCGTCTCTTACCTGTATCGACTCACTGTGCAGCTGCAGGTCCGGCTGGGTTTTCTTTCTCCGGAGTCGGTTTGCATGAAGACACGCCGACCGCTCTGGTTAGCTTGAACTGGGGGAAACTGGTAACTCGAGTTACTGGTAACTGACCGCAGGAAACTGGAGCCCAGCCGTGTGAGACCCGGTGTGAAAACTGAAACTCCCGGTGTGAGGAGAGAGAGATATACCGCTTACCTTGCTCTCGAAACGCCGGTTGTCCTCCTGTAAAGGTTAAAGCGAGAGAGTTAAAAACATTTAAAATGCATTTCTCGTAGAAAAAGTTGCTGCTTTTGTCAAAACCCATAAGAAAAACTTAATGCATTTTTTTTTCCCCCGGCAGCCGAGCAAAGCGCCTGTACCGGAGAGCAGCGGGGTACCAGCCGCCTCTCTCCCAGCCAGCGAGCCGCCGGAGTCCCCCCACCTCCCTCTGGCTGGGACCCCAGCCTGCACGGGCTTGGAGTACAGACCCGCCCCTATTTATAACGTGAACCCCCTGATGAGCGCGAAAAGGACGACAAAGGTAGCAAAATAAGAGACACCGGGGACCGAGATGGAAATGCGTGGATACCTGCTTAATAACACTGCTGTATAGTGTAATTGTTTTATGCTGTATATCCTTATTTGCTGTAATAAACTGCTGTGAGTGTTAATTGGTTAATTGATTGTTCTGGGGTCTGGGGTGTGGGAGGGTGGGGTACAGGGGTGTAGAGAACCGTGAATTGGGTCCCCCTCTGAGCAGCCACACCAAGCGGCTCGCAGCGCTACAGCCGCGGGGCACCGGGCTGTCATAGTCGGGGAGTCGGGAGCCGCTGGTCTGCGGCCTAGACTGCAGACTCTATCCCCGGCCTCGATTAGAGCCCCGCAGACCGAGGACACTCGCAGCCCGGTAGGTGAAGGATGACGCTTCGCGCTGCTGAGGGAACGGGTCCCGTCACCATGGTGACCGAGACAGGGGCTGTGGCTTGTCTTAAGGGCGGGGTTCACTGCTCCAATCAGCGTGTGGAAGAGGTGGGTGAAACAGCAGCCAATCAGAAGAGTTCAAGTTTAGCTCGAGAGAAAAATAACAGCCGAGCTAGGCGGGTCTCGAACCCGGGGTGCAGGGCTGGAAATGTATAGAGTCGGGGTTTAGTAGAGTGAGCTATACTTCCTGCCAAATCTGGAGTAACTCCGCGGTCATACTTATCTGACAAAATTTCGGTAAACGAAAAAAATCGAAAAAGATAAAAAGGTATCCCTCCTGTTCTTGCAATTCAAAAAGTAGCATCTCTGCTCATCTACTGTGTTTCGGGTTTTACAAAAGCTTTTCATTAGGGGCTTGAACCCAGGTCTGCACTAGCCACACATTAGTCCGGGGATTTTAATTCAAACTCTCACCGCCCGCAGACAAGCGCGCTACACGACAAGCCACAGCGCCGTGCAGAAATGTCGCGCCGCCAAATATAAAAGCTTTAAAACTGCGATTCACGCCCGGGCCGAGTGCAGGACACTCTTCTGTAATAAAGACAGAGCAGAGAGCACTGCTGGACTGCAGGAGCCACTGCACAACTGCAGCTCAGGTGAAGTGAATTGATGATGTTTGTGAAGATTGAGGATAATTGGAGCTGCGCTGAATCCTGCAGTGATCTGTAGCTGCTGTGATCCTGCAGTGTTCAGAGGGACTGTCAGTCCTGCCTGTTGCACAGGACTCTGCTTCACTGTGAAAGGTGTTGCAGTGAGTCAGTGTGACTCCATCTGTTTGTATTGAGCAGCTCTGAGTTTGACAGTATGATGGAATTAGACTTGAATTAGAAATGTGGACAATCAGGCTTCATCTTTCCACTGTTCTCCATGAGAATCTCACCCCTCACAAGGCACAGAGCTCATATCAGAAGTTCCCCCGAAACTCTTCGATATAATGACTAGCAGAGAGCTCTCTCATCACCAATAATATAACCCAAGAGTAGGGAAGAGGTGTTCACAACTTGATTTTAATTAAAGAACAAAAATAAGATAAAAACAAGTGACTACAAGTTTGCTCAGGAGTGCTTTATTATGTTAAAACAGTACATTAGTATAGTGAATTATCAGAATGAAGGAGTGAAGGACCAGTCAGCTGATATCAGTGTCCATTCCTGAGGCTGGTACAGGTTCTCCAGAGGCCGTCCCTGAGAAAATACCCACAGCAGTGTAGGAGCAGCTCAGATAGAGGGATCAAAGAGCACAACACAGTTTACCACAACAGAGATCATCTCCTATCAACACAACAACTGACAATACTATTCCACATCATTATGGCAATTATAAGATTCAACAGAGAGACAATACAAACATAACAAACTGCAAACTGAAGAGATCCAGCAGAGACAAGTTTAAGTGTAAGATCTGTACAGGTATATATAAAGCAATATATATATAACAGATATTCAAAACATTGTCTATGTCTATAGATATTCAATAACATTGCTGGAAAATTTAACATTTAAATGTTTAGGGAATTATTTTTAAATAAAGATTAAATCAGAATCTGTATTCTCTCTTTATCTATTCTAGTGTTGAGAAAAATCAATATTATAATGTAATAACTAAATCAACAAACACAAATCAACACGTAATCTCTGTCTGTCTCCTAGATCTCTCGTGGACACAGTATAGAGCTACAGAGGAGAGAGACTGGAGCTAAACCAGCTGGTTACTGGTTAAACTGGACCATACAAACACCTTTTCCCAGCTCTTCAGCTGCTGCTCATCACAAACACCTGGATCATCTGCAGCCACACTGACCCCTCCAGAACCAGGACTGGACAGCCCTGCTGCAGACACACACTGACCCCTCCAGGACCAGGACTGGACAGCCCTGCTGCAGACACACACTGACCCCTCCAGGACTGGACACCTCTTACTTACTTTATTGTCTCAGAGGGAAACAAAATAAAGTAAAATCTACCCTCAGTTCTCACAGCTTCTCTTAAAGACGAGCTCTTGTCCTGCCTACCTCCTTCCTCAGGGCTGTGGAGTGGACAGTGGACTGTCCAGCTGGTCCTCATGATCCTCACAGCTCAGGGACTCAGCCTTTGGAAAGGTCTGAGCTTCAGTCCTGTTTCTCCAGTAACAGAAGACGCGCTCTGACACACGAGGGTCTCACCACCATCATCGTCTTCTTCATCATCATCAAATTCATCTGCACGAAGGTTCACGATCACTGAGGCTCAACGTGTCTGAAGCAGAAATAAAGTTTCCACAGCAACTCGTGTAATTTAGCGCCGTGATTTCATGTGCTCAAACGAACAAAATACGAGACAAACCGCAACAGTTTACAGCTAAAGCACAAAAAGCCGCCTCGGATTTTTCACAAAGAAAAGCGACACCGATTAAATGTTACTTCTGGCTAAATAATACATCCTTACTGTTTCTTAAACGCAGAGAAACAACAACACATTTAAAATTCCCGCCCCTCTCCTGAATCTCGGTGATTATTGGGCAACTGGACCGAGTCTCGTCTATAATTGGGAAAACTTACTGTCAATCAGCAATAACCCCCACTGACCAATCGCGACATCACTGGGCTCAATCCAGTGGTCTGATTGGCTGTGGATCTTCTTGTTCATAAACAGAGAGTACAGACCCCAGTCACATGATCGGGGTGTTTAATACACACCAGACCCTCACTACTGCACTGTAAACCAGCCCTCCATAGACTCGTGTATCACCACTCGACAACCCCTGCTGTAGCCCGATCAATAGGCTTCATTTTATTTCGAAATCACTGACACTGCGGGCTTTCTTAGGTTTTCACTTTAAGATCCAAAGACATCTCCGAAGTCCACATATTCAAACGTAAATTGTTTTTTTGAAGGACGAGTCACAATAATGACAGTTTTGATTCCTAAACACGTAAATAACATGCTTTACAATATAATGTACATTATTATTTAGTATTATACTCGTCAAACTTTAATTATTTTTTTTACAGGACTCCGAAACATAACTTATATCTAGTAGCCTAGAAAAATAATCTAGGATACACATTTAAATGTTAAAGGATTAAGTGAACAATCAGTTTAATATACAAGAAGGAAAACGTTCAGGTCACACCTGAAGAAGGCTCGACAGCCGAAACGTTGTGTTTTCTTTCTTCTCTTTTCAGCAGGGAATAAACCTATTACTTGTTCCTTTGCAGCCTACGCATGCTGACACGGCTACCCACCTGAACTACTTATGTTCAAATGTCGACATTTAAAGATGCAGTAACACTGTGAAAAGCGATGTCAGAAGGTGACATTTCACAGTGTGGCCGCCAGGCGGAGACACTGCTACACGTGTCTATGGAGGCTGCTTTAATGAAGCCCTTTTCAGTTCCCAGCTGTGCTCCACTGACCTCAATGTCATCTTTATCCAGTCCAGCTCCTGGCCCTGAGCCTCACTGACAAAACAGACACCAGCTCCAGGCCAAGAGTCTCAGACTGACACTCTCACCAGCTCTGAATGAGCCTCAGTGGGATGTTGTGCTCTCTCTTTCTGATCTTTTCATCTAGCTAACAGGTTCAGTGCAGTGTGCTGACTGAAATCATCTTCTCATCACAAATCTTTTACTCTAGTGGTAGCTTGTCAGTTTCTGTCTTCTTCATTTTGTCTTTTTTGTCTCTCCCACAGTGCAGAACAGTCTGTCTGAACTAACTTCACACATTCTGGCAGCTCTGTCACTGTCACGTCTGTCTATTGAGCTGTCTGGATCAGAGTTGTTACTTTCCAGGTATAATTTTTAATCTGTAAATCTGAAATTTCAATTAAATTTAAATCTGTCAATCGTTAAGGAACCAGGGGTAAAATCTGAAGGACTGTGGCCTCTCTTACACTAACTCTTATCATACAAGATTGCTGAAGGCTTTATTGATCATTATGCAATTGATCCTGTATTGACTATTGTGTCTAAACCCCTCTGTACATCTGTCAAACACCCCACTTCTCATTTCAGCTGTAACAGGATACAGCTCCTTCTCCCTCTGTGAGAATGTGACAGTATTCCTCCAACAGTCCCTCTCTGTCAGGCTGCCCGGAGACAGGACCGACCCCAGTGTGGCGCCACTGCAGGCTTGTAGACCTCAGGACTGGATCAGAAGGGGGTCTGTAACTGGTCTTTGATTGTAGTCAGATTTCTGTCCACCAGTGTCTTCAGTCAGGTTGCTGTAGTTCATTCTGATTTGATGCAGCTCATCTTTCAGATTGAAGAAAGTTAGATTCAGTCTTCCATGCTCCTCCCTGTCACAACAGAGACTCTGTTATCTGTGAAAGATTGATACATTTGACTTTCTTGACAAATACTGAAATTCACAGGCTGTATACTGACACTCAGACCTCACATGGTCATTTATAAATTACTTTAGCAGATTTTCCAAATATACTGTAGCATAAAGCCATAAACCCAGCAAATCTTAATATGTAGCTTTTCCCAATAGTACTCATTAACTTCAAGAAAGCACAATACCTTGACCAAGTGCCCAGTAACTCAAACTCTTCTGTAATCATGTCTCTAGAAGTCTCTAGAAGTTTCAACAGGCTTCTTGTCTCCTCTTGGCGTGTTGACATCACTTCTCTGCGTTTCATATGGTTTAAATATGGCAGTGTAGCCTTTAGATTTCTTAGTCACAGGCATCTTCAACCCTGTACTCCAGAGTTTGTTGGAGACTTTACAGAAAGTCGTTTCAGGTTTTGCCTTGAACATATTGAGAATTCTTCTGTCTTCAACTGCAGATGTTTTTCTTGGTTTACCTGGTCTTGGCTGATTTGTAATTATTACTGTGGTTCTTCAGTATATTCCAAACTCCAAACAGTCTGGATTTGTCCCGTTTTAGTGTTATGATTTTGATGGTGTTTCTGCAGCTTCTCTTTAGCGGAAGAGTCACCAAACGCCAACGTCAGAGTGGAATAGGCCTCATATCCTTAGCCATAATCACCCAAAACTCATGCCACCACCCATTTTGTTAGGGTTCTACTGTATAACTGCTGATATCAGGACTAAGGGGGGTTGGGGGGTTCAGGGGTACCTGTAGTTTCAAGGTGGGGGGGGGGAGGACAGTATAAGAGAAATGTAGGTGTCATTGAAGACCAGGAACATTGCTGCAGCAAAGACAGATTCTGTCTTAAATGAGACACCAGTGGACACATTTATTGACACGTATTTCGCTGTTATACAGAACACGTCTAAACATATATTAAAAGTGTATCTTATTAAACCAGTTAAGATTTCGGTTAAAATTTCAAACAAACCTTCTTAAATAAGTCTGACAGCAATCTATAAAATGAAAAAGAAAACGAGTAATAAACCAGAGAAACTTTTTTATTTATAAAGACACTTGTAAAGTTACAGCTCTTGTACTAAATAAATCGAAAGGTATCGGTGCAAAACCCACAAATGTAAAATGATTCATCCTGACAAATGTCTAAAATAATACAGTAAATCAAACATCTTGTCCTTTTTGATTCGTTTAGGCAAAAACCAGGATCAAGCAGGACAGTAATACCCCTTCAACACAACCCCGAATTTTGCTTTACTTCTAAAAATACATGTATAAAAATGTTCAATCAAAATTCAAAGCAAAGATCATATTGAACATAAAGTTTGATCTTTCCTGTTGTAAAAAGACAAGTGTGACTGGAAACGGAGGTAGAGGTGACATTTTAAAACAGCAGTTTCTTAAGCAGCCTCAGTGAGAGTGTGGGTGTCAGGGCAGGTGTGTCAGTGACACAGACAGGTCACTCAGCTGTAGTCGTCACCATGGGAAGCTGCAGTGGCTGCACACAGCGGAGAGTCTAAGGAGACAGGGGCAGGGAGCTGCCTTCACAGATCCAGAGCACTGATGATTCACATTTTATATTATTCCAATTTTTAACATCATTGACACCTAATGTGGTAGCCAAACAGTCTTCATTCTCACAACTATAAGGTTCACCAGCACTCCAGTACCTGAAACACAACAGTTTGTCTTTAACTTAAACACTCACTTAGCTCATCAGCTTCACAGAGGAAACACTGACATACTGTTCTTGAAAACCTGTTACCTTTCCCTCAGTACAGCTCATAGTGGAAACTGCTGGTGCCATTGCTGTCCTTCACCTGTCAGAAGCAGCAATGTCTTCACTACATTCAAATGTTCACATCTGCTCAGTCATGTCCAGTGTCTACTTTGTATCTGGGATCTTATACTGCATGTGTTTCTCTATAGTAGGTTGTGTGTGCGTGCGTGCGTGCGTGCATGCTTGCGTGTCTAAGGTCTATTCCGCCACCTAAACAAAGCTCAACACTTCAGATATTTTATTTCTTCTTTCTAGTTTTCAGTGTGGGGTACCCTTTCATCTTTCATTAACAGTCTGTTTGGATAGGTACAAGTTAAAATCAGTATCTTCACTGATCTTACCCTTCAGTTAGTTGAGTTCCATCCACCCAGATCCAGGTTCCTTCTACAGCTACATCAGTCATTCCCATCCAGTATTCACATCCTTGTGTATGACTGTTGATGAACTCCTGAGCACAAAACAGAAAGATGCACCTCTAGTCTCCCTGTTGAACAAGTGCCCCCAAACACACAACCACTCCAGTGCCCTGTGAAACAGAAGACAGGCAGAATTGGCACCGCTGGGCTCCGTGACTGACCTCAACGAGAAGAGAAGCAGGTTTGTCTGCTCTCGAGCACTGACATTTTACACCACAAGACTACATGCTGTTTCATTCCAGAGAAAAAAGGAATAATAGAACAGCTACTCTAAGATACAATGCCACAGATCAAGGTATTTTTTTTTCTGCTGTATTTGCCCAGTGTGTGATATTGACAATTATGAAGACAAAACTGCTGTCATGTTTTAAGGGATTACATTAGACTTCGTATAGGCAGACATAGCAGAAGTGTTGATAGTGTGATACCATGGGGATTGTGGACTCCACTTATGTTCACCCCTCTAGACACCCCCTTCATAGCCTGTTCTCTCAATCTATAACTTTCCGAGCCATCTCGGACTCTGAGACTGACAGCCTCCCACTCACACATGCATCTGTCCTTTTCATGGTCTCCTCTGAGACTTTCCTGAGGCTTACTCTCATCACTGAGCCCTTTGCTCATGGTTGCCTGGTCTCAACAAACCTTACCTCTAATTCTTTCAGGAAGTAGCAGTGGAAGACCCTTGACTCAGTCATTCCTGTTGGGCTGGATCTGAACAACTTCCTTCTTTATCTTACCAACAGGCTGACAAGGAAACACTTATGATCACTCCCTCAGCTGAATCTCCTTACCAACCAAACACTCTCCAGCTGTGGTGGCATACTAATGCTATCTATCGAGAGCTCCACCTACCTGCCAAACACAGCCCATATGATACCACAAAAGGCTGTGTGAATATTTCTTTTAGATTTTATAACATTAGGAGTTCAGTTTTACCTTTCCTTATACTGTAAATACAGTGGCATTAGTAGGGAGAAAAATATTTTCATGAGTAAATACCAAAGACTAAATTCAGAATAAAGGTAAAGGATCAGTTTCTGTCCACTTGTCATTTAATTTCTGTATTGTACTTTTCATTTTGCAACAGAGTAGCAGTGAAGTACCACACCTACAGTACCTGTTCAGTTCTATTGTTTATAATCACCAGGTCAGCTCCCTGCTTCCTGCAGGCAGTGCGACTGTCATTCCAGCTCAGTGTATCAGTAGAGAAGTAGTAACACTTGGTGCTGAAGAGCTCCCAGCCCCAAGGACAAGGTCTACAGTCTTCTTCTGTAGAGTAAGAACAGACAACAGCTCATATCAGTTCATCTCTCTCTCCAGCACGGTGCATCCACCCAGCACATCTCTTCAATGTGTAGACTTCCAAATGGAACTTTCTACTTCACAGAGGCTCAGGAAGACCAAGTCATCAACATAACATTCTGAACAGGGAAACAGCCCAAATAGTCCATCAGAATCCTTACAAACAGAATTGGAAAAAGGGATCAGACAACTCACCTAGTGTGCTTTGGTTTGAGACATTGCAGTACCGATCCACCGGAAAGTGCTTTCTCAACTTAGTGATCACAGATGTGAGATTTTCTTTTTCTTCCTGTAACTTCGCTTTGCCTACAGACAGGTTGCTGTAGTTTACTCTCAGGTGATCCAGTTCATCCTTTAACTGAGAAATGTTCTGAGAATTCTCAATATCTGTGGTGACAAATATCGATTTACTGTACTTTAAAACACAAAAACCTTTCTCACAGAGTCGTAATATCCTATTTCCTTCACCGCATTTTGTGGTGGGTCATCATCTCACTAAATTTTTTCTTGTAACATCTTGACAAATGCAACAGAAGCTGTTTCACAGGTCACAAGCCTTTTCCATGTAGTCACTAAATGACACCTGATCATTTCTAGTTTTCAGAGGTACTGTATGTCTTTCTAGATTGAACAATTACTGAATATTGTAACATGAATGACTGAAGTTGACACTGTAGTGAATAAAAGAAGTAGCTTTTAATGCCCTTTTAATGTACAGAGAGCGCTATTCCCAAACTTAACGTCCATAACTCCTAGACAGTAATGAAATATGTGAAGGACAGTCTACAGTGAAGCAGGTCAGTTCTAGTGCAAACACACTCTGCTGCATTTCCTTCAGAGTCTCTTTGCTTGCTAGGTAACTGCACAAATACCTCCCCCCACCCCTCCTCAAGATACACAATTCAAGGGGTCTCGCTGCCAAATATCAGGTGCAGAAACAGCTACAATATGATTCCTAGTGAACATTTTCAAAAGGCATTGAAGTGAAATTTTCCAGGACTACTTAATTCTCCCTACTGTTCTGTAGTCCACAACTGCTGATGCTATTAACTTTGCATCAATCAATGTCTCAAATCAGACAAAAACACAACACAAAGTTATTATTTTACTGTATGATCCCAGAGAGAACATGATGTTTTTCAAAGCTAGGAAACAGTCAATAACTCTTCCCTGTACAAGACAACTATGCACAGTGCAACCACCATACACATCTAAACTAGTCATATTGCAGCTAAAAACACACTGTTATACTCACAGTAGACAATGAAAACTATGATGGTAATCGATAGAGCAGTACCCAGCAACCCCAGACACACTGCAGCCAGTCTATAGGCAGGAGGGCTGGGCTTAGCTTTCACTGTAGGCACAAAATGAGGAGAAGTGCTGTCTGGTCATAAGTGGAGTTCCACAAGGCTCAGTACTTGAACAACTGGGATTTCTTCATAGCAATGATAGAGCACCAACTGAAAATCTGGTAAAGCTGCACATACAATGCTTACACTAAGGTATATGACTGGTTCATTCCTAGCTATTGTAATGTTAAAAACAACTGCTGCAGAAAACAAGATTACATGCATTAAGTAAACTGGTAGCCACTATGCTATCAGAATGAAGGTAAAGTCATTTACGACGAAAGTCCAGTAGATGGTGTTATAATGGTGATTGCCAGCATCCAAAACTCCTTGAAATGTGCACTTTGAGCAAAAGGTACAAGACTTCTCAGATCAGTGAGAATACAAAACACTAGAATAGAAACAAAAAACACTTGAAAACGTAGGTGATGAATTATACCATCACAGTGCAAGTCTTTAACAAAACAGAACACTCTCTGATCAGACAATAGCAGCATAGATCATTCACAGCCTCAACACCATATGGCACCATTTCTTTCTTAACAGGTGATAAGGATGTTTTACTGAAAGGAGAAAAATTACCTTTTCTATGAACTTTGAGATGCGTGATCATGAGACTTTGATATGTCTGAGAATATCAATCACATCCACCGCACAGCTCTGCTTGTCTGACAAGGAAACACTTTGTACTTCATTGTAAAAAGACAAGATGTATGACTGACCTGGAGGTCCAAAAGGAGCTGCTGTCTGAGCTGAGGGAGGTCCAGCTGTCTTTATCTTTTCAAAGGTCACCTCCTGTTTCACTGATAGAGACAGAGCATCAGGGATTTAACACACAGATTCATACCATCTCTGTGGAACTTTGAGACTGCAAAAAAAAGATACTTTACAGGCATAGTGTTTGGCAACAGCTTGATGACATCTCTTCTGCCTGTGTGATTTCCTGGAAGAGCTTCTTTCACTCACTGGTATTGGATATCAGAAAGTGCAGGAGAAGCTCTGTCGCAGTTGGGGTGTTAAATTGAATTCTTCAGATTGATTGGGGAGTAATATTCTTTCTCTGACTCTGTGTCGGATTCTTTACAGTGGTCAGCATGAGAAGATGTGGATTTGTAACAGGTATCAATAAATCCCAAGGTAAAGAACTGAATCGTTCTCATTGGGTCATGTTTAACCTTTGCATCCGATATATTAATGTTGTTTACATACACAGGTCTTTATTGTACAGAGAAACAAAACATGCAAAACAGGGAACATGAGACAGTAGATGTAGTAAAGCTCACAAAAGCAAACTTTCATCACCCTAAACAACAGATATCACAGATGCTGTATAAATGTGACACTGAAAAGAACACAATGTGGGGGAAAAACAAACACACATACAGTACAGACAGAAATAAGGGGATGTCAGCTTTCAAGCTTTAGTCCTGCGACAATCTCTTATTGTTTCATGTCTCGTGTCCAGAAAAACCACAGTAACAGAATGATTGAAGCCATTGAACTTCATCATGACAAAGAGAAGAGGCTGGACATTGACAGAAGCACATGCAGCTGATTGATTGAAAGCATAAAGACCAGAGGAGGCTTCCTGCTTCCTTCTTCAGTGCTCATCTACACATGGAGAGAAGTCCAGCTGTGAAAGTTAACAACATGGCTGGGCAGACTGTTACAGACTCCCAGAGGGGAGTGTGAAAATAACTGCAGTGTTATCATCAAACAACCTGTCTCCTCACTTGCTCTTGTCTCTATAGTAATGAAACCAACTCCAGCTCTTAAACACACGGACCAGCACTTCACAGGAGCAAAGCAATATCATGAAGTAAGGGAACAGTTGACGTGTTTATTCCATGCTGAAAAGAAAAGAAAGGAAACACAACATTCCAGCTTTGGAGCCTTCTTCGGGTGTGTTCTTCCCTTTTTTTTCTTTTCAGCCTAGAATAAATCTGTTACCTGTCCCGTTGCAGCCTACACATGCTGACACAGCTCCCTACTTGACCTATCATTAAGTATGCCCTTCACACACCAGGTTTCAACTATAGAAAATACATTAATCATTAATCTGAAAGTTAGGAGATAGCTTAAGCTTTTCTAACATTACTTTCAACACAAACTCTTTCCAAAGTTTAGGCATTATTATTATTTGTCTGCTCACTATGTAGTGCACTAAACTGTCCTAAGCAATTACAATTCTCATATAACAGCTTTAAACATAAGAGCTTGCACAGCTGGACTCACGTATATGATGCACTCCTGGCTTCCTGGGTGGGTTCTGATCCATTGTGGAGTACACATTCTCATCTGGGTTGTCTAGTCCAGAGTATACACCGTCTGAAGCCATGGACTGTGCTGTGTGTGCAGAGAAGCTCCCTGGTCATTAACCTATGCTCTTACATTACTGGGCTCTCACTCTGAGGATTGTGCTAACACTGAGCATCTGTTCTGTATGCGATCGCATCTTTCTTTTAATTTAAGATTTAATTTCTAATCACCAGTCACATCTTATCAAGAGCGTCTGTCTCCTCATTTGTTCACCTTTCACTCTATAGTAATTAGATCAGCTCCAGCTCTTAAACACACAGTCTAGCACTTCTGAGGAACAAAGCAATATCATTAAGTCCTTCGAACACCAGGTATGACCTGTAGAAAATGCATTATTAATCTGAAGTCATTACGAATCTGAGGTTCAGGACCAGGCTACAGCTTCACAATCTATAACTGCTGATCTCCATTTCATCTAAACTCTTCACTGCCTTGTCAAAGTTGACTATGGAATAAGAGATCCCAAAGCCATACTCACCTGTGTACCCCACTCTTGGGTTGCAGGTTGTGTTCTCATACATTGTGCAGTATGAATCCTTGTCTGGGGTGACCAGTCCAGAGTGTGTACCGTCTGAAGCCATGGACTGTGCTGTGTGTTTAGAGATGCTGTCCTGGGCAGTAACGTGAGCTCTTACAGTACTGCTCCCTCACTCTGAGGACTGTGGGAACACTGAGTGCTTGTTATGTATGACATTAAGAGGAAGCTACAATCAGTCTACTGGAAGTACATCACAATACAATATAGAAGTACAGTACAGTTACAAATAGGGGGTAACGAAAATGGTGAAAACCAGGATTTGACTGATGGGTCTCATCAATAAGTAAACTAATTATTCATAATCCCCAAATTATTTGTGATTTCTCCAGAGAATACCAGAGCGGTTGGTATAACTAAAGGCAAGTGAATTCCTTATTCTCTGGAACAGCTTTGGTGAAAAAAGTAATAATCCAGCACTCTTGGTTCAACAAATGTTTATTAATGACTAGACACCATCTATATTATACCATCAAAACATATAACACACAAGTTACTCTATGTACAATATTTATAAAAAAACAAGGCCTAACATTCTAATCACCCAGAAAAAAAAACAAACTCTACGAAGTACAGAACTCTTAATTCATGTGGGTAGCTGCGTCAGCATGCGTAGGCTGCAAAGGAACAAGTAATAGGTTTATTCCATGCTGAAAAAAAAGAGGAAAGAGAACACAGCGTTTCGGCCGTGGAGCCTTCTTCAGGTGTGAGAGAGACAGGGCAGTAGGCAAAGGTAAAGTAGCGGGAGAACAAAGGTTGGGAGGAAGGAGGAGTGAGAGGCGGGAGCAGGGGACAGAAAGAGAGGCCAATCAAGAGGTGTGAAGTCAGAATGGGTGCAGAGAGGTGTGAAATGAAACTTCCAATGAATGGAGAAAATTTAAAAGAACAGTAGTCTATCGTTAAGGGAAGGGAGAATGTGTGATCCTAGCTGCAGAATAATTTTAGTTTCGGTGGTCTTTCTGATGTATGAGTTCGGAAAACCGTCTTTGAGAACACAGACGGAGAGATTAGAGTGGTCGTGGCCGTCAGAGGTGAAATGAGAAACAATGGGCTTGGAGAGATCTTTAATCTTCACAGCCCTGACGTGTTCTCTAGTTCGTGTCTGCAGAGGCCAAATGAGAGATCAGCTGCCTTCTAAATAAATGCGATACAACACACAGTTTAATCTCTTGGTCGGCACCCCGGATGCCCCAAAATAAATGGGAGCTGACTGTATCTACTGTACCGATTCTAGAAATGCGCCCCAAGCAGGAAGCACGTTTCTAACTGAGGTATCTTCTGCCCAGGAAGCCCAAGTTCCCTAAACACACAATCTAGCAAGCTCTCTAAAAAGGTTCAAATATTTAGCTCCGGTCAGATCCTGTTTGGATGATCATGAAGTAGGGGCTCTCACCAGGAGCATGCTTCAAATACCAACTCCTCTAGACCATCTCTCCTTCCTTCGTGTTTCTTACTCTTCTTCTCTGTGCTCTTAATGTGATCTTCTACTGTTTCTGTACTGCTCATTGACAATCATTAACCCACAACTTACCTAGGTACAGCAAAGGTCAAGTTTGCAATTGTTTTTGCTGAAGTGACCCCCCCCAGAACTCAGCAAACATCCTCCCTGCTTTGAAGCTGGAAGTGCTAACTCTTCCAAGTGTCACAAACATTACCTAAGATCTATGAGACACTTCTCAGGCACCTAAAGCTGCCACAATAAATATGAAATGTTATGATGTTATCCAGAATTCGGGAAGATGTTGTTAAACTACACTGTCACAGTTGAACAAACAAAAAGAAGTTATCTTAATGGCTTCTGGATTAGAAAGAGGGTAACCCTTGATTACAATGAGACTTATATAAAGGAATTGCTGATGTATTTGCTCTGGTTGTGTCAGTGAGTGAGGAATGAGGAACAGGACAGCAGAACTGCAGGTTCACCAGGGTTTATTATCCTTACATTGACATGGTTAACAGGTGTGTGTGCCGATTGCAATCAGCAGCAAACAGTCCATGAGGTACTGAGAGAGAAGGAATGGAAAATTCTCCCACATCCCTTTGCTGCTCATCCACAGAAAAAACTTGCCACACTACTTGCTGTTTACACGAGTACCGTAGACTCCTCTTACCTCGACAATATTTCTTTGGGACTGTGAAAGAGTGGTTTGATATGGAGTGTTAAAAGGGATTTAGGCCACCAGGGGGCCCCATCAAGACACTCCAGGGAGAGGGAGAGGATGCATCTAAATATGCATAATGTTTTTATAGGATTGGTGTCAGCTCTTGGAAACCGATTTCCTCTCAAACATTGAGAGGGTTAATCTAGAGACGCTGCAGAGTCATATAAATTGGGAAAGTAACTGAAGTCAGAATTCAATGCCTTGAAAACACTTTACACATTAAGCGCAGGTAAAAAAAGATAACTCCCTTGAATTATTATGAAGTGTCAGATGAAATCACATTGTCTGACAGTACTGTATGCTTAAACTGTATGTTCAAATTTCACCTGCTCCAGGCCTATAGAAGACAGGGTTTTTGGACACTGACTAAAACCACATATTTTAATCAGTAATTGCTAGGTTTAACAAAAAATATTTATTAGATTCTTAAACCACAACAATTCTCATTAACATGACATGAATTACATACAAAACTATTAAACAATGTCTACATCTCAAATCTAATTTTCAGAGTTTTCCAGGGAGTTAAACTATGCTTAGGGATGGCAAATACATTTACTAAGGAAAAGAATTTTCATGGGCCCACAACAGTGCTTTAAATGTGTATCAGTTAGAGCTCATTGTCTGTCTCAACACTGAACAAGACACTCTAAAATTGCGACACTACAACGACTCAGTTCACCAAAATGCGATCTTCACACAATCACCAGTCCCCCTCACTCTCACTGTATATACTTGTGTATAAACTGTATCTACTAGTAACCTGGGTTGGGCCAATCTGTCATATTTTAAGGGACCAGGAATATCTCCCAAAATTTAATTATTTATTATTATAGTTTTGTTAATCTTTCTCCTGGTGACACCACAATATAATGTTGATGTTTTGTTTTAAAACAGCCTGATGACGAGATTTGGCCTACTAGACTATAAAAACAAGCCATATTTCAGCAATGTGATGGTTATGCTTTGTTACTTATCAAAGTGTTACTATGTTAATGTTACAAGATTACAAAACAGTGCAGGGAACCTGCTGCTGCTGGGCTGTTAATATATTCTTTCTACACATTGAGGAGGGGCTAATGTCCTTCCTGTCTTGTGGTGGAGTCCTTACAGCGGTCAATTCCAAGATCATCATGTGAAGACCTTGACTTGTAACAAACAGCAATTCATTCAAGGTAAAATGACTGAATCCTTCAGTTTGGCATCATTTATAACCTTCGAATCCAATGATATTGATGGTGTTTCGATGCATAGCTCTTGACTGTATGGGCATCGGAGAAGTGAAGCGGAAGAGAAGTAAAAGAAGCAAAACAGGGAACATGATATATGCAGTGAGGCTCACAATTGCACACATTCATCAATGTAAAGGACAGATACCACACAGGCTTTGCAAATGTTCTATGGCTCATTCACCTTTCTTTTTTATTGTAATGCCTGTTTTCACCATCACAGTCTACCAGCATCTGGATTTCTGCTTCAGGGATATGACATTCTTCTTTGAGAAAGATTTGGTCATGCATGGATGATGGAGTGAGAAAATCCTGTCTCAGATATTGTTTAAAGATAGCCCATGAATGCTCAATTGAGTTGTTGACTGAGAAGGTGAAGACCTATATATAAATAAGATCAACAAACTGTTCATCAAACCACTTGGAGACCACACGTTTTGTGGACTGGGGCCTTGTCATTGTGAAGACATTTCAGGAAGAAGTGCGGCAAAATGGGATAAAGATGACCACTCAGTACTGAAGAAGATAAGAGAGATGCCCGGAAAGTGAGATAATAATATTATTTTCTTGTTTTTGTATGTTTTTGCAAACTATGCAGTCTAGTGGCTTGAAGTAGGCTTTGTGCTCAAATATATATAAAGATGCTGCCTGTCCTTGGTCAGAAAGATAAGGGGCATGTATTTGGTAAGCTGGCTATACGCCCAGAACATGAAAAGAACTAACTGTTAACTAGTCTGCAACTTAGATATAATTGGCAGGTGTTGCTGTTTTATCATTTGTTTAGAATATGTCATAGTAACTCTTTGTGTTTTAAGGTATAAAGGACCATCTTCAGCTACTTATTTTTTAAAGGAACAAGTAATAGGTTTATTCCATGCTGAAAAAAAGAAGAAAGAGAACACAGCGTTTCGGCCGTGGAGCCTTAAGTCTGGTGATCACAAGCCAGACTTCCATATGCATATGAATAAAGGCATTTCTGCTTCACAGACACCTGAACTTTGTCATTTGTTTGACACTACAGTACCATTACATAGTGATGAGCACTGATCTTGGAGTAAATCAATGCATCCAGACCATGCCAGGAAATCACACACACCAAACATTACACCATCTCCATGTCAAAGTTCATCACTGGTCATATATGGACTAAGGTTGGTGTACTTACAAGTATAGTTGCAGAACTATAGGACTAACAACAATAAAGAAACACTGAACTGCAGAAACACAAAAAATAGTGTCACTTGTTTTATTGTAATTGATGTGGCCACAGTCACAAATTCTGTTGATGCTGACGACACTAACTCGCACACTTACAAGAATATAATATATAAAACGAACTTTCAGCAAAGTACATGATACTTCAAATTTAAAGCAAATCAAAGAGTGCATATTTTTTAAGCAAGAAAAGGTATAGAAATAAACCTTAAGATGTTTTAATGTAAAAAACAAAACTAACAAGTTTAAAAATATATACAGAACTGTAACAATTCTTCCATCAATTAGACTGTCCTATATCAGTTGACATGACGCTGCATATTTCACATAGTATCCTTTATAAATATGTAAGAAGCAAACTCCTTTATAAATATGTCAGACAGATTCTGATGTTCTCAGAGTAAAGGACTACAGTATTTCACAACACCAAATAAACAAAGACCATGCTGAATTTATATAATACGTACCCCCATTAAAAACCATCCATTTTGCAAATCCAAGCAGTGTGAAACAATGCATTCTTACTTGTGAAGACAGGAGGGTGTATAAGCTTACATAAGTGTCTGATGAGCTTACAGTATATTGAACATGTAAGAACAGTAAATTGCACCTGTTATTCCTTGCTGACATGAGGCAGAGCCAGATTCAGGCCGGACACAGATAATTATCCCCTCCTCTTCTGCACAGCCCAGATTTGTTTTCTTCTCAGACTGTTTTACATTAAACAGATATAAATCACTTCTCAGATATGTTTTACGGAGCACAGGAAAAGTAATGAGATGTTCAAAAGTATGTCTTTTCTAATAACGGCCATGCACTCTGAGGACCAATGGTCGACTTAGTTTCTTCCCCCGCGTTTAAGAAATCATAGTGTTATTAGATATGGAACTGGAGAAGATTATAAAACTATAGATTGTTAACGAGCTTCATTGAGAGTGTGGGTGTCAGGGCAGGTGTGTCAGTGACACAGACAGGTCACTCAGCTGTAGTTGTCACCATGGGATCCTGCAGTGGCTGCACACAGTGGAGAGTCTAAGGAGACAGGGGCAGGGAGCTGCCTTCACAGATCCTGAGGGTGTTTTTTCCACATCCTTTATCATTCCAATTCATAAGCCTTTCAGCACCTGAGGTAGTCAAACAGTTTTCATTTCCACCACCGTTAGGTTCACCACTATTCCAGTACCTGAAACAACACAACAGTTCGTCTTTAACTTAAACACTCACTTAGCTCATCAGCTTCACAGAGGAAACACTGACATACTGTTCTTGAAAACCTGTTACCTTTCCCTCAGTACAGCTGCGGTACTGCTGGAGCCATTGCTGTCCTTCACCTGTCAGAAGCAGCAATGTCTTCACTACATTCAAATGCTCACAATCTGCTCAGTCATATCCAGTGTCTACTTCGTTCTTTTAATGCATCTGTAACTCTGTAGTCAGTACTGTATATGTGTGTCTAAGGTCTACTCCACCACCTAAACAAAGCTCAAAACCTCAGATATTTTATTTCTTCTTTCTAGCTTTCAGTGTGGGGTTACCCTTTCATCTTTCATTAACAGTCTGTTTGGACAGGTGCAGGTTAAAATCAGTATCTTCATTGATCTTACCTTACAGTTGGTTGAGTGCCATCCACCCAGATCCAGGTTCCTTCTACAACTACATCAGTCATTCCCATCCAGTATTCACTTCGTTGTGTACGATTACTGATGAACTCCTGAGCACAAAACAGAAAGACACACCTCTAGTCTCCTTGTTGAACAAGTGCCCCCAAACACACAACCACTCCAGTGCTCTGCGAAACTGAAGACAGGCAAAATTGGCACCACTGGACTCCGTGACTGACCTCAACGAGAAGAGAAGCAGGTTTGTCTGCTCGCGAGCACTGACATTTTACACCACAAGACTGCATGCTGTTTCATTCCAGAGAAAAAAGGAATAATAGAGCAGCTACTCTAAGATACAATGCCACAGATCAAGGTATTTATATTCTGCTGTATTTACCCAGCATGTGATATTGACAATTATGAAGACAAAACTGCTGTCATGTTTTAAGGGATCACATTAGACGTTGCATGGCAGACATAGTAGAAGTGTTGATAGTGTGATACCATGGGGATTGTGGACACCACACTGGTTCACCCCTCTAGACACCCCTCTAGAAACACCCCTCATAGTCTGTTCTCTCAATCTATAACTTTCCGAGCCATCTCGGACTCTGAGACTGACAGCCTCCCACTCACACATGCATCTGTCCTTTTCATGGTGTCCTCTGAGACTTTCCTGAGGCTTACTCTCATCACTGAGCCCTTTGCTCATGGTTGCCTGGTCTCAACAAAACTTACTTCTAATTCTTTCAGGAAGTAGCAGTGGAAGACCCTTGACTCAGTCATTCCTGTTGGGCTGGATCTAAACAACTGCCTTCTTTATCTTACCAGCAGGCTGACAAGGAAACACTTATGATCTTATGATCACTCCCTCAGCTGAATCTCCTTAACAACCAAACACTCTCCAGCTGTGGTGGCATACTAATGCTATCTATCGAGAGCTCCACCTACCTGCCAAACACAGCCCATATGATAACACAATAGGCTGTGTGAATATTTCTTTTAAATTTTATGACTATAGGAGTTCAGTTTTACCTTTCCTTATACTGTAAAAACGGTGGCATAAGTATGGAGAAAAATATTTTCATGAGTAAATACCAAAGACTAAATTCAGAATAAAGGTAAAGGATCAGTTTCTGTCCACTTGTCATTTAATTTTTGTATTGTAATTTTCATTTTGCAACAGAGTAGCAGAGAAGTAACACGCAGCCCCCTACCTGTTCACTACTACTGTTTATAACCACCAGATCAGCTCCCAGCTTCCTGCAGGCAGTGCGACTGTCATTCCAGCTGAGATTATCAGTAGAGAAGTAGTAACACTTGGTGCTGAAGAGCTCCCAGCCCCAAGGACAAGGTCTACACTCTTCCTCTGGTGAGTAAGAACAGACAACAGCTCATATCAGTTCATGTCTCTCTCCAGCACAGTGCATCCACCCAGCACATCTCTTCAATGTGTAGACTTCCAAACTGAACTTTCTACTTCACAGAGGCTCAGGAAGACCCAGTCATCAACATAACATTCTGAACAGGGAAACAGCCCAAACAGTCCATCAGAATCCTTACAGACAGAATGGGATAAAGGGATCAGACAACTCACCTAGTGTGCTTTGGTTTGAGACATTGCAGTACCGATCCACCGGAAAGTGCTTTCTCAACTTAGTGATCACAGATGTGATATTTTTTCTTTCTTCCTGTAACTTCACGTTGCTTACAGACAGATTAGTGTAGTTTGTAGTCAGATTCCTGAAGTCCACCTGTAACTTGTTGTGGGCTGCAGTCAGGTTGCTGAAGTTCACCTGTAACCTGTCACGGACTGCAGTCAGGTTGCTGTAGTTTTCTCTCAGGTGATCCAGTTCATCCTTTAACTGAGAAATGTTCTGAGAATTCTCAATATCTGTGGTGACAAATATCGATTTACTGTACTTTAAAACACAAAAACCTTTCTCACAGAGTCGTAATATCCTATTTCCCTCACCGCATTGTGTGGTGGGTCATCGTCTCCCTTAATTTTTTCTTGTAACATCTTGACAAATGCAACAGAAGCTGTTTCACAGGTCACAAGCCTTTTCAATGTAGTCACTAAATCACACCTTATCAATTCTCCTAACTCCTAGACAGTAATGAAATATGTGAAGGACAGTCTACAGTGCAACAGGTCAGTTCTAGTGCAAACACACTCAGTGCTGCATTTCCTTCAGAGTCTCTTTGCTTGCTAGGTAACTGCACAAATACCTCACCCCAACCCTCCTCAAGATACAAAACTCAGGGGGTCTCGCTGCCAAATATCAGGTGCAGAAACAACTACAATATGATTCTTAGTGAACATTTTCAAAAGGCATTGAAGTGAAATTTTCCAGGACTACTTAATTCTCCCTACTGTTCTGTAGTCCACAACTGCTGATGCTATTAACTTTGCATCAATCAATCAATGTCTCAAATCAGACAAAAACACAACACAAAGTTATTATTTTACTGTAAGATCCCACAGAGTACATGATGTTTTTCAAAGCTAGGAAACAGTCAATAACTCTTCCCTGTGCAAGACAACTATGCACAGTGCAACTACCATACACATCTAAACTAGTCATACTGCAGCTAAAAACACACTGTTATACTCACAGTAGACAATGAAGGCTATGATGGCAATCGATAGAGCAGTACCCAGCAACCCCAGACACACTTTCACTGTAGGCACAAAATGAGGAGAAGTGCTGTCTGGTCATAAGTGGAGTTCCACAAGGCTCAGTACTGGAACAACTGGGATTTCTTCATAGCAATGATAGAGCACCAACGGAAAATCTGGTAAAGCTGCACATACAATGCTAACACTAAGGTATATGACTGGTTCATTCCTAGCTAGTGTAATGTTAAAAACAACTGCTGTAGGAAACAAGATTACATGCATTAAGTAAACTGGTAGCCACTATGCTATCAGAATAAAGATAAAGTCATTTACGACGAAAGTCCAGTAGATGGTGTTATAATTGTGATTGCCAGCATCCAAAACTCCTTGAAATGTGCACTTTGAGCGAAAGGTACAAGACTTCTCAGATCAGTGAGAATACAAAACACTAGAATAGAAACAAAAAACACTTGAAAACGTAGGTGATGAATGAAGTCTTTAACAAAACAGAACACTCTCTGCTCAGACAATAGCAGCATAGATCATTCACAGCCTCAACACCATATGGCACCATTTCTTTCTTAACAGGTGATAAGGATTTTTTACTGAAAGGAGAAAAATTACCTTTTCTATGAACTTTGAGATGCGTGATCATGAGACTTTGATATGTCTGAGAATATCAAACACATCCACCGCTCAACTCTGCTTGTCTGACAAGGAAACACTTTGTACTTCATTGTAAAAAGACAAGATGTATGACTGACCTGGAGGTCCAAAAGGAACTGCTGTCTGAGCTGAGGGAGGTCCAGCTGTCTTTATCTTTTCAAAGGTCACCTCCTGTTTCACTGACAGAGACAGAGCATCAGGGATTTAACACACAGATTCATACCATCTCTGTGGAACTTTGAGACTGCAAAAAAAAGATACTTTACAGGCATAGTGTTTGGCAACAGCTTGATGACATCTCTTCTGCCTGTGTGATTTCCTGGAAGAGCTTCTTTCACTCACTGGTATTGGATATCAGAAAGTGCAGGAGAAGCTCTGTCGCAGTTGGGGTGTTAAATTGAATTCTTCAGATTGATTGGGGAGTAATATTCTTTCTCTGACTCTGTGTCGGATTCTTTACAGTGGTCAGCATGAGAAGATGTGGATTTGTAACAAGTATCAATAAATCCCAAGGTAAAGAACTGAATCGTTCTCATTGGGTCATGTTTAACCTTTGCATCCAATATATTAATGTTGTTTACATACACAGGTCTTTATTGTACAGAGAAACAAAACATGCAAAACAGGGAACATGAGACAGTAGATGTCGTAAAGCTCACAAAAGCAAATTTTCATCACCCTTAACAACAGATATCACAGATGCTGTATAAATGTGACACTGAAAAGAACACAATGTGGGGGAAAAACAAACACACATACAGACAGAAATAAGGGGATGTCAGCTTTCAAGCTTTAGTCCTGCGACAATCTCTTACTGTTTCATGTTAAGTGTCCAGAAAAACCACAGTAACAGAATGATTGAAGCCATTGAACTTCATCATGACAAAGAGAAGAGGCTGGACATTGACAGAACCACATGCAGCTGATTGATTGAAAGCATAAAGACCAGAGGAGGCTTCCTGCTTCCTTCTTCAGTGCTCATCTACACATGGAGAGAAGTCCAGCTGTGAATGTTAACAACATGGCTGGGCAGACTGTTACAGACTCCCAGAGGGGAGTGTGAAAATAACTGCAGTGTTATCATCAAACAACCTGTCTCCTCACTTGCTCTTGTCTCTATAGTAATGAAACCAACTCCAGCTCTTAAACACACGGACCAGCACTTCTCAGGAGCAAAGCAATGTCATGAAGTAAGGGAACAGG
Source organism: Lepisosteus platostomus (assembly GCF_059453375.1). NCBI lineage: Eukaryota > Metazoa > Chordata > Actinopteri > Semionotiformes > Lepisosteidae > Lepisosteus > Lepisosteus platostomus. Next base: position 4,476,938 of record NC_142635.1, on the reverse strand, counting down.
TGACGCGTTTATTCCATGCTGAAAAGAAAAGAAAGGAAACACAACATTCCAGCTTTGGAGCCTTCTTCAGGTGTGTTCTTCCCTTTTTTTTCTTTTCAGCCTAGAATAAATCTGGTACCTGTCCCGTTGCAGCCTACACATGCTGACACAGCTCCCTACTTGACCTATCATTAAGTACCCCCTTCACACACCAGGTTTCAACTATAGAAAATACATTAGTCATTAATCTGAAAGTTAGGAGATTGCTTAAGCTTTTCTAACATTACTTTCAACACAAACTCTTTCCGAAGTTTAGGCATTATTATTATTTGTCTGCTCACTATGTAGTGCACTAAACTGTCCTAAGCAATTACAATTCTCATATAACAGCTTTAAACATAAGAGCTTGCACAGCTGGACTCACGTATATGATGCACTCCTGGCTTCCTGGGTGGATTCTGATCCATTGTGGAGTACACATTCTCATCTGGGTTGACCAGTCCAGAGTATACACCGTCTGAAGCCATGGACTGTGCTGTGTGTGCAGAGAAGCTCCCTGGTCATTAACCTATGCTCTTACATTACTGGGCTATCACTCTGAGGATTGTGCTAACACTGAGCATCTGTTCTGTATGCGATCGCATCTTTCTTTTAATTTAAGATTTAATTTCTAATCACCAGTCACATCTTATCAAGAGCGTCTGTCTCCTCATTTGTTCACCTTTCACTCTATAGTAATTAGATCAGCTCCAGCTCTTAAACACACAGTCTAGCACTTCTGAGGAACAAAGCAATATCATTAAGTCCTTCGAACACCAGGTATGACCTGTAGAAAATACATTATTAATCTGAAGTCATTACGAATCTGAGGTTCAGGACCAGGCTACAGCTTCACAATCTATAACTGCTGATCTCCATTTCATCTAAACTCTTCACTGCCTTGTCAAAGTTGACTATGGAATAAGAGATCCCAAAGCCATACTCACCTGTGTACCCCACTCTTGGGTTGCAGGTTGTGTTCTCATACATTGTGCAGTATGAATCCTTGTCTGGGGTGACCAGTCCAGAGTGTGTACCATCTGAAGCCATGGACTGTGCTGTGTGTTTAGAGATGCTGTCCTGGGCAGTAACATGGGCTGTTACAGTACTGCTCCCTCACTCTGAGGACTGTGGGAACACTGAGTGCTTGTTATGTATGACATTAAGAGGAAGCTACAATCAGTCTACTGGAAGTACATCACAATACAATATAGAAGTACAGTACAGTTACAAAGAGGGGGTAACGAAAATGGTGAAAACCAGGATTTGGCTGATGGGTCTCATCGATAAGTAAACTAATTATTCATAACCGCAAAATTATTTGTGATTTCTCCAGAGAATACCAGAGCGGTTGGTATAACTAAAGGCAAGTGAATTCCTTATTCTCTGGAACAGCTTTGGTGAAAAAAGTAATAATCCAGCACTCTTGGTTCAACAAATGTTTATTAATGACTAGACACCATCTAGTACCATCAAAACATATAACACACAAGTTACTCTATGTACAATATTTATAAAAAAACAAGGCCTAACATTCTAATCACCCAGAAAAAAAACCAAACTCTACGAAGTACAGAACTCTTAATTCATGTCTGCAGAGGCCAAATGAGAGATCAGCTGCCTTCTAAATAAATGCGATACAACACACAGTTTAATCTCTTGGTCGGCACCCCGGATGCCCCAAAATAAATGGGAGCCGACTGTATCTACTGTACCCATTCTAGAAATGCGCCCCAAGCAGGAAGCACGTTTCTAACTGAGGTATCTTCTACCCAGGAAGCCCAAGTTCCCTAAACACACAATCTAGCAAGCTCTCTAAAAAGGTTCAAATATTTAGCTCCAGTCAGATCCGGTTTGGATGATCATGAAGTAGGGGCTCTCACCAGGAGCATGCTTCAAATACCAACTCCTCTAGACCATCTCTCCTTCCTTCGTGTTTCTTACTCTTCTTCTCTGTGCTCTTAATGTGATCTTCTACTGTTTCTGTACTGCTCATTTACAATCATTAACCCACAACTTACCTAGGTACAACAAAGGTCAAGTTTGCAATTGTTTTTGCTGAAGTGACCCCCCCCAGAACTCGGCAAACATCCTCCCTGCTTTAAAGCTAGAAGTGCTAACTCTTCCAAGTGTCGCAAACATTACCTAACATCTATGAGACACTTCTCAGGCACCTAAAGCTGCCACAATAAGTATGAAATGTTATGATGTTATCCAGAATTCAGGAAGATGTTGTTAAACTACACTGTCACAGTTGAACAAACAGAAAGAAGTTATCTTAATGGCTTCTGGATTAGAAATAGGGTAACCCTTGATTACAATGAGACTTATATAAAGGAATTGCTGATGTATTTGCTCTGGTTGTGTCAGTGAGTGAGGAATGAGGAACAGGACAGCAGAACTGCAGGTTCACCAGGGTTTATTATCCTTACATTGACATGGTTAACAGGTGTGTGTGCTGATCGCAATCAGCAGCAAACAGTCCATGAGGTACTGAGAGAGAAGGAATGGAAAGCTCCCCCACATCTCTTTGCTGCTCATCCACAGAAAAAACTTGCCACACTACTTGCTCTTTACACGAGTACCGTAGACTCCTCTTACCTCGACAATATTTATTTGGGACTGTGAAAGAGTGGTTTGATATGGAGTGTTAAAAGGGATTTAGGCCACCAGGGGGCCCCATCAAGACACTCCAGGGAGAGGGAGAGGATGCATCTAAATATGCATAATGTTTTTATAGGATTCGTGTCAGCTCTTGGAAACCGATTTCCTCTCAAACATTGAGAGGGTTAATCTAGAGATGCCGCAGAGTCATATAAATTGGGAAAGTAACTGAAGTCAGAATTCAATGCCTTGAAAACACTTTACACATTAAGCGCAGGTAAAAAAAGATAACTCCCTTGAATTATTATGAAGTGTCAGATGAAATCACATTGTCTGACAGTACTGTATGCTTAAACTGTATGTTCAAATTTCACCTGCTCCAGGCCTATAGAAGACAGGGTTTTTGGACACTGACTAAAACCACATATTTTAATCAGTAATTGCTAGGTTTAACAAAAAATATTTATTAGATTCTTAAACCACAACAATTCTCATTAACATGACATGAATTACATACAAAACTATTAAACAATGTCTACATCTCAAATCTAATTTTCAGAGTTTTCCAGGGAGTTAAACTATGCTTAGGGATGGCAAATACATTTACAAGAGTTTTCATGGGCCCACAACAGTGCTTTAAATGTGTATCAGTTAGAGCTCATTGTCTGTCTCAACACTGAACAAGACACTCTAAAATTGCGACACTACAACGACTCAGTTCACCAAAATGCGATCTTCACACAATCACCAGTCCCCCTCACTCTCACTGTATATACTTGTGTATAAACTGTATCTACTAGTAACCTGGGTTGGGCCAATCTGTCATATTTTAAGGGACCAGGAATATCTCCCAAAATTTAATTATTTATTATTATAGTTTTGTTAATCTTTCTCCTGGTGACACCACAATATAATGTTGATGTTTTGTTTTAAAACAGCCTGATGACGAGATTTGGCCTACTAGACTATAAAAACAAGCCATATTTCAGCAATGTGATGGTTATGCTTTGTTACTTATCAAAGTGTTACTATGTTAATGTTACAAGATTACAAAACAGTGCAGGGAACCTGCTGCTGCTGGGCTGTTAATATATTCTTTCTACACATTGAGGAGGGGCTAATGTCCTTCCTGTCTTGTGGTGGAGTCCTTACAGCGGTCAATTCCAAGATCATCATGTGAAGACCTTGACTTGTAACAAACAGCAATTAATTCAAGGTAAAATGACTGAATCCTTCAGTTTGGCATCATTTATAACCTTTGAATCCAATGATATTGATGGTGTTTCGATGCATAGCTCTTGACTGTATGGGCATCGGAGAAGAGAAGCGGAAGAGAAGTAAAAGAAGCAAAACAGGGAACATGATATATGCAGTGAGGCTCACAATTGCACACATTCATCAATGTAAAGGACAGATACCACACAGGCTTTGCAAATGTTCTATGGCTCATTCACCTTTCTTTTTTATTGTAATGCCTGTTTTCACCATCACGGTCTACCAGCATCTGGATTTCTGCTTCAGGGATATGACATTCTTCTTTGAGAAAGATTTGGTCATGCATGGATGATGCAGTGAGAAAATCCTGTCTCAGATATTGTTTAAAGATAGCCCATGAATGCTCAATTGAGTTGTTGACTGAGAAGGTGAAGACCTATATATAAATAAGATCAACAAACTGTTCATCAAACCACTTGGAGACCACACGTTTTGTGGACTGGGGCCTTGTCATTGTGAAGACATTTCAGGAAGAAGTGCGGCAAAATGGGATAAAGATGACCACTCAGTACTCAGTACTGAAGAAGATAAGAGAGATGCCTGGAAAGTGAGATAATAATACTATTTTCTTGTTTTTGTATGTTTTTGCAAACTGTGCAGTCTAGTGGCTTGAAGTAGGCTTTGTGCTCAAATATATATAAAGATGCTGCCTGTCCTTGGTCAGAAAGATAAGGGGCATGTATTTGGTAAGCTGGCTATACGCCCAGAACATGAAAAGAACTAACTGTTAACTAGTCTGCAACTTAGATATAATTGGCAGGTGTTGCTGTTTTATCATTTGTTTAGAATATGTCATAGTAACTCTTTGTGTTTTAAGGTATAAAGGACCATCTTCAGCTACTTATTTTTTAAAGGAACAAGTAATAGGTTTATTCCATGCTGAAAAAAAGAAGAAAGAGAACACAGCGTTTCGGCCGTGGAGCCTTAAGTCTGGTGATCACAAGCCAGACTTCCATATGCATATGAATAAAGGCATTTCTGCTTCACAGACACCTGAACTTTGTCATTTGTTTGACACTACAGTACCATTACATAGCGATGAGCACTGATCTTGGAGTAAATCAATGCATCCAAACCATGCCAGGAAATCACACACACCAAACATTACACCATCTCCGTGTCAAAGTTCATCACTGGTCATATATGGACTAAGGTTGGTGTACTTACAAGTATAGTTGCAGAACTATAGGACTAACAACAATAAAGAAACACTGAACTGCAGAAACACAAAAAATAGTGTCACTTGTTTTATTGTAATTGATGTGGCCACAGTCACAAATTCTGTTGATGCTGACGACACTAACTCGCACACTTACAAGAATATTATATTAAAACGAACTTTCAGCAAAGTACGTGATACTTCAAATTTAAAGCAAATCAAAGAGTGCATGTTTTTTAAGCAAGAAATGGTATAGAAATAAACCTTAAGATGTTTTAATGTAAAAAACAAAACTAACAAGTTTAAAAATATATACAGAACTGTAACAATTCTTCCATCAATTAGACTGTCCTATATCAGTTGACATGACGCTGCATATTTCACATAGTATCCTTTATAAATATGTAAGAAGCAAACTCCTTTATAAATATGTCAGACAGATTCTGATGTTCTCAGAGTAAAGGACTACAGTATTTCACAACACCAAATAAACAAAGACCATGCTGAATTTATATAATACGTACCCCCATTAAAAACCATCCATTTTGCAAATCCAAGCAGTGTGAAACAATGCATTCTTACTTGTGAAGACAGGAGGGTGTATAAGCTTACATAAGTGTCTGATGAGCTTACAGTATATTGAACATGTAAGAACAGTAAATTGCACCTGTTATTCCTTGCTGACATGAGGCAGAGCCAGATTCAGGCCGGACACAGATAATTATCCCCTCCTCTTCTGCACAGCCCAGATTTGTTTTCTTCTCAGACTGTTTTACATTAAACAGATATAAATCACTTCTCAGATATGTTTTACGGAGCACAGGAAAAGTAATGAGATGTTCAAAAGTATGTCTTTTCTAATAACGGCCATGCACTCTGAGGACCAATGGTCGACTTAGTTTCTTCCCCCGCGTTTAAGAAATCATAGTGTTATTAGATATGGAACTGGAGAAGATTATAAAACTATAGATTGTTAACGAGCTTCATTGAGAGTGTGGGTGTCAGGGCAGGTGTGTCAGTGACACAGACAGGTCACTCAGCTGTAGTTGTCACCATGGGATCCTGCAGTGGCTGCACACAGTGGAGAGTCTAAGGAGACAGGGGCAGGGAGCTGCCTTCACAGATCCTGAGGGTGTTTCTTCCACATCCTTTATCATTCCAATTCATAAGCCTTTCAGCACCTGAGGTAGCCAAACAGTTTTCATTTCCACCACCGTTAGGTTCACCACTATTCCAGTACCTGAAACAACACAACAGTTCGTCTTTAACTTAAACACTCACTTAGCTCATCAGCTTCACAGAGGAAACACTGACATACTGTTCTTGAAAACCTGTTACCTTTCCCTCAGTACAGCTGCGGTACTGCTGGAGCCATTGCTGTCCTTCACCTGTCAGAAGCAGCAATGTCTTCACTACATTCAAATGCTCACAATCTGCTCAGTCATATCCAGTGTCTACTTCGTTCTTTTAATGCATCTGTAACTCTGTAGTCAGTACTGTATATGTGTGTCTAAGGTCTACTCCACCACCTAAACAAAGCTCAAAACCTCAGATATTTTATTTCTTCTTTCTAGCTTTCAGTGTGGGGTTACCCTTTCATCTTTCATTAACAGTCTGTTTGGACAGGTGCAGGTTAAAATCAGTATCTTCATTGATCTTACCTTACAGTTAGTTGAGTGTCATCCACCCAGATCCAGGTTCCTTCTACAACTACATCAGTCATTCCCATCCAGTATTGAAGTCCTTGTGTACGATTACTGATGAACTCCTGAGCACAAAACAGAAAGACACACCTCTAGTCTCCCTGTTGAACAAGTGCCCCCAAACACACAACCACTCCAGTGCTCTGTGAAACTGAAGACAGGCAGAATTGGCACCACTGGGCTCCGTGACTGACCTCACAGTAGATAAGCAGGTTTGTCTGCTCGCGAGCACTGACATTTTACACAACAAGACTGTATGCTGTTTCATTCCAGAGAAAAAAGGAATAATAGAACAGCTACTCTAAGATACAATGCCTTCATAATGACAATTATGAAGACAAAACTGCTGTCATGTTTTAGGGGATCACATTAGATTTCGTATGGCAGACATAGCAGAAGTGTTGATAGAGTGATACCATGGGGATTGTGGACACCACACTGGTTCACCCCTCTAGACACACCCCTCATAGTCTGTTCTCTCAATCTACAACTTTCCAAGACTCTGAGACTGACAGCCTCCCACTCACAAATGCATCTGTCCTTTTCATGGTGTCCTCTGAGACTTTCCTGAGGCTTACTCTCATCACTGAGCCCTTTGCTCATGGTTTCCTGGTCTCAACAAACCTTACCTCTAATTCTTTCAGGAAGTAGCAGTGGAAGACCCTTGACTCAGTCATTCCTGTTGGGCTGGATCTGAACAACTGCCTTCTATATCTTACCAGCAGGCTGAGAAGGAAACACTTATGATCTTATGATCACTCCCTCAGCTGAATCTCCTTAACAACCAAACACTCTCCAGCTGTGGTGGCATACTAATGCTATCTATCGAGAGCTCCACCTACCTGCCAAACACAGCCCATATGATACCACAATAGGCTGTGTGAATATTTATTTTAAATTTTATGACTATAGGAGTTCAGTTTTACCTTTCCTTATACTGTAAAAACAGTGGCATAAGTATGGAGAAAAATATTTTCATGAGTAAATACCAAAGACTAAATTCAGAATAAAGGTAAAGGATCAGTTTCTGTCCACTTGTCATTTAATTTTTGTATTGTAATTTTCATTTTGCAACAAAGTAGCAGAGAAGTAACACGCAGCCCCCTACCTGTTCACTACTACTGTTTATAACCACCAGATCAGCTCCAAGCTTCCTGCAGGCAGTGCGACTGTCATTCCAGCTGAGATTATCAGTAGAGAAGTAGTAACACTTGGTGCTGAAGAGCTCCCAGCCCCAAGGACAAGGTCTACACTCTTCCTCTGGTGAGTAAGAACAGACAACAGCTCATATCAGTTCATGTCTCTCTCCAGCACGGTGCATCCACCCAGCACATCTCTTCAATGTGTAGACTTCCAAACTGAACTTTCTACTTCACAGAGGCTCAGGAAGACCCAGTCATCAACATAACATTCTGAACAGGGAAATAGCCCAAACAGTCCATCAGAATCCTTACAGACAGAATGGGATTAAGGGATCAGACAACTCACCTAGTGTGCTTTGGTTTGAGACATTGCAGTACCGATCCACCGGAAAGTGCTTTCTCAACTTAGTGATCACAGATGTGAGATTTTTTCTTTCTTCCTGTAACTTCACGTTGCTTACAGACAGATTAGTGTTGTTTGTAGTCAGATTCCTGAAGTCCACCAGTAACTTGTCGTGGGCTGCAGTCAGGTTGCTGAAGTTCACCTGTAACCTGTCACAGACTGCAGTCAGGTTGCTGTAGTTTACTCTCAGGTGATCCAGTTCATCCTTTAACTGAGAAATGTTCTGAGTTTTGCCAATACCTGTGGAGTGAATTATTTACTGTACTTTAAAACACAAAAACCTTTCTCACAGAGCTGCAATGTTTTGTTTCCTTCACTGCACTCTGTAGTGAGTCACCATCTCTGATAATTCCCTTTTTGAGCATCTTGATAAACGAGACAAAATCTGTTTCATGGGTCACAAGCCTTTCTCATGTACAGTAGTCACCATCTCACACCTTATCACCTTCTGGTTATCAGAGGTATGTCTTTCTGGTTCGACCTATTACTGAATATTAGAATATGCGGTGAGGGTGACACTGTAATGCAGAAAAGGAATAACTTTGAATGTACAGACAGGACTATTTCTAAACCAAACCATAACTACTGACCAATAAATTTTTAAAAAAAGGGTAGGACAATCTACATAGCAGCTGGTCAGTTCTGGCACAAGCACACAGAGTACTGCATTTCCTTTGTTCCCTCCCCCTGCCCTTCCCAAAATCTCTTCCCCGGGGTGAAATGGCTACATTATGATTCCTAGTGAACATCTAAAAAGGTATCGAAGTCTGCAATTTAACTCTACTTAATTCTCCATATTGTACTTTAGCCCAGAACTGCTGATTCTATTAACATACTATGCTATTACTATGCAACAAGTAATAGGTTTATTTCATGCTGGAAAGAGAAGAAAGTCAACAACTTTTACTATTACTAATACTATTAACATAGTACTGTATTAACGCATCATGATATTAAGACAAGAAACATAACACAGCAAAAGCACAATACTCAGACTAATCTGTGATCCCAGAGCATACAGGATGTATTTGAAAGTTAGGAACCAATAAATGATTCTTACCTGTGCAAGATCACAATACCCTACATGTCTAAACTATACTCAGTCATACTGCAACTAATTGCACACTGTTATACTCACAGTAGACAGTCAGGGCTATGAGGGCAATCAGTAGCGCAGCACACAGGAGCCCCAGACACACTGCAGGAAGTCTGTAGGGAGGAGGACGGCTGGGCCTAACTTTCACTGTGAACGGAAGATCAAGAGAAATGCTATCTGGTCATAAGTGGAGTTCCACAAGGCTCAGTACTGGAACCACTGGGGTTTCTTCATTGAAATGGAGTGCCAACTGCAAATCTGGTAAACTTACACATACAATGCCAACACTAAGGTATGTGGCTGGTTCAATCCTATTTATTGTAATGTAAAAAAAAACTGCTACAGAAACTAAGATTACATATGATACCATACTGGTAGCCACTACACTATAAATCAGAAAGCATAAAGTCATTTAGGATGACAGGCCAGGAGATGTTGCTATAGTTGTGGTTGCCAGTGTCCAAAACTCTTCTTGGAATGTGGAATTGGAACATGAGATACACGACTTCTCAGATCAGTGAGAAAACACTAGAATAGGTAGGTGATGCATTATAATGTCACAGGGCAAATCTTTAACACAACTGAAGTCTCTCTGCTCAGACAATAGAGGCACAGATCATTCACAGTCTCAACACTGCATGGCATCATTTATTATTTAACAGGTGAAAAAGATTTAAGACTGAAACTACCTTTTCCAAAGACTTTGAGATGAGTTATCATGAGGCTACGTGAGCAAAACATCAATCACACCCAGCTCACAGCTCTGCTTGTCTGATGAGCAAACAGTTTCTGTTTCATCATTAAAAACAAGATGTACTGTATGACTGACCAGGTGCTTCAGGAGGAGGTGCTGTCTGGGCTGGGGGAGATCCAGCTGTCTTCACATCTTCAGTGGTTCTCTCATCCTGTTTCACTGACCGAGAGAGAACCTGGGGTTTAAAACACTCATACCTTTGGTGGGAGATATTTAGGAATCTGTTTGGCAAAAGATATCTCTACATTATCAGCAATTAATTATGGACCCCTTATAGTTAAAATTAAAGCAGAATCTAACCCCCTTTATAAGTTGTAGTTCTAGAATTAGAATCGGTAAAAATGAACGTGTAACCATATTTACTCTTATAACAAGATCGCCTCATATAAGTCTCTTCAAAACAATTTTCAGAATCAGATAAAATGATTTCTTCATTTACGTGGCAGGGGAGAAAAGCAAGAATAAGATTCAAAACATTGCAACTTTCAAAAGATAAAGGAGGAAAGGCATTACCAATTTGAAAGTTTACTAATATGCATCTCAAATTAAATACTTGATTAATTCCTGTAACTCAGATTATCAAGACAGGTGGAAAGACATTGAATCATCCCTTATGAGTAACCCCCTAATTCAGGCATTGTTAAGTAATAACTTAGATAAGTCATTGATAAATACTTTATCGATGGATGAAGCTCCAACTAAAGATGTGGAATTCAGTTATAAAAGAACATCACTTAAATGATGCAGCAAAGGTACTCAGATGGTGTTCTTATGATATGGAGTTCAAACAGAATGAATAATAGATTGAAAGTTTGGATAGCAAAAGGACTAAGCACACTACTTTGTACTATAACATAAAAAACAGTTAGAAAGCTTTCAGTTTTCAGATCCCTGGTGACGCTCAAAACTGCATTTAAAGAACTCTCTTAGCTTAGATTAATGTTGAACTTGGTTCTAAATGTGTACGATGTTTATAAATCTAGTGTTGCAATTTGACTGTTCTGTTATAGAAGAACCTAGAGCTTAACACAGACATCACTGGCCAACACCATTGTTCACTTCCTGTAAAAACTCTTCTCCTGGCTGGACAGCGACAGTAAAACTATCCTGCTGTGGAAACAAGTAAGGACGTCTGACAAAGGTTTGGACTTGGTTGGACTTCCAGCGCACACAGTGTTGCATGACCTTTCTCAATATTTTAATATGAAATAAGTTTGTCATGGTTATTACAGCAGGTTCCCTTTGCTCTAATCCAGTCCATATGCTAAAGGGAAATAACTCAGAAACTGGAACTGGCATCTTCTCCCCTGAGGGCCATCACCATAGCAACATGCATAATGCTTTGGGAAAACACACAGTGGTCAATGTGTTTTAAACTACTGTACACTATGCAAAGTTGAAAACTACTGAGCACAAAAGTTGTAATGCTCAGAAAGGTACCTTGAAGAGATACACATCTATTGGCTAAAACTACACTACTAAAAACAGGCTAGTTATTATTAAAAACAACTACCAATAAAGAAATTGCCCAATTCAAATTGGAATGCAGAAAAGAATATTAAACTGTACTGTATGGAAGTCACACTCACCTGACAGCTCTGCTTGTCTGACAAGGAAACAGCTTCTATTTGATTGTAAGACAAAGACCTATGACTGACCTGGTGGACCAGGAGGAGGCGTTGTCTGAGCTGATGGAGATCTTGTGGTCTTGACCACTTCATAGGTCACCTCTTCCTGTTTCACTGACGGAGACAGAACCAGGGATTTAACACACAGACTCATTCCATCTCTTGTCACCTGTCACCGTCTGAAAAATCTGAAGGTCTGTTGGGATCTCAAACTGCAACAATCATGCTTTCTACTCATTGCTTTGGAGAGATCTAACACAGCCCAAATGTCAAATGTGTTGTGAATCCTTCTCTAGTAATTGAGACACATGTGCTGTGTTACTCTCAAGGGCCTCTCGTTTGTAAAATATTACCATCTGTGAGCCTAGTAGATGCTGAAAGGTCAGCTCTTGGATTGATGACCTTGATATTACAGTTATATATTGAGAGATATATATTGATACAGTTGATATTACAAACATTCCTTTGTGGGTTTTCCCCAAATTCAAAAGCCTCCAGTATATTCAGAATGCACTATTCCTCACAATCTCAATCCCAATGTCACAGATTACCTTTAAAATGGACCGTCAATTTTGAAATGTGCTTTTTAACACTTTTACACATTCCTAGAACTTGGGTTCTACTTGCTATTGACATGGTGGTGTACAGACATTTGGTCAAACCATTCAATCAACATCGCTCCACTCTGGGCAACAGTCTCCTCTGATAACAAACCCTGACTTCTCTAAGATTTTATAATGGTATGGCTGCAGGAAAGCACACTTATGCATTTAGAGAAGAGGATCTCAGTATGCAAATGCCATTGGTCATTCCTGTAAAGACTCAACCCACATATGAAGTTGTATGACCTTTTACAAATGTCCTTTTCAATAGGAAATAAAGCAGTGTGAATGCTTATTACACAGCAAGTTCCTTCCACAAAAGGGAAATTACTGATAGGAAGTCATGGTCTTCTCTTCCCTTAAGGGCCAGCACCATAGTAATGTGCATACATCTCTTTTAAAAAAAACACCCTGTACATTATGCAGGTTTGAAGATTACAAAGAACACAAGTTGCAGTGATCAGAGAGGCACTCAGAAAACACAACTGAGTAAAGCTCCACTCTGCTACAAGAGTGATCATCTGCTAAGTGATTTTTCACTGATTTGTAAAAATAACTATGATTATATAGTATAATATATAATTTCAAATGAGTCCCTGACAATTGTTTTATATGGGTTGACAAGTGTCTTTGCCAACATTGAGCAGAAGGTGACAAATCTCCACTGATATGACAAGCCTGGGATGAGCATCTCCTTCAGTTTGTTAAGGTCTCCACCCCGTTCAGCCATCATCTTATTCCTGGTGAGGGTTGCACCAATCTAGAGCTTATCCCAAAAAAGTAGGGTGAGCATGGGGGATTACAGCCTGCATGGCATGCCAGTTAGTTGCAGGGTGAACACACACAGGAACAATTTAGAGTTACTTGTTAGTCTAGGCAGCATGTCTCTAGGAGAAAGGAATAGGCAAGGGCATAGCCCAATGCCAGTTAAACTCCACAGCCTCCACAGACAAAAAAAACAGAGTTCAGCATGTGAGCACTGCCCAGAGCATTTGACAGGATAATACAGATCTTACAGCAGGTAAACGCGCCCAGCAACAGGATAACACAGATCCTACAACACATGAAAACTAACGAGAGAGAGGATAATACAGTCACTTAACACCACACACAAAGAAGGTGATACAGACCATACAGAGTGAAGAGGTTTACAAAATGGTTTAACTGCCTTGAGACTCACCAGATGTTCCAGCACTGGGGCTTTTAGAAAAGTCCACAGTGGAATAGCAAACTTCCTCCGACATTAAGACTGATCCAGATACACGCACCAACAACAGAACCAAAGAAACCAAGCGATACAGACAGATGTGCCAACTCGTCTTCTGACTGATCAGAAAGGACTGACTTAGAGGTACATACAGAAATAGGAACAGGAAGAGAGAAAGAATGGTAGTGTTCTATTTATCTGGTTTACTCACAGTTATAGCCATTTCCTTTCTATACGTACATCACCAGCTTCTCCTTTTTGGCAAAGCTATTATTTAAGACCAAAAACAGAAATAGTGTCACATGAGAACAACCCACACATAGATACCTGGCAACAGGTGTGATAGACAGTCCCTATAATATATACATACAATAAATCACATGTAAATCCCTAGGATATAGCTCTGATGGGCTAAAGCCATTAAGACATCTGATGTCATCAAATATCAGATTCAGAAAATGAAAAAGCTCAAACAAGAACTCTTGTAACTCTGAGCAGACATGGGTATTTTTAACTGATGTATTTGTTATACATTTCTGTACAATTTACTTTAAAACAACAGCATCAGGGAGCATTGCAGATTTAGACACCCTTTTGCTTAGGACAGTGATCTGAAACACAGAGGACCAATGTCAAGTATTACAGCAGACAAAAAAAACTGGGAGAAAAAGATAACAGAATCCCCTGCTTTAAATCCAACAGAGACGGTTGGGCACGACCTCAAAGTCTACATTTCAATAACAATGAAAACAACCTCAAAGCAAAAACTAGTCACAGCAATCAGCAGGTTCTGGGAGCTGACCAAACAAATGTTCAATAATTACATCAACAGATTTTTCGTGTTTATCCTAATACTATAGAACACGAGGGGGCCATTCAGGATCGTAAGTCTAAAAATATACAGTAATAACAGAATTAAGCATCTGGGCATTTTTAAGAAACTGTGAGTTAGTTCCCTACTACGGACAGTTTCGACACTTCTTGTGTCCTGCATCACTAGATTAGCACATCAGGGAAACAGAATCTCTGTTTTATCTCATACCTCGTGGGTTTTTAGAGGTTTTGTACAATTCTCTCTAATTTTCTGTTATCTTCTATGTGTTTGAGTTCAGCTGTTGGAGGTTAGAGTGGTTGGCCCACTCTGCACACTTCCCCACATTGAGGGCGGGACTTACAGCTATAATCTTACCTAGTTCTACACTCGGGGGCTGTAAGGTCTCTTCCGAGGTGACGCTGTAGATTAAGATATCCAGGTAGGATGCTGAAAATGGATGACTCCCTTGTAGGGCTGGGGCTCCATGCGGTCCAAATGGCAAGACTGTAAATTAATGTGGGCCGAGAGGACTACTGTTGGCTGACAATGGCACTTGCTAGTACCCTTTGCAGAGGTCAAGGTTAAGTGTGGGGAAGGAGCTGGCCTTACCCAGGCCCTTCAGTTGTTCATCTATCCTTGGCATCTGGTGAACATCGTAGTGACCCATTGTTAGGCCTTCGAAAGTCTAAACAGAATCCCTATCTTTTCTTGTACCCGTTGGTCTTTCTTTAATAGACATGTAATCCTTCATCTAGGTGCACCGTGGCCGACACCTCAAGTTCTGGACATTTATACAGCAGCTGTAGTCCCCATCTTGGACACATCTTGTTACTCCCCAGCTGCTACCACCTTCATTACAATCTCAGGCCTCTCCCTCCATTCCTTCAGCATGTTCATCTGATACACCTGCCTTCTTTTCGTTCGACCAAAGAATCGCATACGTGACTGTCCCTGTCCTCGATATTTAGTATAACCCATGCCACATTGTCAGAAGCTTGCTTGTTGAGATAGGCAGCAGAAGTTGTACTTTCAGGCCTGGGGACAGTTCCGGCTTCCAGGCACACCAATCATAACATATTTGATTTCTCTATCCTTTTTCTAGGTTTTCCTTGGCTTTTCCTTAAATGTCCCTTAAACGGTAGATCATCTACAGTGCATATTAAATGAATTGCCCTGAAGAGCAAAAGTAGATGCTTCTTGAATAGTTGTTCTGAGAGATTTTAGTTCTTCACCTAGTCCTTCTTTCCGTTTTGCTGAGCCACCAGGAAGTCCTTAAATTGACCCGGTTAATCTGCCACTTGCTAGGTCTGGTTTCAGTAGTTTCCCCAGTGGTTTGGGTTGCACCCTGCCACCCAACGTCTTCTTGCAGGGGAAGTGCTGGCCAGGACATGCCCTTTTCCAAAACCGTGAAAAGAAAACAATGACGTAACAAACAACAACAACAACAACAACAACACGGTATGTTGGGCCCTGGAGGGGAGGCTGTAATCAACCACACAAATATTCAAACACTCAAGCAGAGGGGTGGGGGGGAATATAAAAAAGTAATCAGAAAACAAGAACCATGACAAAGTCCACTCTCGAACTAGGGGAGAAAATACTACTACACAAAACGACAAAAAACTGTTACTCTGTAACAACCTCACTACTCTTGTCTCACCAGCTCCACTGCTACGCCTCTATGCCTTCGCTGTACTGCAGTTCAGCTCCACTTATATAAGGCACAGACTTGAACACCCATAAAAGACATCAAAACAAAAAACAAACGTACACAAATATTTAAGTCCACTCACTACCATAATGGAGAATTCACAGAATTTCACAAAAAGTTAACAGTCAAGCAGGAAACAAATGATTATCATTTTAACAAAGGATGATCTTTTCCCTTCTTCGCCAGTTCCCCCCCTCTTTGTATAGTATGTTCCTCTGGTTGGGACTACAGGACTGAAACAGCCTGCTCTAGGCACGCACTCATCTCCAGGACCCTGTGTCGTTATGTGTAGTTCAGCCCCGTATTACACCCCAGATACAGGCGGGTTCAGCAAGCTTCTACTCGGTTTAAACCTCTCCTTTCTCGTCTGGCGCTCTTGCTGTTAACTATCAGGGCTTTCAATGCATCTCAGTCTTTCCCTCCTCCCCGCCCCCTCCACTGCGCATCCTATTGTACATGTGCACCCACCAGCTGCGAAATGATTGGGGGGGGGAAATCATTTTTTTTCCCCCACTTTCTCCTTCATGCATTGACAAACTGCTCCTGCATAATGAAAATGCTGAGCTACGCGACAGGAATCAGTCACACACCTCTGTGGCACTTGTTACACACAATTACTGATAATTCTGCAGATTGAATGTAATTAACAAAATATTCCTATTAATGTTTGCAGTATTGCGACCTGCATTATCTCATTTGCAGTATTGTATAATAATGGGGTTTAATTACATTGTTGCGAGTATTGTATGCATATGATAAGATTAGCATGGGAAAGCACTTATGGCTTATGGCTTATGGCTATACTGTACTGATTTATCTGACCATCACACACAGCTGTAGGACTGTAAGGATTCACCACACCACCTGGCCAATTTACAGAGCAGTGCTGTTCTGCATCAGATTGTCCCAAAAAATAAGAATATCACATACGGCAGTAGCTGATGCAGTACGACAGACAGAACTGCATCACCTACTGCTATATGTGGTGTTCTTAGCAAGACTTACTGCTGCCTACTGACTGACACCTCACGCATTCTGGGTGGTTGCATCTGGATGTTAATATGCTGCTTTCAAATATCATCTTCGCTCAAAAGGCCAAACCACATTTTCGCCTTTGTCTTGATTCAAGACAAAAGCCTTTCAGTAATTTAAGCTTTGGGATTGTTTTGCACTTTTGATCATTTTTTTTTAAATTTTGTTAGGCCTTTGAGAAGGAAGTTATGCCAGCAGCAGATAGGAATGTCTGTAAGCAGGAGTGATGTCTGAGAATATCTGCATGCAAGGCAGTGGTCATCATGGAAAAATTAAGTTTTTCCTCACAAACATTGGAAATTCACCATGAGGGATAGAACTAGAAACTGTAAACATGATTAATGGCTCTTTGACTAGACAGAATGCTCAGATTAATCCAGTCCAGTGCCTCCATACCCTGGTCCTGAGGGTCTTGCTATTTTTCCTTAATTTCTGAACTTTGTTCCAGCAAATGGAACAATCTTTCAAATTAGACTGTTTTAGCATGATTAATTTTCAGGGATTATCAATAAAAACTGCACTAAATGTAATTAATCTATTAGTATAATAAAGATTATATATATTCACTGTATATGCAATATATCTGCCTCCTAGTTAATGACAGCTTTAGAAGATTTATCAGTAAAGAACAGAAGACCCAAAACTGAATATATAAATGAAGAAAACTGCAGTCTAGTTGCTCACAAATGTATGTTTCATTCATCACTGCCTTACAGGTCTTCTCATTCTTTAGCATGAGAATAAAGTGCTTCTTTGCAATCTAAGGAAACAATAAAAAAGGCTAAAAATAAATACTGTGGTTAATATATAGACAGATAATATGCAACATTGGGATTGAGATCTCTGTGACCAACATTTGAGCTTCATGATTCAACAGCATGAAAATTATGATTATGGTTCTTTCCATGAGCCTTATCTGCCCTCTTGTGGCAATAGATAGCAACAATAGGCTTTCAACAGAGGAAGACAATACAACCAGCAAAACTTAATTTGTACTGCCAACATTATTTCACTCTGAGAAAGTAAAATACCTTAAGCAATTATCCAACAACTAAAAACCTAAACAGCAGGAGACACCTGTCATCACTAAGAGCTAATTCTGGACTGTTGGGGCACTTTAACCAATTAGATTTTTTACTGCAAACTTTTTTCAAAATACAGAAAACAAATCTAAATTACAATTGTAAATTACAATTACAATTTTAATACACAATACAGTATATTCAATATATGGCCCTACATATTAATAATAATAATTGCTTACACTTATACAGGTAATGGGGACTCCCCTCCACCACCACCACCAATATTGGCATTTACTAAAGTAAAACTACAGCTGTTGTATATAAATTGCAGTATTTTTTAGTATTACAACAATATAATCAGAGACCTATTGCAGATTGTTTTTGACAATCACACAGTCCCAGACAATTTTGGTTTTGATTTCTTGTTTTCTGTGTAGTAGAAACGGCAAAGCTAACATGACAGACATCCGACATCACTACCTATGTTTGATGTGAAACAAGCACAGCTGATCCCAAAGGAAACAGATCCATTTGCTCTCCTTGCTGGGCACATATAAATAGGCTCCTTGAGTTAGCCAAACATAAACAGGAATGGAGGATGAACTATGTTTACCAATATTAAATGTAGCATAAATTAGCATAGAAACGATTAGACAAGAACAAACTGGCAAAATGTATTGTACATATACATACACACACATTTTTAATTAAACTCAAATGGTTTTCCCAAAACATTTAATTTTAGATGTGTGGGGCAGGCCTACCTCTCCCCAGTAGCTCACGGGCAAACTGCAATGAAAAACCATTTTAGTAAAGGTCCACAGTATAAAAAAAAACTATCACAAACAACCCAACACCAACCTTCCTCAGGAATCCCTTCATATACCAGACCTAGGCAAAATGAAGCACAGGTGAGAATGTGAATCTCACTCTTCTCCACTTACCTAATTAACAAATTAAAAACATGTTAGAGTACAGTTTCCATAGGAGATGCAGGCCCAATCTCTCTCTCGTGACAGCTGAAACAGATAGGTCACTTCCACCGGCCTGGCACAATGTTGTTTAAATTATATTGAACGATGGAAGCATGCATATTTCAAACCTTTTGCAGTCTGTTCAATTTCTTTAATGGGAATAAAGTCTCATTGGGGAAATTGTGCTCAATTTACAAGTTTATATTAAAACATTAGATGTCCTGCTCTATGTAATAACAACCCCCACACACACCACCCCCTTTGTCCAGACGGTATAACAAATTCATTGCAAATGACAGTGCAGACTTCATTAAAAATGATTCAAGATAAGTAGAGATTTAAAATAAACGTCCTTAATTCAGACTGACTGTAATGTATAAAAGAAAAAAAGGAAACGATAAATAAAGGTAAAGTACAGAAACCCTTTAAATAAAAATAACTCTTCTACTGAATTACAATATGTTACAACCCCTTCGATCAATTATCGATTAGGCCTACAGGCATCAGTTAACAGCATTCTATATTGCAGATATAGGAAGGTTTAATAGCAGACATAATTGTCTAACATACTAGCATTAAAGATAGGAAACATTATTATAAATTAGAAAATAGTACATAAGCATCAAACATACTAACATTAATGATGATACACCTCTGGCTCCTTGCGGATTCATCCAGCCCAGCCCAGATATTTGCGTTTCTTCTACTATTGAAGAATTTTGTCAAATAAATTATATACAGTATAGCAAGGGAAAAATATGAATATATATATACAAAATGTTAAAAAAGTATTTAATAATAGTGGTGATCATATTTCTCCAGGAAGTTGATCCCTCATGTGTAAAACGCAGAATGTCATTGGAAGAAGAGATTCATGATTTAAACCTTTTTTTGCCTCCATGAGAGTGAGTGTCAGGTTAGGTGTGTCAGTGACACAGACAGGTCACTCAGCTGTAGTCGACACCTTAGGATCCTGCAGTGGCTGAACACAGTGGAGAGTCTAAGGAGACAGGGGCAGGGAGCTGCCTTCACAGATCCTGAGCAGTGGTGATTCACATTTGTTATCATTCCAGTTGTTCAAAGAAGTAATCTGATCAGCAGTAGGAGTAGCAGTAGCCAGACAGTCCTCATTTTCGTAATTGTCAGGCTGATTTTTCATCCAGTACCTGAAACAGTAGTAATAGGTTTACCATACATAAACACTCACACAGCTCATCAGTTTCTCAGACACTGGTACTGGAAAACCTACTACATTTCCTTCAGTACAGCTGACAGTGGACATTGCTGGCGCCATTGCTGTCCTTCACCTGTCAGAACCAGCAGGATCTACACCTGGCCAGTAATGTCTAGAGGTCAGTGTGTCTGCAGTCTGTCCAGTAGATGTAGTTCAACACCAGTACCTACCACTGCTCTTACCATTCAATGGGTTGAGTGCCGTCCACCCAGATCCAGGTCCCCTCTGCAGCTGCATCACTCAGTCCCATCCAGTATTCCCCTCCTTTAATCTGCTTCTGGATGAACTCCTGAACAAAAGAGTGATGAAGCAGGAGTTATAAGATTCCTTGTACCACATGAATATGACCGGCTGAAAGAGCTCCTCTGGGCTGTAACCTTCCAAGGAGGAAGAGCAGATTTACTCTGCTCTCTAGTGCTTCCAGTGCTGAATATGTATTCCACAAGCTGCATGGTCTGTGCCCCTCCCTCTTCACACACACAAAAAAAGAAAAGATCCTGAGCGACAGGACAAACTGCAGTTTGTCGTACACTCAGCTAGAGATATTCACAATAGTGAACAACTGCCATGTTGTAAAGGATTGCCTCAGATTTCAGAACACAGATGTACAGTATGAATGCAAGGCGAGCTGTGTGGATTTTCCCCCAAAAAAATATAATTAGAGTAGCAACTGAGAAAAAAAATCATTAAGAAAAAGATTCAGGGTCTCCAATTGGTTTCAGAATCATGGCTCCTGGTGCACGGTTCCATTCCTTCATTAGTTTTGTATCTGCATCTTGTCTGTGCCTCATAGGGCAGCATTTTTTCAGGGCAGTAACAAAGCCTCCTACCTGTTCAGTTCTATTGTTTATAACCACCAGATCAGCTCCCAGCTTCCTGCAGGCAGTGCGACTGTAATTCCAGCTCAGTGCATCAGTAGAGAAGTAGTAACACTTTGTGCTGAAGAGCTCCCAGCCCCAAGGACAAGGTGTACAGTCTTTTTCTGTAGAGTAAGAACAGACAACAGCTCATATCAGTTCATCTCTCTCTCCAGCACAGTGCATCCACCCAGCACATCTCTTCACTGTAGATGTTCAGATAGAGTCCCAGATCTAGTTCTGATCCCCCGTGATGAGTACATCTAAAATATTGTGAGCTATATATTTGGATTTATACCTGCTCATATCAGAACTGAAGCTGTAGTTTGGGTTCCTGTGGTTTCAAAAGGGGGAGCAAAGACTCTCATAATGAAGACACTAGCTGACATTTAGACAACAATATTAAGAAATTACACTGAAATAGAGCACACTAATACAAACATAAGAGTGCACTTCTTTCAAACAAATAATGCATTCAAAGTATATTATATATATCGCAGAAGTCTGACAAGGTACAGCCAATGTGGGTAAAACAGGACACTACTGCAGTGCAACTGCAGTGATTTGTGAAGTGATCAATGTGTTCCCGATACTCTCAGTACAGTACATGGAAACCCTAAGGACACAATGAATGGGATAAAGACAGCTCACCCAGTGTGTTTTGGTCTGTGACAGGGCAGTACTGATCCACAGGAAAATGCTTTTTCAGCTTACTAATCAGAGACTGGAGGATTTCCGTTTTGTTCTGCAGCTTGTCGTTGATTCCAGTCGGGTTGCTGTAGCTTACAGTCAGGTTCCTGAAGTCCTCCTGTAACTTGTTATGGGTTGCAGTGAGGTTTCTAAAGTCCACCTCTAATCTGTTATGGGCTGCAGTTAGGTTGCTGTAGTTCACTCTCAGGTGATCCATTTCCTTCACCAACTTGGAGATATTCTGAGAATTGCCATTATCTGTGGAGAGAAATGCATTTTATCAAAACACACTGAAAGAGCCTATGTCCATTAGAAGTTAACAATTAAACCCGCAAGAACTGTTTTGTGCATTTCCAGCTGGCCTACTGTAAGTTTCTCCAAGGTCTTAAGTGGAAGTGTAACTCATGTATCCTGATCCATGATTTAGCAACATGAAAGAACAGGGGTGCTAGCTAATTAGGGCCGTGGTTAATTGTCCATGGCTGACCTAACTGCTTAACTTACCTTGTTTACACCTTATATGGTAACAAATGGTTACTGTTCAATCCTAAAAATTGTTTTTGAATGAACATTTTGCATCTTCAAGAATAAAAGCATGGACTGTCCTTTGGAAACTGAATGACTGACCTGATAATTATGTCCGTTCCCCTTTCTTTATTGCAATAAAGAAATCATAACTCAAGTGGACTCATGACTCACACAGAATTTAGTTCAGGCTGTGACCCAAAAGTGTATAGGATATACTTCAAAGTTTGCAACCTATCCATGTCTCTTACCTATACAAGACAACTACACCACATGCATAAATCTACAATATCAAAACTCAAACTTCATCTAAAAACAGCTATACAGTACTCACAGAAGAATATCAGAACTATGATAGCAATCAGTAAGACAGCACACAGGAGCCCCAGACAAACTGCAGCCAGTCTGTAAGGAAGAGGGATGGATGGAGCTTTCACTGTGGACACAAAAACAAGAGAAATGCTTTTGGTTATTTGTGGAGTTCCACAAGGCTCAGTGCTGGAATCAATGGGTTTTCCTTGTAGAAGTGATAGAGTACTAGATTTGATGTTGACAGTTACCCAAGATGCAATGCCCTTGGCATGTGACTGGCTCAAGCCTGGATAGTTCTGCTGGGGTAGCTATAAAGTCATGCAAAAAACTGTTTCAGAAAACAAGATGACATACGATAACCAAACTGGCAACTAGGTCACTACTCTTCAAAAACTCATTTCTCCCAAAAGCCCATTGCATATCAGAATTACACTTCACAGAATCCAAAATTCCTTTTTGGAATGTGGACCTAGAAAGACAAAATATTTGTGACTCTCCACATCATTGAGAATGCAAAACACTGAAGTAAAAAACATTCCACTGAATTACAGTATAGGTCTAACTGCTAAATGCTCACAGCATAGTTCCAACAATGTGGCACCTTTTACTTAATAGGGGGAAAATTACTTTAATAGGCTGCTGGATTTGTGCTGAGTGATGAAGGGTCTGTCATTCAGCACAAAATTTAAAAATACCAATATTTTGCTATTACAAAAAAAAAAAAACAACTCAGCTCTCTGTATCTGAGGACAGTTTCAAAATTCATTGTTGAAAAAAAAAGACTTATAACTGACCTGGTGCATTAATACAATATTAAACTGTACTGTAAGGAAGTCACACCCACCTCACAGCTCTGCTTATCTGACAAAGAAACCTTTTCTATTTCATAAGACAAAAATAACTGACCTGGTTGTTCAGGAGATAGTGCTGTCTGTGCTGGGGCAGATCCAGCTGTCCCCACATTCTCATAGGTCACCTCATCCTGTTTCCCTGACCGAGAGAGAACCAGGAATTTAACACAGAGACTCATATTATCGCGGTGATGGTTTAAGACTACAATGAGAGCTCTTTAGACTGGGTTGATCAGAAAATCATCAGTAACAGATTCATGCTTCGCTTAGCCAGGTGTTACAGTAGACATGTCTTGAAGATTCATTTGAGTTACATGTTTTCGAGCCATTTATGTCCAGATCTACTCAACGGCTAAATACGGAAACCGATTTGTCAGGGTACTGAATGACCCCACAGCTGATTCTAGATGTCCTCATTAGTACACAGTTCAAATTTATAAAAACTTGAGGAACCTTTGCATCTCTAGCATTCTCTAGCCTTTGAGGCTCATGTGTGGCGTTGGCCTCAATGGCCTTTAATTTAATGGCCTATTACCATTTCTGACCCTAGCAGATATTGAACGGTCCCGTTTTTGCATTGAAAGAATAAAGTAATCCAACATTCCTTTGCAGTATTCCCCAGCAATACTTTAAGGAGCATCCAACAGGCTCAGAACACCTGCCCATGGTATGACAGTCTAAATCATATTTCATAGGTTATCTATACAGTTAATAAGTTAGACAGTTATAAAATTCAGGTGGGTAGCTGCGTCAGCATGTGTAGGCTGCAAAGGAACAAGTAATAGGTTTATTCCATGCTGAAAAGAGAAGAAAGAAAACACAACGTTTCGGCCGTGGAGCCTTCTTCGGGTGTGAGGATGTGAGGAAGTCCCCACGTCCTCACACCTGAAGAAGGCTCCACAGCTGAAACGATGCATTTTCTTTCTTCTCTTTTCAGCATGGAATAAACCTATTTCTTGTCCCTTTGCAGTTATAAAATTTACTACAGTCTTAAATGACAGCTCCATCTATTACTTGCAACCTAAATTTACTTGAAATGGATATACCTCTGTGGCTGACTTACTGACTTAACCAGACTTTAGCAACAGGCTTCTCTAATGAAGCACCCGGGCATTTGATTCCCCTGCTTAATGCAAGAAGTTTCAAATCCCCAAAGCTGTAAGCATGACTCTTAAAAACCTGTTAATCTCTGATTTGTGTTGCACCTGGTCTTAAAAATGTAAAATGCTAGTTGCTGTTTGACTCTTACGGTGCAGAGGGACACGCATGAGCCTCAAGACAAGTAGAACCGACATCACTGCCCACTCACTCCCACTTTCTAAAAAAAAATCCCCTCTTCCTCTCTGACTGGAAAGCGAGTGTAAAACTATCCTGCTGTAGAAGATCCAACATCCTCCCCATTCTGAGCATTGGGCTGAAAGATGACGAGTAAGAAGGTCTGACAGAGTTAATAGTTGTTGACAGAGTATGACAATAAAACACACATGGACCTGCAAGGTGTCTCAGACATTTTACAAGATTGGGCTTTTTGATATGAGATAAGACTGCCATTTACGACACAGAAGGTTCCCTTTGCTTTTAAGTCGAGCACCTTTTCCCCTTGGTGGGCCACCACCATGGAAAGATCTACACTTCTTTTAGAAACCACACAGTAACCACAAAGTGTTTAAAAATACTATGCAAATTTGTAGCTTTAAAACAGCTGTCTAAAACTATGCTACTAAAAAGTGAGCTAGTTACTTAAAAAGGTAACAAAACTGCAGAATTCAAACTGGGTTGAATTAATAAAAATTTCAAAACTGTAGTGGAAGGGAGTTACACCCACCTCCCAGCTCTGCTTATCTGGCAAGGAAACCTTTCGTATTACATTGTAAGTAAAAAAAAGACTGACCTGGTGCTCCAGGAGGAGGTGCTGTCTGGGCTGATGGAGCTCTTGCAGTCTTCACCTCTGCATAGGTCACCTCATCCTGTTTCACTGATGGAGAGAGAACGAGATATTTAAAATATCTCCGTAGTGGACTGAGTTCTTAAGACTGAGTTGATTGGAATGTCTTCAAAGTTGGCTTCAAGGTCAACCAAGCTAGGACTTTCCCAAGAGTGTTAGAAGGCTTTGAGCCATTTCTGTCCACATCCCAACAGCAGAGCACAGAAACAGCTCTTATCAGGGTACAGCAATGTACTGTACCAATGACTTGATGCTAGAAGCTTTCGTGTTTTTTTGTGAGCTGCATTGATTATTGATAAGAGCTATCCCTTCACTATTATAACTTTTCTTCTGGTCCTGAGTTCTTGGTATGTGGTGTACCATTTTGAGATCCAGCCGTTTTCTATGTGCTTCTTCCTATCCAGGGTAGTGTTAGATCCAGAACATACACCAGCCAGCAGTAGGTTCAAAACAGGGTACACCCTGGATGGGATATCTGTCCATCAAATGGCTGACAGGCACACATACACTTATACCAGGGCCAAATTTCCCAGAGGCCAACTAACCTACCAGGATGTCTTTGGACTGTAACATCACAATGTGGGTTGCAGATTTTCGACCCTAGCAGATGCTGAAGGTCACCTTAATTGATCACCTTAAGATTATTGTAATCTAACATCCCTTTGAGGTGCTTACACATCAATACTTAAAGAAGCCTCCAGTCACCCAGACAACAGAATGTCAGCCATGTTATGACCATCTCTATACTAATGTCATTGATTACCTGTGAAGCGGCAATGCTTATTAATAAGACAGAATTAAGCGTTGCTGTGCTTTCCTTAATGAGGCCCCATCTCTCTTACTCATCTCTGTGGAGCAGCCACAGAGAAGCTATTCATGTACTCTAGCTTTCTGTTTTAAAGTGCTTTCATTCCGATGAGTAGCAGCTCCCAAATGGGGATGCGCCCAGCCCTGCCTGGCTATCATAATGGATGGGTTATTCCTGGCACCAGGATGTTTGTAAGGCCCACTCGGATCCTTACAAACACCTAGTTTATGGTCCCAGGGTCAACAGGTCAATGTTACTCTTTCCTACAGTTTACCAACCAATCAGGAACCTACAGGGCGTGGTAACCCCACGTAGGTCTCAAACGCTCAAATGCTCTCAACCAATCACCTGTCTTTGCTCTGGATAAAAAGACACTGCAGAGCTCAGAACTTCTGGCCACCTCCACATACCCTCAGAGACAATCACGTGACGGCCAGTGTTGTCTGTACAGGGACTGGAAGCTTGTTTCAGGAAAGCATCAGCCCGGGGAACACCCTTACGTCCAAATTTTGATTCTGAGGTCTAGCCTGCAGCAGGCCTCGTGAAACTCTAACGGCCAAAGCAGATGCTTCACTTCATCATCGAAGTATACGTTTGGACTCTTGTCGACAACCTGAATAAGTTGACAGACTTTTTCTACTTCCTTCTTTCTGCGACTCGGAACTACACCAGGACTGGGTTGGCACCGAGCTGCAACAGAGCCTGCCAGCTGGTCTCGTGTCCATGCCCCGGGAAATACAAATCCATATCTAGATAAGTAACCCAATTTTCTACATTGCCGACCGAGAACTCAGTTGTACCTCAACAAGGGTCAATTTAAATTCTTGCGAGTAACGCATTTACTTATGAGTAGCTGACGTAGAATTCATATTCATGAAACAGTATAGCTGAACGGTATACTAAATGCATATTCACACACTTAAGAGCTAGAGAAGAGGATTACTAACAGTGGTATTGTGCCTTTCTTCACTTTCTGTAAAAACTCCAGGGCCCACGGATGGTGTTGTATGGCCGTTTTCAATTGCTTATTATTGCAATAAATTGAGTGTTATGCTTTTTATACAGTAATTTCCTTTTAAAAAAGGGAAGTAACAGACAGGATGTCTGTCTTCTCTTTCCTGGATAGCTGTCACCATAGCAGTGTGCACACGTCTTTGAGAAATCACACGTTAGGAAACATTGTACAATAGGCAAACTTGAACATTTCTGCGCACAATAGCTACACTACTGAGACTTTTAAAACTTAGCTGGCTAATGCAAAAAAGTGCTAGAAGCTTACATTTACCACACAGAGGAACAATTAGTTACTTGTCAGCCTAGGCTTGTCTGTAGGAGAAGAGAGGAAATGGGCAGAGCCAGCAGAACACAAGGACTGAAGGAAAGAGAAATTCATACAGATGCTTCAGCAAATGAACACTGCCTGCAGACTGAAAAAGGATGATGCAGACCATTCCACACACACAGAAGGTAATACAGAGGGATTTAAACAATGACTGAACACTACAGCGACACTGCATTGAGACTCACCCGGTGTTCCACGACTGCAGTTCTTAGAAAAAGTCACAGAGGAATACATAACCTCTTCCGACATTAAGACCAATCGAGACACACACACCGACAACAGAAGAGAGCAGATGGAGCAATACAGCCAGATGCTCAACTCTCCTTCTGAGTTGTCAGAAGAGACTGACAGAGAGGTTCACACAGAAATAGGAACAGGAAGAAAGAAAGTTGGAATGTCTATTTATTTGTGTGGTTTACATACAGTAATACCCTTTTCCTTTCTACTTGTATCTAATTTGCTCCTCCTTTTCAGTGGGGCTGATATACTATATAGGCTGCCAATATTGCCACTTCAGAGCATTGTATCGACCGCACAATCTACATGGTATATGTGGGCACCTCCCTAAAATTGTATGCTTCACACTTGAGTCTTGTGTTTGTGAACTAGTTAGAATACATTAAATGTATGTGAATGTAAAATCCACTGAAAGTATTACGTACTCTATAGATGTACCGTCTTTAGTGTTGTCTCAGTGAGGCCAAAGAAATTTGCACTGTAGGTGGACAAAGTAGATTACTGAAGAGAACAGAAAGAAGTAAAATGCCAGCTAAGCAAACCATGCACTGAGACTTGGGCACAGGTGCAATGAACTCCCTACAATATATATACCTATAATAGACCACATGAAAATCCCTGGGAAACGGACCTGCTGGGCTAAGGCATCCAAATGGAATCGGGGGTTGGGGGGGGGGGGGGGGGGGGGGGGGGAATCGCACTAATATTGATTTACTTCAATTAGCTTGTTTTAGAAATACAGTTTATAAAAAAACATTTGAGGGTAGAAGCCACTACTACTACTACTACTACTTAAAATTTCAAATGGTCCAAAAACTCAATTCATCTAACATTCAATTCATGACCACATCACCCCCAATTCAGACAACTTCCATGCATTCCAATTACCCAGCACATTCATTTCAAAAGTTTAAACTTTTAAAGCCCTACACCCCAAATCATGAGCATCTCTTTACAGCCTATGTACCAAGAAAGGTCCTACACTCTGCTGAGGCCTTAGGTACATTCCATTGTCTTCGTCTACAGCTCTGGAACTCACTCCTTGTCAGTTTGAGAAATGTTAAATTATACAGTTTTTCAAGCCGAGGCTTTTTAAGCAGCAGTTGCCTTTCCTCCTTTTCCATGTTAATTTTGGAAAGTTTTGATCGTGACCCTGTAAAATGTAAAGTACCCAAACACAGCCAGTGAAAGCTTCAGTGGCGACATCAAGAAACTTACTCAGTATGTCTGGATCAGTCTTGTATAAGGAAACCAAGACAGTTTAAAGGAAGACTTAGTCATCATGTGAGTGTCCAACTTCCCCCACAGCAACTGGGAAGTACCGCAAGGGATATTAGAAACTGAAATAAGAAATTGTAACCATGTCTAACGGCTTTTTGATAGAGCACAAACTGGAAAGAATATGCAGTACTGTATATCAGTGAATCACTTGAGCGTCCCTAATCCTACTCCTAAGGACCTATCTGCTCAGTTTTTGTGCTGAGCTCTGCATCAGTATTACCCCTTATTTAGGTAGCTTGGCAAATGTGCTTTTCCCCACTCAAAGCTGAATTTCAGAGCTACCCCATTCAAGCTGGTTTCCAGCACCACATGGGGCATCCAAAGCAATAGCTTATTGGATGTAAATTTGATTTTGGAGGAAAGGAAAGTTAAGGTTTGCAAAAGAGGAGAGATGTGCAGAGGTGGATTCAGTGACAAATGGAGGGCACTTTTACAATTCTGCTTGAAGCACAGACCAAAATCCCAGAACGGAGTAAAGCAATAGCTGAAAAACATCCCAAAAGGTTAATTTAGGAAAGTAAGGGAGAATAATATTTTATAGAAAATGTGTATGAGTGATGACCCAGTAAGTGTACACTACAGTACAGACACAAATCAAGAAAGGAACATCACAACCTAAAGGGTAAAGTAGTGTTTTGCATACCACAGGCTAGACAAGGAAGTCAAAGATGAAGCAAGATACGTTACATTCATGACTAAACAAAAACTGAAATGACTGGGGATTTCCCCCTGGCCTTTACCAAGCATGGCCCCTCTCTGAACTGGCTTCATCACTCTGCTCTCCTCCCCCACTGCAGGTGTGGTGGGGAGAGTACACTGGTGGACTGTGTCTGCTGTCACTTCGTCCAGGTGGGGCTACACGGGGGTGTTGATGAAGGGGTTCGCCATTATCCGTAAAGGAGTGTCCAGGAAAGCGCTATACAAGTGTAAGGAATAACTAATAACAAGAGAAACCATGTTCTTAAGTACAGGCCGAGAGGCCCATTCTTCCCACCTAGCTGGCTTGGGAGGCAAAAATAATTTTGTTAGAAAACAGGGTATCGGCTACAACATGGCTGAGTAGCTTGTTCCATACACTCACAGCCTCTTGTTCTCAGTATGAAAAGCTCTTCCACGGTTGTTAAAACAGTTTTTACATATGTTGTCAAAATCAGGTTTTAACATGTCAGCATAGGATATTCCTCCAAGTCATGGAACACTTACATTCACCCTTCATTGGACTTCTTCCACAGCAGCAACATTTTCTGAAGGAAGGTGAACAATACTCGACACTATCCCAAACGAAGCATTACAGGAGGATTACACAGCTTTACCATCACCGGATTTAAATTCTAGTCCTTACAAATCTTGACATTCAGAAGAGGTTGGCAGCAAACGCCTTAGTCTCTCGTAAGTAGCCTCTTCAAGTTCAATGTTTCC
Source organism: Lepisosteus platostomus (assembly GCF_059453375.1). Lineage (NCBI taxonomy): Eukaryota > Metazoa > Chordata > Actinopteri > Semionotiformes > Lepisosteidae > Lepisosteus > Lepisosteus platostomus. The sequence goes on along the minus strand of NC_142635.1, from coordinate 4,446,290 downwards.
CAGTTTGGCATTTGTTTTTGCTGCCAGCATGATGAACTCCACTCATTTACAGGAGAGTTATTAAACATTTACCAGCTGTTTGCCCAGTCTTAATTTGTATAAAATGCAGGGATTTTAATCTGTTTATTTCCTACTTATAAAATTCTACATGACTAGGGAAGAGCAGGGTCCCTTGTGGAGATCCACAAGTTAGATCACCACAGCTTGAGGGTTTATTCCTCATCTGTATCCCTGTACGTTTATTCTAAATCTAAGGAGATGCACTACCTTCAAAGTCTTTTGCCTGCGTACGTTTGAGGATTTTCATCCAAAGCATTCTGAAAGTTTAACTATACCAAATCATACGCTACACGATTACTAGTAGAGGACTTTGAACAAGCTGGTGAGGCAAGATCTAACTTATCTAATGCCACATGAAGTACAATTTCTTTCAAAATGTGGAAGTCACTTATTTTCTGCACCAAGTACCCGTCTTTTAAACCACAGGAAACCCTCACTCATAAGCGGGTTTGCCCGCAGATATTTTTAAAATGTCTCTGCGCCAATGTAGTCTGTGTGGGGAAACAAGACCCCCCTCATTTGTGAAATCTTCCACCATTTTAAAAGGTAAAAATAAACACATTGTATTTCTCATACAAGAATGAAAAGGTGAAAGGAGGCCATTTTAAAAACAAAAGCTACATGTGAAGTAGCTGGTGTGTAAAAGACTATGGAAGTTTAACTCCCTATTTACCCATATACTCTTCAAGAACGCAACGGGTCATATTTAGGCAACAGCAGTTCTGAAAAAGCAAACAGTCACAGTAGCAGTACACATTCCAAACATTTTAATCTCTTTAAATGCTAAAGAGCACAGCTACAGTCTAGCAGGATAGTTATAAACAGGCAAGAATGATTAAGGAACAATTAACATTATGGAGGAAGAAAGAAACAACACCTCTGCCTCCACACTTCATGGCCCTCTGGCATGGAACAGGCTGAAGAGGGACTCATCCGTGAAGAGGACCTGATGCCACTGCTGACGGGTCCATCGCAGCCTCTGTCTGGCCCCAGCCAGTCAGGTGTGATGTCTAGGAGGTGTGAGCAGAGGGCCTCTGACAGGTCGCCTTACTCTAAGGCCAGCAGCATGGAGCCTCAGTGTCCCGTCACTGATGCGGGCATTGTGTCTGCTGGCAGTTTCAGCAGCAGTACGGGCGGCAGATCTGAAACGATCTCTCAGATGGACCAGTCTGATGTGTCGGTCCTGCTCTGGTGTGGTCACTCGAGGGCGACTGGATCTTGGACAATCATCTGTCCTACCAGTCTGCTGAAACCTTCTCTGCAGTCGGGACACAGTGGAGCGGCTCACTCCATAGTGTCTGGCAACGCTGGCACATGACATGCCTGCAGCATGCCGATGGCCCTCTCCGTCGCTTCTGGTGACATTCAAGGAATTATGGGATGCACAGAAAACCGATTAAGTGTTGCCTTTTTTTTTTTGCAGTGACCTTAGCTTTGAATTAAGGCCTTTTAAAAGTGACCTGATCAGGCATTGTTCCATCTGGACCTCGTTGGGTAAAAGTGCACCTAACAAGCTTTTGTGTGATTGGCAAGTTGCAATGCCTCCCTGCACAAGTATTGCTGGTCAGGGGGCTTAAAACAAATTGACAACTCCCCCATCAGTATACAAGCATACAAAGGTACAGGTCTTCTTTCACAAAATCATGAGCTCTCCGGGAACAAACATCGCAAGATACAGAACAGGACAGTATATGAAAGGATTCCACAAATGAGTGACAGTTAATTATTGCTTACACTTATACAGCGCTTTTCTGGACACTCCACTCAAAGCGCTTTACAGATAATGGGGACTCCCCTCCACCACCACCAATGTGCAGCATCAGTTTACAGTTTAGTGTCCCAGTCACTATACTGGGGCATTAGGACCCACACAGACTGCAGGGTGACACCCCTGCTGGCCCCACTAACACCTCTTCCAGCAGCAACCTTAGTTTGGAGGAGGTCTCCCATCCAGGTACTGACCAGACTCACAACTGCTGAGCTTCAGTGGGTTGCCAGTTGTGAGTTGGAAGGCGATATGGCTGCTGGCCAGATGAACCTGATCTTGGATCTCTTGGCCAGATCCAAGATGTGGATTAAAGATCCACAGTGTTTAAGAGACGGGAACCATTCATTCAAATTAATCAAATCTAAGTTTATTTCTCAAATGCACAACAATACAGCATGCAGCAGTAGTTGCTGGCAATGAAATTACTTTTCTGCAAGCTCACAAGAATCACAAAAATAAACAAAACCACAAAATTAAAGTTATGAAAACAGGGTTACATAACGGATAATGTTATAGAAATTGAATAAAACTCAATATGAATAGAGCTGCTATGCGTCCATGGTGTATGCAATATATACACAAGTAGTGCAGTATGCTGAATACAATCGAAACTGTATGTCATTGCGGGTGATTTGCTGAAGGAGCTGCAGGTTGGCTATTTAGCAGTCTTACTGCCTGGAGGTAGAAGCTGTTCTGTAATCTGTTGGACTTGGACCGAATGCTTCGGTATTGTTTAACAGACGGTAGGAAGAAAACCGTAATTAATAATTTTATTCAGTCAAAGAAGGGTTTCATTGGGAAACCAAGGGCTCGACTGGAACTAAAACCAACAGTATGGTCACCAGGACCAAGTTTGGGAACCACTGATGTAACACAAGAAGGCACTTTGTAAAAAGTGACCTAAACCAGATCTGCTTAAAGAGGAACTACAAAACTTTTATATTTCAGGGTTAGAAAGAAACACCATGAGCATTTCAAACCACAAGGAAAGTAAAATGTACACAGTAACTCGAAAAACGTCCCATTTGCATCACAAAAGACATCATTTCAAGGTCCGCAATTTACAGTACTTAACTGAGCAATCAAGAATGAGGCAACAGGTGGCCCTACTCCATAGTAAACACGCAGGCTTGTGAATAAATCTGTTTAAATTCAATATAAGCATTGCCCTCAACCTCAAGACGACAAATACTACTCTGCCCACAGATCGCATTGGAACATTTCTGCTGTGAAATGCCTGCTGCACAACCTGTTCTTATTCTTTCAAACACTGCAGTGACTAGTGAAAAGGAAGGGCCACTTTATGGCACAACTTAATTCATTTTGTTACCAAGATCCCATAACCAATCTGAGAAGTTGGGACTGCAGTTCCCCTTTAAAAAGGGAAATCTAAATGGAAGCACAAATATTTTCAGCCCGATATTAGAGTTCATGCCAACAAAAAGCAGTTACATCAGCAGAAGGACAGTATAAGGAACAATATTTGAAAGGCCTGAGAAAGTTGAAAGAGCAATATCAAATAAGAAGTTTCCTTAAATTCAATGGAGAAGAGGTGATGAAGATGCTTGCAACCCTGAGACCTCTAGGTCCTGATGGCTTTCTGCCAATTGTACTTAATGAAATGGCCAATAGCAAAGTTTCTTCCAGCAGCCTGAGCATAGGTGCAACACCAATTAATTGGAGAAACTCCATGTAGGATTAACCCTTCACAGAGAAGAGCAGCAACCTACCCAAGTAATCAGACCAATCCAACTTGAATTACATAGATTTGTATGTCCATACGGAATTCTGGGGTTCATTGCCATGAATATGAAATATGGGCCTTAACTTGTCAAGCATCTGCAGTATTTGATATTCAACAGTTTTAGATTCAGGAAGGTTTTTTTTATTAAGTATCATGTTAGACTGAGGAAGTTGTATTTAAAGAATGCCTGTTTGTGGAAATGAGCTGGTTAATGTACCTCAGTCAGCCTACAAAGATTCAAGAGAACGATTCAAAAACAGGAAACCCTCAGAGATATTGACACCATCAGACCAATGTACTGCAGTTCCTCAGATAAGCTTCCACAAAAAGAGGAAACCTTCCCCAGACTTCATTCAAGGCAGAAAGTACTTTCTACAAAAGGTTGTGGGGGTCAGGAACAAGCTACCCAGCCACTCAAACAATAAGGACATCACATTTTGAATATGTTCACCATGGCAAGCAGACAAAACATTGAAAAAAGCCAAAATTGCACAAAGATGCACTTCACCATTGTATCCTTCACAGAATTCTCTTTACCTAACCTTACTTTTCCTTCAGTGTAAAGCAGCTGCTCTATAAACCAATAACAATAAACCTTAGCAATAAAGCTACCTGTAACGCACAGATTTCTGACATCCTGCATTCATGTTAAATCAGGGAGTCCCAGACTCAATTTCCACATTCCAAACACCTGCTTGGTATCATCCTAGCTGGGCAAGTCCATTACACCCTTAAACAGCAGAGAACTCACCAGTTTCTAGCTTCCTTCATGATCTTCCTTGTAACCAGCACTTCTTAGTCAAACAGCTTGCTCGCTCAGTTAATCAGAAAGCAAGAATTAAACCAGAGAAGTGGGGGTGCATCAAGGATTAGAAAGCCCTTATTTAGATTAAAACAAAACTGGGGAGAACACCACTATAAAAAGCTTTTAAGAGGCTCTATCAAAACTACAAATGGAAAGTACAGAATAAATATCAAAACTTGATGCTGTGTTACTAGAACCGTATCATACCCCAATTTGGAGAGGAAGAGGCTCAAACTCACTGCTAAGAGGGGCAGCATCCTTCTGATTAGGCAGCAGGGGGCACTGTCTGGAGTAAAGGAGCTCATGTCCTGTTCACTCCAGTACAGGTTACCTCATCACCAAGGGGAGATGAGTGCACTACACAAAATCCCTACTGCCAATTGCACGGTTGAGAGGATCATCAAAAAAATCCCACAGGAGAAAAGGTTTTCTCCGTTTGCAATACACTAAAAAAAACATACAATTTGCCTAGCTCCCTCAGAGTACTAAGCACACTATGGTTCACATTTTAACTATCAGTAACCCTACTTCATGGCAGATCTAAGCACTCTTTCTAAAAAAGAAAGCTAGAGTGCTGTTAGCACTCCTTATATACTCCCAAATCCATGTGAACATCCCACATTCCAGTCAATTAAGTCATTATCCAATCAGTAAACTCGAAAATACAACAGGACTGCTTACAATGTAATGTCACTGTGTTCACCCCTGCAGCAGCCACTAGTGGTGTCCCCATGTCACTACACCCTGCCACAAACATACGGTAGTACATAATAATAATAATGATAAAAATACTATACTTTATTTATATTGAAGATTTCATTACAGTGAATTTCAATGTGCGTCACATTAAAAAAAACTAAAAGAGAAATCAAGGAACTTAAAAATTATGAAGACAGAAAAAGATAGGTAATCAAAAGTTCATAGTACTGGTCCCAGCTGAAGCTAATTGTCTGAGATGATCTGAGAGGCCGTGCCACAGGCAAGGAGAAGACACAGAGAAGACAGGTCACGCGTAGTTTGCAGTTTGGTCAACGGGACCTGCAGCAGATTAAATTGACCTGATCTTGACGGGGTGAAGTTGGAAAAAGAATAAGCTCTGTGAGGCAAGCTGGACCCTTGTCCTTTTTAGAGTATAAAAGCAAGGAGCTATGCTTCAAAATCTACTCCCTGGTGGATGGGGAGCCAACAGAGCTATGCTAGAACACTGCACTGACACTCCAGTACATTAACACTGCACTGAGAGAGAGGGGTTAATACAGACACACTGACTGGACACTCCAGTACATCAACACTGCACAGAGAGAGAGGGGTTCATACAGACACACTGACTGGACACTCCAGTACATGAACACTGCACTGAGAGAGAGGGGTTCATACAGACACACTGACTGGAGACTCCAGTACATTAACACTGCACTGAGAGAGAGGGGTTCATACAGACACACTGACTAGACACTCCAGTACATTAACACTGCACTGAGAGAGAGGGGTTCATACACACACACTGACTGGACACTCCAGTACATGAACACTGCACTGAGAGAGAGGGGTTCATACACACACACTGACTGGACACTCCAGTACATTAACACTGCACTGAGAGTAGACGTTAATACAAACACCACAGTGTCAACATGGCACACACAGAGCAACCCTTATTTCAGATATATCAAAGGAAAAGATAGTACGATTAAATTGAGACCCACCTGCTGTCGTAGCACTGCCATTTGCACAGAATGTCACATTGGAATACAGCACGTCTCCAGACATTGAAGTCGACTGACTGGACAAAGAATGAAACGACTGACCCACGGACTGACTTTCTAACTGAACACAGAAACAAGTAGACAAACCACCAACTGATGGTCCTGCAGAGAGACAGGAAAAGAAAGAGGACAGAATGATGGAACAACAGTTTGTGTCCGTTCAATAATACTATAGATGTCGTCCTTCTTCTCCAGATCTGTCTGAAATACTTCTCCTTTTTGAAATTTCAGTTTTAGATTAGTATAGAATACAGAACTGCCTAATGACACACAGTCACATAAGAGAACTAGACATGTTACAAATGAGTGGGGACTATTCGCTCTGTTTAGACTGTTTGGTAATTACTAAACTGATCTCAGAATCTCCTCCAGACATTTCTTGAAAGGAGCCAGTGTATCAACTTCAAACACCGCGTCTGGGCAGCTCGTTCCATACTCCTACAACCCTTTCTGTAAAGAAGGATGCCCATTTTAGGGGTTTAGATGCACATCCATGTGGTTTCCACTGGTTTGTGCCTTGGGTGCGCTCTGTCAGATCCTTGAAGGGCTGTGATTACGTGACCCAGATATACTGGCAGTTTTCTCCGTTTCAGAACATGGCCACCTTCTGGGCCCCCAGCACAGACAGGCAGTGAATACGCTACGTATAAAAGGGCAGTTCTTTTTCCACATGTCCGCCCATAGCGAATGGTGTCTTTTACCAGCAATCAGTCTCACTTGCTCCACTATTTTACACTACTCTACTTTACTCTAATGCAGAATGCAGATCTCATTATACTGAGTTAGAATAATAGTAATAATAATAGCACTTTCCTGAACACTCCACACCACCGGTGTGTAGCCCCACCTAGTGATGAGGCCAGTTCAGAGATGGAGATTATTAGGAGGCCGTGATGAGTAAAGGTCCAGGACACCAGGGTTAACACCCCTACTCTTCTCAAGAAACACCCTGTGATTTTTAATGACCACAGAGGGTCAGGACCTTGATTTTATGTCTCATCTGAAGGATAGCACCTTTGTTTTTACAGTATAGTGTGCCAATCACTTATATTATACTGTACATACCTGGAAACTAGACTCTTATTGGACACACTGTATACACACATGTGGAGTACAGACACTTATTGGACACTCTTTATATACTGTATACACACTCCTGAACTCCAGACTCTTATTGGACACACTGTATATACACACACGTGGAGTACAGACACTTATGGACACATTTTATATACATAGACCTGAACTCCGGACTCTTACTGGACACACTGTATATACACAATCCTGGAGTACAGCCTCTTATTGGACACAGTGAACAGTATATACACAAAAATAATACAGACTCTTATTGGACACACTGTATAAATATATACACACCGAGAGTGCAAACTCGTATTGTACAGTACACACACCTGGAATCCAGACTCTTTACAGAAGATTTACAAAATATATAGAGGCAGTATAGACAAATAGAAAAAAAACATTTCTTTTATTATCCTTTTTTGTTTGTACACAAGGAAAAAAAATAATAGCCATAACATGAAAATGTAAAAAAATAATAAAAAATAATATTTATATATATTTGTAATTATTATCGACCAAAAAACAAAGGAAATTAAAAAAATGACACAAAATTATAATTCTCATGCATACTCATTAAAATCGCACCAATCGCATTGAGGCTTACTACAAAAACAGAAGTAGGTCCACCGACAAGGTTTTAGTATCGAGCTACATGCACTAGACAGGAAATGAAAGCACTACTTAATGACACATGTACACACTGTCTGGTCATTTTAGTACCTAATGTACCGTATTTACACTCCATCTGGTCTGACAACTGGGCCTTGTACCTAAAATACTGTATATACACAGTGCCTGAACACTTCATTAGGAACACTGCAGCTAAACTACTGTATATACACACTGTCTGGCCATTTCATTTGGACTTATATCAAATATACTCTATATACACACACTGCCTGGGCACTATGATGTCCTGCACATCAGCTACAGTTCGTACACCAATCAATCTGCATAATCAGGACCTTGATTAAATGTGTTGTATCTCCACACTGCCTGTACACCTTATCAGAACCTCTTACAAACAGTACTATATTTGCAGATCATTTGGCAATTTTTATCGGTTCATAGTGCACGGTGTATAGGCTCGTACACAGCCTGAACACTTTAGTAGGGTCTGTACATAATTCACTGCATATACTGTATGCACACCACCCAGACACATCACAAGGACATATAGATAATATACTGTGTACTGCATCAATCCCTCCTCCTCCTCCCTGTCACAGTGCAGCTGTTGTAAGTCAGTCAGTGGAGCAGTGTATTAACCCTGTCTTCCTCTCTCTGCTAGCGCAGTGTTCGTGTAAATCAGAGTCCAGTCACTGTGCATCGCTCTTTCTTTGACTCGCTCGCTGGCGGGTGACCGGCGATGAGCAGGATTTCTCCGTCCTGTCCCCCCACCCTCCGATCAGCCGCGGGTAGTGGCGGGGTCTTTTCCGCGCTCTGTCGCTCGCTGTCGCTCACAGTGTCTTGTCACTCTCTTTCTTCAGGTGGCTGAAAGACACAAGGACCCTGGTGAAAGAGGCAGCCGGCTCCTCAGTCCTCCATTTTCACGATAGGAAATGTCAGCTGATTTCGGAACATGTTGCACCTTCAGAGAATGGCGCACTGTCTTGTTTTTTTTGGGGGGGACAGTAATACAGAACAGCCACAATGCTGCTCTCACCTACAGTATTATCTCCTTCTCTCATATCGTCTCTCCCCCTCTCCCCCCTTTTCTAACCCCCTTCTCTCCAGCTCTTACTCCCTCGCTCCCTCTCTCCACCTCACACTCCCTCACTCCTCTCTCCTGCCCTCACTCCTCTCTCCACCTCACACTCCCTCACTCCTCTCTCCTGCTCTCACTCCTCTCTCCACCTCACACTCCCTCACTCCTCTCTCCTGCCCTCACTCCTCTCTCCACCTCACACTCCCTCACTCCTCTCCCCTGCCCTCACTCCTCTCTCCACCTCACACTCCCTCACTCCTCTCCCCTGCTCTCTCCAGTACCTGTAGTACTCCTCCTGGGCAGCAGACAGGGAGTGGTGGTGGTGGTGATGAAGCCACTGCTGCTCCAGGGCCAGCCTCTGTATCTCGGCGCTCTGGGCCTGCATGGCCTGCAGGTGATGAGCTGCCGACATGGGTGGGGGCAGAGAGGGTGGGGGCAGATCTCTGAACGGGGCGCCTGGGGGAGAGAGAGGGGGAGAAAGAGGAGGGGGCTTGATACCCAAACACCGACTGATCGACAGGACACACTCCTCCAAGAGAAAGCTGAGGCACAGGACAGAGAAGGGAGGGCATTGAAACAAGCCAACAGGCTGTTTCTTCTGCCAAGACTGCACTTCACTGACGGACGATTCTTCAGATACCGATGGTCAAAAGGGGAGAAAAAAGACAGTGTCCCTCCTACAGGAGGAGGACAGTAACACAGACACTGTTGAGTAAGCTAAAAGGATAAATGACATTAAACAAAGAATAAAATTCCTAAAAAGCAAGAAAAAAAAGGAATTTGAGCCCCTGTTCCCACAAGTTCCAGCAGCTCAGATAAATGAAATAGAACCACACGATGTCCAGGTTTGATAGTGACCTCTTGTGGCACAAACTAGCACTGCATCCTCATAGAACCCAATGGCACCTGTAACAGTGACTTGCTATGACTGCCGGTCAATGTCCAGAAAAGAAAAGAAAAGATTGAGATTGTTTCTCAATCTTTTACATCCCATCCCATGGCACGTTTACGGAAATATAAACATCTTCACACCGCCTCCTCCTCACACACACCGTCACCGGCCCCAAAACTTGGCTGTTCGTTTTTAAACTGAGTTTGTCTTGAATCCTGGCAGGAGTGGAGGACGGAGACGCTGGAAGCTCTTGCTCGGCTGCTCTGGTCTTGTTTTTTGTGTGTCCGTCAGACTCGAAGAGATTGACGCACGCCCTCCACAGTTCTCCCAAGAACAATCTTTTAGCGCAGTCACTGTCTCCTGTGTAGACAACTGGCAACACGACACAACGCTAATAACTATACAATATTGAATATGATTAGTCGGATTTTGGGGAGTGCTCTACTGAAACACAGACGCACATATAAAGAGACAAAGACATCTTTACAGACAGGTGCTCACCAAACAGCTGCTGGCGGAGCACCTCGGTGTCAGCAAGGGGGTGTGCAAGGATGGGTGCCCCCAGAGCTCCTCCGGGGTATGGCAGCCGAGCCAGAGATGACCCTGAGGTCAGGGGGTCAATAAGGGGGTGAACCCCTCCAGGAGCTAAGAGACAAAGAAACAGGAGTTAACACAGTTCTGACATACTGATCAACTGGACAGCACTGCACCCTAAAACTGACACTGCCTGGACAGCACAATACCCTAAAAGTATCTGACAGAACACTACAACACAGTAACACTGAATGGAAACTACAGCACAGTGACCCTGACTGACTGGACACTACAGCACAGTGACACTGACTGGACTCTACAGCAGAGAGGCATGGCGTGGAATGGCAGGAGAGCAAAAAAGACCCTATGCATAGCGGCAAAATGGGGTTTAGCCCAGGCTCAGCAGGTCAGGTGATGTCGGGTAGAAACCTATGCCCTCAGGCCACGGAAGAGACAACCTGGTGCTAGGCGGGTCTCAAAGACATCTGAACCCTCAATGCTGAGCGAGGAGGAAATGGTGACCCAGAAATATATAGACCCACACAAAGGACAACTGGAAGGACAAGCAAAGCACATGGAAGCTAGGAACAGGACAGAGTAGGAACACCTTTTGGCGGCTCCTGATGCCCAAAAAACAAATGAGCTGCACAGCACTGGGGGGAGGAAAAACCTCATTTAACTGAAAAGAAACCTCTGGGAGTCCACGGCTGAGAGCTACCCCCTCCTCCATGGTAAAAACCTTTATTGTGCAGAGGAAAGGGGGGGGGGCAGTCAGGGCTCCGGGGAGCAAGACAAAAAATACGTACAAAAGCACACAATAACAAAAACCTGGGAGACCAGGGCAACAAACCACACACAACAGATAGGAACCAAGAGTCCAGGGACTTTGAATTCTATGTATTTTTGATGTTTTAATAAGTACGTTTAAAAAAAGAGAGGATGTGAGATGCAAATGAGATGAAGTGAGAGGGGAGAGTGAGGAAGTGTGTGGGGAGACTTCCTCTCATTTGCATATCACTTTACTCTCATTTGCATCTCATTTCCTCTCTCTCCCCTCTCACTTCTTCTCTCATCTCACTTCCTCCTATTCTCTATTCGTTTCCTCTCTCCACTCACTTCCTACCATTTTCCGTCTCTTTTTTTTTCTCTCCCCCCCACTTCTTCTTGTTCTCCTCCTACTTCCTGTGTCCTCCCACTCACTTCCTCTCCTGCACCCGCCCTCGGTCTTTCTCAGTACCTGTCTCCTGTTGATGCAGGTGCAGGTGCGAGTGGATGTGGGAGTGCTGGTGATGATGAGGGGTGACGTTCATCATCTGGAGTCGCCCCAGCCCCTCTCCTCCTCCCCCTCCTGCTGTTCCCCGTTCGGGAGCTCCTCGCTCGCTCACCCCTCCTCCTCCTCCTCCTCCTCCTCCCCCTCCTCCCCTCTCTCGCTCACTCGCTACTCCGCCAGGCGATCGGGAAAGGTGGGATTCGGGATCCGGCGCAGGAGGGAGAGGGGGAGGAGGAGGCGGGGGGGGAGCGATGGTGACCGATGCTGTGGCTTGGCTCTGGGAGTGGGAGTGGGAGAACGACTGCAGCGAGTGAGTGGGGTTGGAGGCAGTGGGAGGGGGAGGCACTGAAGAGGGGTTGGTGGAAGGAGGAGGGGCGGGAGGTGGAGGGGGGGCTTGGGGCTGGGAGACAGAGGGAAGAGAGGGAGGGAGGAGCGAAGACGAAGGTGGGTGAGGGAGAGGATGAGAGGGAGGAGGACCAGAGAGGCGGCTGGAAGGGGGAGGGAGAGAAGGAAGAGAGGGAGGAGGGGGGTTAGAGGGGGTGGGGTTGGGAGGGGCAGGTGGAGGGGGAGGGGGGGTCCCATAGAGGGATGATTCTGGTCCTCCTCCCCCTCCTCCCAAAAGAACAGCTGGGCCCAGGAGTGAGTGGGCGTGGGAGTGAGAATGCGAGTGAGAGTGCGAGTGGGAATGAGAGTGAGACGGGTCTGGCAGGGCACTCTGGTACACTCTCTCTTCCGTTTTAAACTCGAACCCTGGTTTCGCCCTCTCTCTGATGGAGTGGGGGAAACCGAGGCCTCCTAGTCCCCCAAGACCCCCTACGCCTCCTCCTCCTAAGCCTCCCGGGCCCCCTGGTGGCCCTACAGCTGCTCCTCCAGCAACACCTGCCCCTTCCAGCCCCCCGTAAAGGAACCCCAAAATTGCGGCTGCAGTTGCCGCATCTGGAGGCAAACCGTGATGCCCCAGAGCGGGGTTTTGAAACTGGGGCAAGAAAAAGGATGCATGGTGGTGAGGATGAGGAGGATGGGGGTGCGAGTGGGGGTGGCCATGGAAATTGGGGTGATGTCCAGCAGCCCTGTTCATGCAGCCCCCTCCCCCACTGACGGGTGACATGACATGCGGCCGGGCATATTCACTCAGTGTTCGGAGAGCTGGGGTATCGGGACCTAAATAGGGTACCCCAACGCCAATTGACCCCTGTGAGCCTGCGGTCCCCCCAACCAAGGAGGGGTCCAGTGCAGCAGCCCGTGCAACAGAGGGCAGCAGGAGAGAGTGAGGCAGGGAGGGGTGGAAAGAGGAGTGAAGGTGGTGAGCTGGGGGAGGAGGAGCAGGGGGAGGTGGAGGAGGGTGAGGGTGGGGGGGGTGGGGATGGGCAGATGTGTTGGAGGAGGAACAGGAGGGATCCAGCAGGAGGGAGGAAGGCTGGGAGAAGAGGAGAGAGGACAGGGGCCGGCCCGCCCCCACCCCCACTGCTGAAGTGCTGCCAAGACTGCTGCTGCTGTCCTTCTGTGGGAGAGGGGAAGAGAAAAAGAGGGAATCAGGGAGGGAGACTGTGACGGGCCATCAGCCAAAGCTTATCTGGGAGGCTTGAGCTGCTGGTCGTTACTGTCTTGAGAGACAGAGCTGCAGTCCTCATTATGCAACCAGGTGGTCTCTTTAGAAGGGGCTGAGGGTTGAGATAGACATAAGGCCTACACCTAGACAGAAAGAAAGAGAGGGGAAAAGGCAAACAAGCCATGAGGGAGAAGGAGAACACAGCCCTACCCATAGTGAGGAGCTGATAGCTGATAGAAAGGAGAAGGCTGTGGAGAAAAAACCTGCTCCTTCTATTTTGTCTGCTGACACACCACTTTGTTTAGATCCAGAGACGTGCTGTTGTCATTTCACCAGCCAGTCACAGAGACATTAATATGACTCAATGACTGGCTCAATGTCAGGTGGATGCTGCACATTGGTGGTGGGCGTGGGATTCCCCATTACCAGTAGATAACAGGTTTTAATTTCATTTACCTCAGCGCTTTGAGTGGAATGTCCAGAAAAGCATTATTTAAGTGTAAGGAATTATTAATTATTATGATTGTATGCTACATTATGCTCAGACTGACAGTGAGACACTAGTGCAGATTTGTTCCCAGCTATGTGTTTCTCTCCTTTTCTTATTCATCCTGCTCCATCTCTCTTTTGCAACAGTATCCATCCAATAATCCCGATATTTCTCTTTCTCATGCTCCTTCTCCCCTAGCTTCCTCCCCTTCATATCTTACCTGTAAATGTCGATCCAGGTCCCTCTCCCTCTCCCGTTCCCTTTCCCTCTCTCGTTCCCTCTCTCTTTCCCGCTCCCTCTCTCTCAGGTCGCGGGCTCGTTGCTCCACCTCCCTCCTCGCTCTCTCAATCACTTCATTCCTCTTCTTCCAGAGCTTAGACCCATCCAGAGGGACAAAGTGGAGGTCAGTACGTGAGCAGGAGTTACTTCCTCTGTCCAGGACCCTGTGGAAACTGAGAGACAGGGATAGGAGAAAAATTAGGAGTAAAACTAAAAAGTCACTGTGAGAGAACATGTAGGAAATTACCACTACACAACCCCTAAAACAAAGAATTACAGGTAACAGATGCATTCTGTCAGTCACACAGTCTCACCGAGCTGATTGGCTGGCATGAATGGGAATGTCCACTTGTTTGGGCTCAGGGGAGGGGCTCCTCAGCACTGGAGGCGGGCTTTCTGTCTCCTCCCCTTCCTCGATTGGCTCCTCCTTGATGACGGGGGGCACCGATGAAGCTGAGAAGGAATCAGGTGGTGGGATGGATTGGCCTGCACCAGGAAGGGCAGGGCTAGAGGCGGGGACAGGGAGACTACTGGTGGGACTGCTAAGAGGGGGGAGGGGTTTACAGGAGGGAGTGTTCTGAGGTGACAGTGAGTGACAAGCACTGGAGTTATTATTGTTGTTATTATTCATCAAAGTGTTAGTATTGCTTCCATTATTGTGGAAGGAATTTATAAAGGGGGTGTGGTTATTCAGGTTAGGATGATAAGGTCTGTAACCAGAGGCAGCAGGGGAAGAAGAAGTTGGAGTGGCTGTGGCAGGAAGAGGAGTAGATGCCGATGAGGAGGTTGGGAAGGGAAACGTAGGTGGCGGACCCTGGTGGGGGAAGGCTGTGGCTGAACCCAGGGAAGGGGAGGGGCTTGGGCGGGGTGACTGGGGAGTGGGCGGGGTCAGTGTCTGAATGGAGGATGGATATGGCCCTCCCCGTGCCTGATTGGCCAGACCTGGGGGCAGGCCTTGAGAGTAGGGGGATGCAGAGAGGGCAGGGGGATAAGGGGCAGAAGGAGGGCGGGGATGAGAGGAAGAAGAGGTAGGGGAGAGAGTCTGGGAGTGAGGCTGGGAGAGACTGCGGCCAGGGTAGTGTGGGGGATTAGTTGTCGGTGCCCCTGTCTCCCTGTCTCTCTCTCTATCTCTCTCTCGGACCTGGGGAGCAACAGATCCTGTTGGGCCAGGGTATTCCCTACCCACTCCTGGATGCAGGGGGTGGTGAGGTGGGGGGTGACAGGAGTGAGGAGGGTGTTGTATCTGGGACACCCCAGTGTACTCTCTAGGTGCACTTGCACCAGGAGGACTAGGGTATTCCCTATTTGGGGCACTAAGAGGGGGTGGGGGCAGGTAATCTTTTGCCCCCGGAGATGGTACAGGAGCAGGGGTGGGGTATTCTCGTGAAGAGGTGGAGGATGAAGCAGAGGAGTGAGGAGGTATGTATGGGGGTCCCAGGGGATCAGCTGCAGAGGATGCGGTAGATATCGGGGTGCAATTTTGTTGCTGCTGCTGTTGAGGGAATGTAAACTCCAGCGAACCAGGGTACTCTCTGTTTTGAGGTCCTGACTGGGGATGAGGGTTTCCTGTTTGCGTCTGAGACAGGGAGGGGGTGTTAGAGTCCCGATTTGGAGTGGGGTGTTGGGGACTGGGTAGATCTCGATCTCGGGTTGTTACAGGAATGGAGGTTCCTTGTCCACTGTGTGCTCCACTTGAGGAGGAGGAGGAGGAGGAGCTACTGGAGGGATTAGCAGGAGCCCCGGATATAGCCTCCCGGATTTGGCCCGACGGCCCAAAATCCCACCTCTCTGGGATGCCCCCTGCATCTCGTGGAAATTCCCGAGTTGGGTTCGTGTTCGGAGAGAGGCCGTGACTTTGCCCATGACTGCCTGGTTCCCGGTTAGAGGAAAATGCAGAAGCAAAGTCTCGATTGGATCCCAAACTTTCCCGGTTTTCCCGGACAGAGCTCTGGGACCCTAACACAGAGTATTCCCGACTCTGATTGGCCAAATTCCCTCCAGCCCCTCCTCCTCTTTCCTGAACCAAAAACTCTCTACCCTGATTTCCACTAGTGCTGTTCATGTTCCCACTGCTACTACTGGCACCAACACTACTACAGCTACCACTGCTACTGTTACTAAAGTCCCTGCCCCCACCTCCTCCAAATTCCCTTAACCCCACTGATCCCCTCTCTCTCTCAGGGATGTCCCGGGAAGATGAAAAGCCCCTGCTGTGCAGGAGCTCCCTTGAGGGGTATTCTCGGTGTGGGTGGCCATGCGTTAAGTGGTGATAGGGAGGGGGTGCGGACATTGTTGTGGGGTGGGTGGGGTGTCTGGGGGAGCTGCTATACACTGAGGGCATCTGCTGCTGGCTGGTTTGCTGATGATGCTGTTGGGGGTACCTAGAATAGCCCCAGCCTCCGGGGCAGTTGGACACCCCCCCACCTCCGGCCTGCCACCCTGTCTGCCCAGGGGGGCTGTAGTGAGGGTGAGTAGGGGCAGAAGAAGGGGACAAAAGAGATGGAGGGCTAGGCTTGTCCACTTTGTCCATCTTGTCTATCTTATCCAGCTTGTCCGGCCTCTCTGTCTGAGTGTCCAAAGGTTTGAGGGCTGGGGGTGGCGGCAGGGGGGGTCCTTGGTGCGGGGATACAGTGGAGGGGTTCTGGAGGCCGTAGTCACCCCCACTGCCACCGGAGACACAGTGAGCTCCACCTTTCCTGCTGGTATTTCCTCTGGTTGCTTCAGTGTTTGCATTGCCGCTGGCAGCACTGTTGCTGTAGTCCCCCTTGCTGTGCGGGAGGTGGTGACTTGGGTCTGGGGGAAGGTATGGCCGCCTCCCGCTTTCGTTCAGTAAGTCGCATGCCCCCCGGAGAGAGGAGGCGACAGAGGCGTTGTGGGATTCTCGGACTGCATCTTCGCCGCGTTCTCCATCTCTGTCCCCTCCGCCCCCTCCTTGTTCTGCCCCTTGATCAGAGGCCGTTGTTCTTCGTCCTTCTTCGCCTTCAGATTCTACATTTCCTCCCTTGCTTGCTCTTTCTGCTTTCTCTCCTTTCTCCCTCTCTGCCCTCGAGTCGCTGCCTAGCCCTTTCCCCTCACCCCCTCCTCTTTCTCTGTGATCCGGATTTGAGTCACCCCCTCCTCCCCTCCTGGATCTGGGAGATTTTGGAGACTCTGGGGTCTCAGATTCAGAGTCAAGGCTGGCCAATGGGGAGGCAGAGAGGCTGGGGGAGGAGCTCCGGTTGTCTTGGTCGATGTCCCGCCCACTGCTCAGGCTGCTACTGGCCAAGCTGCCACCCACTGAGCTCCCACTGCCCTGCGATTGGCCATCCTCGTTGTCGCTCTCTCGTAGCGTGGGGGCAGGTCCAGAGCTGGCACAGGGACCAGGGCCATCTCCACGGGAACTATCCAATGCCAGGCCTGGAGCAGAATCCTGTTTGTGTGTCAAAGAGTTAAAAAGCTAATTAACTGACAGACTGGGAGTAAAAAAACAATCGTAGAGTATGTGTTTCTATCAGATAATGCAGATTGATAGTACAGACAGCTTATATGTTTTGAGATCCTAAAAATACCAATATTAAACACAGTGGATATTTCAGAAAATGGTTAATGTTTTCTATCATATGCTGTAGAAAGAAAAGACACACAGCTGGACTAAAATTGACAGAATAATTGATTAGTTAATGAGTCTGAATGATTACAGGCACCTTCACTTTCTGCCTCTTGGATGGGGGTCCCATTCCCTCCCCCTCACTCTCTGACGAATCATGGCCTCTGGATCTCCGATTGACACGTCCACTGGCCAATCCCTCTCCAGCATCTCTCTGTGGGGAGAGGGAGCAATTAAGGGGATTAAACCCTAGTAGGTATTACTGCATTGAGTAATCAGTTTCCATTCCTGTGATCTCAGAGAGTCTGCGGAGAGTTATCTTAGCAATTTTTTGCTAAGACCAGGGGATCTGGAAAGAAGGCAGTGAATAGCTGAACCATGCTTAAGGGTGAGAATGATCTGGACATCTAGTACTGGAGGCAAGAATTTAAAAGACTAGACTACAGGAGGAAGGAGAAAAGTACTACTACATTCAACAACAAGAAACTGCTCAAAAGAAGAACTACAGATGCATCTTTTCAAAAACACAGCCCCATAATTCCCATTTCTATGAGCTAGAACTCTCAGAGCTCGTACACTAGGCCGTGCCAGTGAGAAGGCCGTGCTCCAACCAGCTGTCCAGCTGAGGAACATAGTTTCGGCCAGTCTCCAGTGAAGGTCTCAAAGGACCCTTTAAAGTTCACTGACTTTCAATTTTGCCAATCTCTGGGGAGACCTAACAAACAGTAACACTAGAGCCTTCCGATCTATAACACAGTCAAACCTCTCGGATTACATGCTGTTGTGCAACCAGAGAGAACCTTCAGCATCTCGGAGTGTTTGCTGTAAGCGAGTCCCTGACAGTTCAAAAAGATTTGCTTATAAGTGATGTTCTCTGACAGGATGCAAAAATCCTTGCCTTTCACACAGGTGCAATCCATGCAATTAGAGCGGAATAGGAAGTTTAGATCAGGATGACCTTTGCCCGGTGACCTGATGACCTTCAGCGACCGTGCTCTCCAGAAAAAGATCACCATCTAGGTAAATCTGTACATACAACACCTAAAACAACTCTACACTCAGTTCAGCTCAGTTTGAGCAGCCCTGATGGCATTTCTAAAAGGCACATATTGCAAAGGAAAATCCACCAGCCACAAGTCCCAGTCCTTGCAGTTTATTTTATAGGAGCTGTCTGTGATTAAGTCATTTCTCATGACCCTGATGGGCAGTGCTAGGCACCATATCTGTGAAGACAATCTGACTGTGAAGCCAACGTAGAGCAGCCTTCAAATGGATCTTGCTGAGCAAGAGCAGTGCTTTCAGAGCTCATCATTGTCAACCATCCTCTTGGTGATTTCTGCTATGGCAGGCTGTAGCCCGCCCATCTCCCGGCCAGACATGATCCTCGAAACTGGGGTTACTGACATTCGCCACAAGGGGCTCAAAACCAAGAGAGGAGTCTGTGTTGGCACAGATCTGTTCAACACAAAGGAGGTTGGATCATATGCACGGCTCAGTACACCGACATTCATCTGTAATTTCCCAGGTGGTCAGGCACATTGCCAAAATAATTCCGAGGAGGATCTAATAAGAGATTTTATGGTATATTACCCCTAATCACTTCAAATGCGGTGACAAAGTAAGACATTTCCACTTCCAAAAGATACCCCTTCATAAGAACCTTTTCACCCATTTAGATCATTTGGTAATTTTGTATTGATAAGATAAGATCACTTTATTAGCTATATACAATTTCTTGCATTAGGAATTTGTCTTTTCACATACCCCAGCTTGCTCTCCATGAGACACACAAATGAGGAGAGAGAAGCTTGGGGTCAGAGCGCAGGGTCAGCCATTTGTACGGTGCCCCTGGAGCAATTGGTGTTAAGGGCCTCACTCAGGGTTCCCAACAGAGTAGGATTCCTCTGCCAGCCATGGAATTTGAACCAGCAACCTTCCAGCCACAGGCACAGATCCTTTGCCACAGTGCCACCACTCCCAATAATAAATTAATCCAAATTTCCTTTCAGATGGGCCTAAATCATCTGGATCCAAACCCCCACAAGTCTTTGTAAAATTAGGGATATAAATTTGTCTTCATCCTAAAACTTTCCTCTTCAGTTCCCATTTGTGATCTTGTGTCCTTATAGTGGAAAATGTGCTTTTTTTCAAACCTATCTTCACTATTTCATTCTGAACTAAAGAGATGTAGTTCCTTTAGCCTGCCCCTATGTGCGAATTCTCTGAAACCAGGAAGTATTCCTATTAGTCTTCTTTGAAATCTTCCCTAGGCTATTAAGAATTTTGAATATGGTGACGGAACACAATATTCTAACTGAGGTGATACTAGAATGTTGTAAAGATAAAGCATAACTTCCCTGCATTTAATTTGGATGTTTTTCTGTTTTATGATCGCTTTCCTCATTGCATTGATGAGGGCATAGATGGATCTTCACACACAGCCCATGTTTAGCATGTCACTTCTTTCTCACGACCACCAATGCAATAAGAGCCTGAGATCCTGCAATCAATGAGGATCACTTTGCACTAAAGGTCAAAGTTCAGTGGCCATATGGCTGTCTACTGCACAATACATGATCTTGTCTATGTCTCTTCGTAAGACTCTGTGTGCACCACTCTCCCTTACTTTTGCATCATCTGAAAAATGGATCTAATGTCGCAAATGGAAACCAACAATGTCCATCAGAGAGAACAACACAATTTCAAAACTGTTTGCCTCAAAATATAAATTAAGTATTGTTTCATAAAGTCATCTTAGGAGACTACTAGATGCCATCAGCCAAACCCAAAACACCATTATGCAGTCATGTTCACCTGGAACCCAAGTACAGTACACATTCAGCCACACAGAACGACTAGCAGGAGAGTGGGTCACCCACACAGTACAGTCAAGCAATGAGACATGGATTGCAGGTCAGTCACAAAGTCAGCAACAAGGTGAGGCTAGCAGACCCATGATGAAACAGACAGTGAGGCAACAGAAACAGTACTATAGACTAGCAGACTCAGGGTGGAACAGCCAGTGAGACAGCAGAGACAGTATTGTAGACTAGCAGACTCAGGACGGAACAGACAGTGAGACAGCAGAGACAGTACTGTAGACTAGCAGACTCAGGACGGAACAGTGAGACAGCAGAGACAGTACTGTAGACTAGCAGACTCAGGGTGGAACAGCCAGTGAGACAGCAGAGACAGTACTGTAGACTAGCAGACTCAGGACGGAACAGCCAGTGAGACAGCAGAGACAGTACTGTAGACTAGCAGACTCAGGACGGAACAGACAGTGAGACAGCAATGAGGGAAAGGCGGGGGCCCGCGCCGCAGACAGGCACACGGGGACAGGGGTGGGGCAGGCGGACTCACCGGGGATCTGTCAGCGCGGCCGTCTGTCCGAGAGGGGCTGGAGAGAGCGCCCCCCGCAGGAGAGCCCAGAGCCCGGCCCCCCCTGCCCTCCTCACTGACCCGCACGCCCTGGGGAAGAGCCCTTCGCCGAGCGCTGCGCACTGACATCTACGCACACACACACAGAGAGAGGGGTTAGTGCAGACACGCTGACCCGACAGCACTGCCGCGGCGCTGAGAGAGAGAATCGGGCCCATTTCTACAGCGCTTAAACAACATCAGCCTGCAACATAGATTTACTTAGAATTAGGCTGTACGATTTAATACCTGGACTCACAGGGGTAAATTAAGAAGGGATGGTCACAGTGATCTCATTAACGCAGGAACGGGGATTAACTGTGCCGGAAACAGAGCTCGGAAGGGGGGAAAACCCCCCCAACCAGGCTGGGCCAAAATAGTGGAATACCATGGGGGTGTGCCTTCTGCCTGTGGACCTGTCATTCCACATCTCAGAGACATTACAGGAGCAGAAGTCTGGAACCAAGCACTCAGCTCTGGGAATGGCAGGGACAGGCTGCCATCTTGATGATAGATGAACATCAAGACTGGGGCCGTGCTAAAAACGGGGGTAATGTGAGCGCGGGGGGGTGTCTGAAAATATAACTATCCATGTTGCTGGAACTGACTGCCTGGGATTACTGGGAAAGAGAAGAGGCTGGGATTTATCCGCGATCTAGTAGTCAAGGGAGCAGCAATGGCTGAGCTCCTCTTACGTGAAATCTTTCGGAAGCTTCTGAATACTGGTCACAGGCTTTGATCCAGGAATCCGGTGCAGATACTAACTTTAAACACTGCCCACGGGCTTTTACAAAGGAATCTGATGGGGATTTTACATTAAACACCATCCACAGGCTTTTATAAAGGAATGGGGGGTATATAACTCCTTAAAAAGTTCCCAAAGGCTTTCATCAAGGAATCTGAACCAGATAACAAAATCTTTTAACACTGCCCACATGGTTTTATGATGGGATTTGGTGCAGATATCACTGTAAATCCTGCCCACAGGCTTCTATAAAGGAATATGATGCAAATATTACTTTAAACACTGCTCACTGGCCTTTATAAATTAACCTGATGTCGCTTTTTGAACACTGCCCACAAGATTTTATAAAGGAAAACCTGGTGCAAATATTACTTTAAACACTGCTCACAATCTTTTATACATTAATCTGATGCCAATATCACTTTAAACACTACTCACTGTAATTTTTATGAATTAATCTGAAACTGATACCACTTTAAAAACTGTCCGCAGGCTTTTGAAAAGGGATCTGGTGCAGATACCAGTTCAAACACTGCCCACAGGTTTTGATCACGAAATCGAATGCGAATATTACTTTCAATACTGCCTACAGACTTTTAGAAATGAATCTCGTTCAGATATCATTTTAAACACTGCCTATGGGCTTTTATAAAGGAATATGGTGCAGGTATAACTTTAAACACTGCCCACAGGCTTTGATAAATTAATCTGATGCAGATATTACTTTGAACGTTGCCCACAAGCCATGTGGTGCACCTATCTTTTTAAATGCTGTTCACGGGCTTTTATTAGGGAACCCGGAGAGAAAAGCTCTTTAAAAACACTTCACAAACATTTTTTTAGGAGCAGCTTTCTCCTCAACACTGTTTTCAAGTGTTTACACAGGAGTATTGTACATCTGTCTCTTCTAACGGCTGTTTATTGGATTGTAAAAGGTAATTTGGTTTGGCTACTTGTATAACTCTTTAAACATTGTTTCCTGGCGTCTGCAAAGGAATCTGGAGTGCCTAGCTTGTGAAATAAGGGTCATGGATGTTGAATGGAGCATCTGGTCCAGATATCTCTTTAACCAATGTTTTGAAGGGAATCCGGCGTGACTGTCTCTTTAAATACTTTTCATGGCTTTTATGAGGGAATCTGCTACCGTCATCTTTCAAGCACTGTACACAGGCCTTTATACGGGAAATCTGGTGCAGGTATCTATTGGAATAATGTTCTCAGCTTTATAAATCTGCTTAAATATTATATAATATAATAGATGTGCAGTAAGTGATGAGATCGTAAAAGAGGGATCTATAAGGATATCTAGTATTATCTCTACATCACAATTCACAGGCTTTTATCTACTGTAGGGAACGTGCTTTGATTTTTTCGACAGTGCCACTGTGCTTTAATACAGTGCCTTTCACTGTCAAATCCCTCAAGTAACTTCACACAAAAAAATAGTTAATAAAAATCAAGGCATCTACTGCTCAAGTCAGTAAATTAGATCTTACTGAAAGAAAAACAGCTGTGTGTTGGCAGAAGACAAACCGTCCTGTCACCCTGAGCGAGCAGTCTGGAATCTGGGAAAGAATGACCTCAGTAACAATGGGATCTCTTGCTTGGGGAGATATGTAGTGCAAGAAGCTGCCATTCCACCATGTGCTTTATGTGTGTGCAACAAGGGAATTTATAAGCAATTCTATATTTCAGAGGTATTCAACAGAAAGGAGTTAGAATTAGTGAAATATGGTCAGATATGAAGTAAGGCACGAGCAGCAGTATTCTGGGAAGTACTGATGGCAAATCCATGACCCAGAGTGTTTTGGCCATCTCATCTAATCATGAAGGCATGGACTAATTCTCTCAGCATCCCTCAAAGGCAAACAAGGAGGTTAATGAACCATTGTTCGAACGTTACTTCCAAGAACTTCCAAGAAATAAAATAGGGCTCCATAATGACACCAGGGTTCTCAAATGTCAGCGCTGAGTTCAATACCAATCTCGTGAAAGAACAGGAAGTCTTCTCTCCTGTCAGATAGGTCAACTACATGCAGAACGTTCTGACTTGGCAATCCAAATTTTAGCTCACCACAACAGTGGGACACAACAGAGACAGCAATGTCAGGATCAGAAAATCCACAGATTTTCGATTTGAGGAATTTTACGAATTTAGATGCCATTTTACACCACGGTGGTGAATATTATGACCCAACAGGAAGCAGTTACAGAAGCGACATCACCCCCCTTTGAAGGCTAGACCGTGTCGAGCTCTGCTGCTGGGCCCAAACTTATGGCATGAGTCTACAGAGTGGCGCTGCGCGTGCTCGGATTCTCGCGAGCAACTAGGATCAAATCCCGGTAGGGGCAGGGAAGAGCTGCACTCCTCACACATGTAGATGCTAACAAACAGGGGTCCCAGATTAGAGCCATGGGGAACACCTGAGGGAATGAGAGGGGTGGAGGAGAGTTAGAGGAAAGACAGACCAGAGCAACAGGATTGCCTCTCTTCGAAGGATCAGATCCAAACCAATGTGCCTGAAACACACCTGCAAAGTACTGTCATTAAGAAATTGTTTAGTACCCTGGACAAGAGCTGTCTCTGTATGATGTCAATGGTCAAACCCAAATAGGAATGATGCATAGTTATCATCCAAAACCAAACACTCTCAGGAGTTCAGAAGCCACCACATGCTCAAAACCTTTGCCGGGAAAGGCAGATCGAAGGCAGGTCTGTAATTACCCAGCTGGCTCCGATCAAGACTGGGCTTTTTCAACGACCGATTTGGAAGTGCTGTTGTCAAAAAAAAAACAGGGGACAAATCGAGTGGGTGGGGGGGAGAAGAGACCATAAGATTAGTGACCAGAAGCAACACTCTGGGCTGGGGACAAAAAGAGAAGGGACAGGGTAGGGGGAGCAGGTGCTGGCTTCATGTTCAGAGCACGTTCAATAACTTCTGACTGTGAAACCCCCTGTACTTTTTTCAACCCAGCTCCATCGAAGGCAGAGAGGAGGCTTGGAGACTGAACAGCAGGTGGGTTTTGATGCAATCTGGGGGGAGGGGGGGGTCAAGGATACTGCTGGAAAAGAGGAGGGGGAAAATGCAAATCCCAATGGCCACGAGGAGTCGCAAGGTCATGGAATTGTCAACAGGTCTGGGAACCAGGGATTTCCAAATGCAGACAAATTCTGGTGGGGGGACTGGCTTGGCCGAATAATTTCACTCGGCAGACCAAAAGAACATCCCATCAGGGGCTGATCAGTGCTTTGGATAAGCCAGAAAATAGACCGGAAGGCCAGTGCATTCCCATGTGCTTTCCAAGCATCTACCTGCTGCCTTCGTGGAGCCCAAGTTGCTATGAAACCCACTTTGAAGGAGAGCTGTATGCAAAGGGGAAACTGTCCGTGCTCTGAGGGGAGAGAAGGCATTTAACAACATCAGTCACTGGTGAATGAAAAAAAAAAAATTAACCATTTCCTCCAGGGGCGCTGAATCAGTGACGTTCAGAGGCGACGATCTAAGGACCTGGGGGAAATCCGCAGAGTTTATACTGGGGAAGGTCATGGGGGGCTTAGACTTAAGGCCCAGCTGCGGCCAGACGCTCTCGAAAAACACCGCCTTGTGATCGGAAATGGTCAGGTCGACTACATCCAAATGGGAGACGGGCAGTCCAAACGAGAACACGAGGTCCAGGGTGTGACCGCGGCAGTGCGTGGGGACGTTAACGTGCTGGAGGAACCCGCAGCTGTCCAACAACGACAGGAAGTCGGCGGAAAACGCCGTCTCGCAGTCGACGTGAATGTTAAAGTCGCCTACGAGCAAGATCTTGTCGAAATGCGAGCGCAAGACGGAGAGCAGCTCGGCGAGCTCCGGCAAAAAGGCAGTGTTGTACTTCGGGGGCCGATAGAGCAGCACAAACGAGATGGCTGGTGCAGAGGTCGAGGCCTTTACCGCCAAGCATTCGTACGACGTCGCAGCAGGGACGGGGAAGGGTCTGAGCTTTAGCGATGAGCGGTAGATAACGGCCAATCCGCCCCCTCGCTTAGAGGGGCGGGGCTGGTCCAGATACAAGTAACCAGGGGGGGCGGAGTATTTCAGAACCAGGAAGTCATTGTGTCGGTGCCACGTCTCAGTTAAGAAGAAGCAGTCAATGCTTTCGCGGACAATCAAATCATTTAGAAAGGAGTACTTGGTTGTGACAGACCGGACATTAAAGAGACCTAGTTTCATTGCACTAGCGGTCTGAAGACAAAGCAAAGAGGAAGTCACAACAGCAGTGGGCAAACAAAAAAAAAACAGGTAAAAGCTTGCAGAATTCACGCAGTGGCGCCTACAGGGTCAGCAATCATCATCTCCTGTTGTTCACAAGATCTTAGAAAAGAATCTGACGCAGCTAATGGAACGAAAAACAGGATCGCATTCTATACTTTTCTGTCTGATTCTCAAATCCCTTACCGAATCTCTGCTATTCCTTGATTTCATGATCCGTGTGTTAATGAGCCCATTTTTGTCTGCCTTTCTCCCCTCTTCCTCCTCCCCCTGCCCCAAAATTCACAGATCTTTTGGTTTTGTCGCAGTAGGGAATACGTTATCCAATCTGAAAATTGGTTCGCGGTCTAAATCTTCGTTGGTCCTTAAAATTCACTACCTGCAAAACAAAAAGAGTGAAAGATGATTATGGTCAAATTATTCATTACCACTTGAATAAGAGTATCCAATTAGTTAGTCCTGTCCAGTGATGTTAAACCAATACAGTAACATAGTGCAGTAATTCTGGTCCAGTGATGTTAAAGTACGCAGTACCACATTAAAAGCTAGCAGCCATATCGCCCTGCAACTGTTTGAAGCTCAGCAGGTGTGAGTCTGGTCAGTACCTGGATGGGAGACCTCCTGGGAAAAACTAAGGTTGCTGCTGGTGTGGTGTTAGTGGGGCCAGCAGGGGGCGCTCACCCTGCAGTCTGTGCAGGTCCTAATGCCCCAGTATAGTGATAGGGACACTATACTGTAAAAATGCGCTGTCCTGATGAAAGGAGACATAACATTGAGGTCCTGATTCTCTGTGGTCATTTAAAATTCCAGGGAGTGTCTTGAAAAGATTAGGGGTGTTACCCCAGTATCCTGGTCAAATTTCCCCCTGGCCTTTACCAATCATGGCCTCCTAGTAATCCCCATCTCTGAACTGGCCTCATCACCCTGTTCTCCTCCCCACTGAGAGCTGGTGTGTGGTGCGAGTACTGGCACAACATCCAGGCGGGGCTGCACATTGGTGGTGATGGAGGGGATCCCCCATTACCTGTAAATCACTTTTAGTTTAGTGTCCAGAAAAGTGCTTTATAAGTATAAGGAATTATTTTTTAATTTTATTTTTAAATTAAAAGTATTAGCAGTAGTAGCAGAACAATGATTCCAGTCCAGTGATGTTAAACCAGTGCAGTTACACAGTACAGTAATTCCAGTCCAGTGACGTTAAATTAGTGCAGTTACACAGTACAGTAACTTCAGTGTAATAATGTTAAAGTAGTGCAGTTATACAATACAGTAATTCCAGTCCAGTGATGTTAAACCAGTCCAGCTACACAGTACAGTAATTCCAGTCCAGTGATGTTAAACCCATGCAGTTACACAGTACAGCAATTCCAGTCCAGTAATTTAAAACTACTGCAGATGCATAGTACAGTAATTCATGTTCAGTGCAATAATGCTGTACTAGAGTGGGTACGGTTAGTCCACTGATTATAATAAACACGTCTACAAATAGATTGCTACATTGTTAAATAATGCGGTGCCGAATACATAAATATTGTATAAATAGCTGCATGGATACATGATAGTTATACACTTCACAGACTCATGCACACTCATGCATTTCAAAATACTCAATGTAACACGTTAAATAAACACATAAATACATATTCTATATTATGCACGACGTGTATATTGCAGGCAATACTCGTTCCCCATCTAAATAAATAACTGAAGGCTATGTGAGTCTATCGCAGGGTGCTATTTTTCACGCTGAGCAATGTACGATGCGGTACGGCACGGAATCGCTGTGCTCCGTGTGTTGTTGCGAGACGGTACTGTACTGTATCCTACTGTACTGTACAGTGTGTTCGCCGAAGAGCCGAATACACCGAGTTCTCTGTGTGTGTGTGAGAGAGTGTTACGTGTATGGTTGCTACTCACACACACATAAAATAATTCAAACCGAATAATAACATCGTTTTCCGGCACACGTTATCTTCCCTGAACAGGTTACAATGTAGCGGATCTGAGTGTGTGGAGGGATTTGTAGGGTGAAACACAGATTTTTTTTTTTTAGTCCAATCAGAGGTACATCATTTAGCCCACCACAGAACAAGACGAAATGGAAACCGCTTCCATTTTTTTCGCCCCCATATTTCTCAGTACCTACCTATAAAACGCAACGATGTGTCCCCCTCTCTCTTTCTCTCTCTCCCTCTCTGCCTCCCTCCCTCTCCTCCACTCTCTTTCTCTCGCGGTCTCTCTCTTCGCACTGTGCAACATGAGCAGCGGCTGGAGAGGGGACAATATGAACTATAACAACACAAACAGTCACATTGTAGCTGCAGTCAGAAAAAAAAAATAAATAAAGCAGGCTGAATTTGACGCGTCTCTCTCTCTCCACCTCTCTCTCTCTCTCTTTCCCCTTCTCTCTCTCTCTGAATTCGGCGTTGGAAAATCTGTGCGTTGTCGAGGACTACAAATTGATGCGTACGCTAACGCCTGCTCTCTCTCTCTTTTTCTCTCTCTCTTTCTCTCTCTCTCTCAATAGTCGAGCTGTTGTTGTAGCCTAGCCAGCAGAGACTTCTTTCGCAGACAGAGGGAGGGAGAAATTGACGGAGCAGGAGAGAGAGACACACACACACACGTAATTTGCATAGACCCTGGAGGAGCCGAGAGGGAGAGGGAGGGAGATCGAGGAGGAGAAGAAGGGGGGTGGAAAGGGGCCAGGATGGGCAGTTTAACAGGAAGCGGAGACGGAGAGGGAAGGGTGCAAAAGCAGCACTGTCTCCGTCTTCTTCGCTTTCTGTCGCCGGGCTGCTCTCTTCTGGGGTAGCGTGAAACAGACAAGGCGAAAAAAAGGAACAGCCTGATTTGAGCGTAGCGCGCTAGTTGTTCATTAATATAAAAAAAAAATGCAAGAGACGTATTTTCGACATTAGAGACCCATTGGCAGAGCACTTTGAGTCACTCCAGGTTGCACGGAACCGCACTGGCTCCGCTTTGAACTTGCTCAGTTACTGAATGATACTACAGTACATTCAATTCAGATTTCCGCAGACAGATCTTACTGCACACCGCTGCGCTTAACATCGTATGTTTGTATATTTGTCTTGCAGGCAAATTTTACAATAGCCCCCCATTGTAACATGGTCATGTTACTGTAATTATTGTTCTACTGACCTTTATAATGCATAATAAAGTCTAATACAGTAACATGATTATTCTACTGCACTGGGACTGTAGTTCCTATTGTAACAGACTGTTCTACTGTACTGGGACTGTAGTTCCTATTGTAACAGACTGTTCTACTGTACTGGGACTGTAGCCCCTATTGTAACAGGACTGTTCTGCTGTACTGGGACTGTACCCCTATTGTAACAGGACTGTTCTACTGTACTGGGACTGTAGCTCCTATTGTAACAGGAATGTTCTACTGTACTGGGACTGTAGCTCCTATTGTAACAGACTGTTCTACTGCACTGGGACTGTAGCCCCTATTGTAACAGGACTGTTCTGCTGTACTGGGACTGTACCCCTATTGTAACAGGACTGTTCTACTGTACTGGGACTGTAGTTCCTATTGTAACAGGACTGTTCTACTGTACCGGGACTGTAGCTCCTATTGTAACAGACTGTTCTACTGCACTGGGACTGTAGCCCCTATTGTAACAGGACTGTTCTGCTGTACTGGGACTGTACCCCTATTGTAACAGGACTGTTCTACTGTACTGGGACTGTAGCTCCTATTGTAACAGACTGTTCTACTGTACTGGGACTGTAGCTCCTATTGTAACAGGACTGTTCTGCTGTACTGGGACTGTACCCCTATTGTAACAGGACTGTTCTACTGCACTGGGACTGAAGCTCCTATTGTAACAGACTGTTCTACTGTACTGGGACTGTAGCTCCTATTGTAACAGACTGTTCTACTGTACTGGGACTGTAGCTCCTATTGTAACAGGACTGTTCTTCTGTGCTGGGACTGTAGCCCCTATTGTAACAGGACTGTTCTGCTGGACTGGGACTTTAGCTCCTATTGTAACAGGACTGTTGTACTGTACTGGGACTGTAGCTCCTATTGTAACAGACTGTTCTACTGTACTGGGACTGTAGCTCCTATTGTAACAGGACTGTTCTTCTGTGCTGGGACTGTAGCCCCTATTGCAACAGGACTGTTCTGCTGGACTGGGACTTTAGCTCCTATTGTAACAGGACTGTTGTACTGTACTGGGACTGTAGCCCCTATTGTAACAGGACTGTTCTGC
Organism: Lepisosteus platostomus; assembly: GCF_059453375.1. NCBI lineage: Eukaryota > Metazoa > Chordata > Actinopteri > Semionotiformes > Lepisosteidae > Lepisosteus > Lepisosteus platostomus. Next base: position 4,416,094 of record NC_142635.1, on the reverse strand, counting down.
TGTACTGGGACTGTACCCCTATTGTAACAGGACTGTTCTACTGTACTGGGACTGTAGCTCCTATTGTAACAGACTGTTCTACTGTACTGGGACTGTAGCTCCTATTGTAACAGGACTGTTCTGCTGTACTGGGACTGTACCCCTATTGTAACAGGACTGTTCTACTGCACTGGGACTGAAGCTCCTATTGTAACAGACTGTTCTACTGTACTGGGACTGTAGCTCCTATTGTAACAGACTGTTCTACTGTACTGGGACTGTAGCTCCTATTGTAACAGATTGGTCTACTGCACTGGGACTGTAGCCCCTATTGTAACAGGACTGTTCTACTGGACTGGGACTTTAGCTCCTATTGTAACAGGACTGTTGTACTGTACTGGGAGTGTAGCCCCTATTGTAACAGGACTGTTCTACTGTACTGGGACTGAAGCCCTTATTGTAATGGGTCTGTTCTACTGTACTGTGACTGCAGCCCCTGTTGTAACAGCACTGAACTACTGTATTGTGATTGTAGGTCCTATTGTAACAGGACTGTTCTATTATACTGTAGCCCCTATTGTAACAGGACTACTTTACTGTGTTCCCCTATTGTAAAAGGACTAATCTACTGTAGTGTTGTTTTAATGGCAACCTAGAAACCTTTGCTCATCCGTCAGCCCATGTTAGGTCAACTTACTGTATTTGTGTAGATAGTCTTTCTGGTGTCCTATTATCCACCACAGTAAGATAGAACTAGAACAATTGCCAAGCAAAGTGTGTCAATTTACGAGACAGCTGTGCTACGATGTCTGGAGTTCTGGGTTAACATAGCCACCTATATTGACTACAGCAACCCTTGGGAAAATAGATTTCTAGAGAAATACCTCTGTTTCCTTGTGGGAATGTTGGCAGGTAGTGTAGGCAAGCTTCACGTCATAGAACCTTCAGAGATTTCATTTTCTCTGATGAATCAAGCTTGAATCTTAACTTTGCTAGTGAGCAGCTTTTCCTAGATGCACCTCCCTCCTCTATGAGGACAAATTCTCGGGGGCCCCTCCCTGATTGCTAGTGAGGTCACCAGGCCCTGGGACATATTCCCTGGTATTTATGTTACAATGTCCTGGTGACACGTCATGCCACCAGTGTGGCTGTTTATCTTACTCCTGTTCTGGCCTCACAGCAATAGCTTCCAGCTGAATCTCGACTGGATTTAGAAAATCCTCCCTCTCAGTTTTCAGGTCTTGAAGACTTTTTGTCATACTACTTGTTAGAAATCTGTCAACCATCCGTCACAATATGAGAATTCTACTACAGTTTTAATCAGAGACACCCTTGCAGCATGACTATTCTATACTACGTTCTTCAGAGACACTATCACAATACAACTGTTCTACACTATTTTTATCCGAGACACTATTGCAGCAGGAATGTTCTATCCTACTTTTATGAGAGACACCATCTTTTATCAGAGACTATCTCAGCACGACTATAGTACTTTTATCAGAGACTATCATAGCACAACTATTTTATATTATTTAATCAGAGACACTATCGCAACACGACTATTCTATATTACTGTAATGAGAGACACTATTGCTGCAGGACTGTTATACCCTACTTTCTTCAGAGACACTATTGCAAGTACGACTGTTCTGTCCTACTTTCATCAGAGACACTATTGCAGTCTATTCTACCTACACTGTTGTGCTACCCAACTCTACAGAAAGCTTATTCTGTATTTTTGATACAGCTCCTATTGTACCATGGCTGTTCCACTTCATTTTTTATGATTGCCCCCTCCTTAATGTACTGTGGAATCAGTCTGCATTAGTATCCACCACACACCACCCCTTTTTCTCCCTCTCCCATTCCATTTGGAAAAAGGAAAAAGACTCCAGTCTCCTTTTGTGCTGTAGCCATGGCAACAAAGAAGGTTGGAGAGTTGTTGGTGGTGGTGGTGGGGGGGGGGTTAGGGGGAAGGGGAGGACGAAAGGGGCCGTCTTGTAACAGCTATAACTCATGTCTCCCTCTGGTGGATGATCTAGGGATTGCGCACTTCTTCAGTATCTTAACTGCTGATAATACTTGTAAGGTTTCCAGACCCCCTCACTCGCTTAAGATCGCCACTGAAGCACTGATAAATTCTGATCAGGACCCTGACGGTGAGTGTACCCACGCCAGCTGTTCAGAACCCTGCTTGTTGTTCAATACCAGGGCACCAAGATTATTAGCTCGCTGGCAGTCTAGCCCATGGTAGCCCTGCGAGACCAAACACCAAAACTAAGCAGCCGTCACACAGCAGCATAGAGTACACAATGCTGCACACCTGAGCCAAATCTTCCACACCCAGGTGTGCGAGACAGGAAAGCATACACACGTTCACACAACATGGACACTGCACATAATAATAATAATAATAATAATAATAATAATAATAATAATAATAATAATAATAATAATAATAATAATACCTTACACATGTGTAACACTTTTCTGGACACTCCACTCAAAGCTCTTTACAGGTCATGGGGATCCCCTCCACCACCACCAGTGTGCAGCCCCACCTGGATGATGTCATGGCAGCCATAGTGCGCCAGAACGCTCCCCACACACCAGCTCTCAGTGGGGAGGAGAACAGAGTGATGAAGCCAGCTGATAGATGGGGAATATTAGGAGGCCATGACTAGTAAAGGCCAAAGGGAAATTTGCCCAGGAAACTGGAATAACACCTACTTAACTTCAGTGGGCTGCCAGTTGTAAGTTGCGGGGTGATATGGCTGCCCATATTTAACATATTTAACACGCTCCACGCTTTTCCTAAGAGCGGCGATAAACTCAGCTACTCTCCTCAGTCAGGGATGTCTGCAGCGGACTGATGTCCTGGCCCTCTGCACCTCTGAGATGAGCTCCAGGTTGCCGAGCAGCCATTTAACGAAAACAGAGGGATCATCATCGCTATCATCATGTGAGAAAGAGCGCCCCTAAACCAGCATGAAGGTAAGTAGCAGTAGAAAGATCCATCACCCCCATGACTATATGAATTAGAGCGCCCCCTCTTTCTGTGCAGGCCCAGCGGGGGAACTGCAACTCATAGTGAAGAATGACGGACACACTGAAGTTGTGGATACAAGCTATTTATTAGTATAGTTCGATCGTTGTTGGGTGGATCGGTGAGGGGTGGATTTATTCCAAGTCACTGCAGGGTCAGGAGGGAGGGAGAGAGGGGGGAGGAAGAGGAAGGCTCACAGAGATAAGCTAATGAAGAGGGGAGAGGATCGGAGACAGAAAGGGATGCAGGAGGGGCAGGGACAGGGGGGAGAGAGTGCATTTTGGTGTACGAGTGGAAATCCAGACGCCGTGTTTGTGTGTGCGTGCGTGTAGACGGCGGTATAAGGGTCAGCCCATCTGTCCAGCTGTGTGTCTCTGTGGATTGGCTGTGTCAGTGCCCGCTCCATCTGCCAACCACAGTGTCGGTCAGTCAGTGTCCCAGCGTCGGTCTGCCTCTCACAGGGCGCTGGGGTTCCGGAAGTTGTGTCCGGCGAACCGGGCCTGATCCCCTAACTCCTCCTCGATCCTGAGAAAGAGAGGGAGAGGAACCGGATGTCAAGGCGGATAAGGCTGACATCACAATTCAGCCTTCACGCAGGGAGAGCGTGATGGGACCTCACCTCATCAGCTGGTTGTACTTTGCCAGACGCTCTGATCTGCAGGGGGCGCCAGTCTTGATCTGCATGGAGAGAGGTGGGGATAGGGGGAGGATAGAGACAGGACCATACAGAGAGGTAGTCAGGATTGAGATACACAAATTGAAGCTTGCCTACACTTACATCAGAAAAAAAATTGGTAGCAAAATTAGAAAGTGAGATACAGACAGAGATAGCGAAGCCAGAAAATGAGATACAGACAAAGGTAGTGAAGGTAGAAAATGAGGTGCTGGAAGATATACAGAGAGAGAGAAACAGGGAATTGAGTGGCTACAAAGGAGAAGATGTACAAAATAAAAACTGGGGTGTACCAACTTCTGTCCTTCTGTTTGATTTATTTTTGTCATTTGAAAGTATTCATTATTTACTTACTTTATTTTATTGATTATATAAACTTGATTATTTTTGTATTTTCTCCTTGTGGCCTAAACTCAGATTCACATAAAGTATTTGTAATGTCGTGTTAAATGGCTTCTCGCAATTGTTCAAGACTTGTCATGTTTTAATTTCATTGTTAACTATATGCCTTGGCACTACTCTGCCTCATCAGTCTTGCCTATAAAGTGCTTTAACTGAGCTGGAGAGCAGAAGATAACGTCAGATACCTGTCCAGTGCAGAGCCCTACAACAAGGTCAGCGATGAAGGTGTCCTCTGTCTCCCCAGAACGGTGACTGACCATCACTCCCCAGCCATTCTCCTGTGCCAGCTTGCACCTGAGAGACAATGAGCACACTGAGAGTCAGACTGGGCACATAGAGTCAGATTAAGCATACTTTCAGTCAAGATTAACACTATGATTCTGTATCAATGTACAATGAGGGTCAATACACAGGCACTGAAAGTCAGAATTAACACACTGAGGGTTAAAACGCACACACTAAGTCTCAATATTAATATATTATATATAAGAGTGAATGCACAGGCACTGAGAATCAGATTTAGCGCACTGAGATTCAAAATGAACACATTGTGAGTCAATAAGATGTGATACGCCAGCACAAGGTAAGAATGAACACAATAAGAGTCAGAATGACCACACTGAGAGTCAATACGCCAGCACAGCAAATCGAACTGACTGTGTCCATGAGGGTCAATACACAAGCACTAAGGGTCAGAATGATAATAATGAGAATTACAATTATTACATGCTCTGTGAGTCAATGTTAACAGACAAGGAGCAACACACATACAAGTCAGAATAAACACACTGAGAGTCAATATGGATACACCCTAACAGCCTCATTATAAAAGAAGTGGCAGCCATATTGAGAGTCAATATGCACACTGATTGTTAATAACTGCATACCAGTCAAAAATAGTTTGGACTGAGAACAATATACAGAAATGAAAGTCAATGAGAGTCACAATCACTGTTTATCCACTGTTCCATCATTTCATCTCTTCTCACAGGTTACAGAATACAGATTGCAAATCACAGCGTATTGATCCACACCTGCAGAACCTTGCCGAAAAACCTGATTCCTCTCTCTCCCCTCTCCCACTTCTTCTTCTTCCCTATCCAGTACTGGGCTGTGGGGGTGCCTGAGCCTATCCCAGCATGCAATGGGTGCAAGGTGGGATCCAAATCGATCAACCTAAATTATCTCACTATCTCTGGAAGCACTATCTCTCTTTCACTGATTAAGGATGACTGATTATGGATTGGCTCAAGCTGATAGAGACCCTCACTGCCCCTCTTACCCTCTCATATTGTCACAGACGTCCAAAGAGACTAACTGTGGAGAGCAGGGGAGCGGAAAAAGACCCATATGCGTAGCGGCGGAAGGGGAAAAAGGCCCAGGCTCAGCAGTTCAGGAGTCAGATAGAAACCAATGCCCTCAGGCAGCGGACGTGGGGCGACCTGGGTGGTAAGGTGGGTTTCAGGACATCCGGACATCAATGCTGAGCGAGGGCAGAGTGCAAGACCCGAACATATATAGCCCAAGGGAAAGAGAGGGACCGGAAGGACAGCAGGCAGGAAACTAGGGACAGGACAGAGTAGGAGCGCCCTCTGGCTGCAGAGGGCGTGACACATATACAGTAGATTAAAGATGATTAAATAGCTCTTCCTTATGCAGTTTCATTCTCTCACATCCTCTCTTTCGCTCTCTTATTGATTAGAAATTAGTGACTGCTGCTTGTAGGGCCCGTGTGGCCAACCCAGCCCCTGTCTCTCTGATTGATTATCACTTAGCAATGACTCACGCCTGGATGGCCTCGGTGACGGAGCCGATCTGGTTGACCTTCAGCAGCAGGCAGTTGCAGGCCCGTTCCTCGGCTGCTTTCTCGATGCGCTTGGGGTTTGTCACGGTCAGGTCATCCCCAACAACCTGGATCGCCACGGAGCCCGTGAACCGAGACCAAGCCTCCCAGTCGTCCTGGTCAAAGGGGTCCTCAATGGACACCACTGAGTGAGAGGGGGCGGGGCACAGGGGGAGGGGAGGGGCACAGGGAAGGGGTGTGTCATTGGGAGATGAGGCGGGCCACACGGAGAGGGGGCAGGTCATAGGGAGAGGAGGTAGGGCACAGGTGGGGGCAGATCATCGGGAGAGAAGGCAGGGGAGACAGGGTACACAGAGAGGAGGAAGGTCATAAGGAGAGGGGGCAGGACACAGTGGAAGAAGGCAGGTCATATGGTGAGAAGGCAGGGCACAGGGACAGCGGCAGATTAGATGGTGCACAGAAAATGACCAGACCTTTCAGAATTGCAGAGAAACAAGTAGGAAGGGATATGGACTGTCTAGCTGTTACATCTTTAATTCCATGTCAGGAACAGAGGGACAAACGGCAAGACAATGAAACGTGTACTTGTTACAGCTCTTCCAGAATTACAGTTCTGATCCCTGTTGGTCCCCACGTTATAGAAAAGATAATTCTGCTCGGCGGATTAATGGAACGCCGTACACTGACAGCCTGAAGGAACTGAACCTCTTCAGTCTTGAACAGAGTAGCCAATTTAGTGATCTGATCCAAGAACTCAAAATCCTCAAAGCCAATTGAGCAGCCTTCTTTAGAATCAGCAGTGCAAAGAAAGGACACAGTATAGGACACAAGTGGAAACTATAGGGAAGGGCATTTAAAATGGAGAACAGGAGGCATGCCTTTTAAACCAAGAGCTATGGGGCTATAGAACAAACTGCCCAGCCATGCAGTTGAAGCTGATAACCTGGGTTTTTTCAGATCAACTATCAGACTGGCCAGATCACTCTCACTTGTAACTATTGTCACGATCACATGCAGAGAGGGATGGAGACAGCGACACATTGATGCAGCCAGACAGAGGGCCGATTACCTGGGTAGTCGTTAACAAAGCTCTGGTACAAGTCCGACAGCTCTTCGGCAGTGATGTACCGTGCAGGGTCGTCAGGAGACTTGAAGTCCAGGTCGTACTTCCCGTCACGGTAGAACTCTGATGCTGCCACGTCCATCCCAATCACCACCTTGTCAGTGAACCCAGCTTTCTCAATCGCTGTTTTTAACAGCTCCAGGGCTGAGAGAGAGAGGGGTTTAGACAGATACACTGATAGGCCAGTAAGACTGGCTGACTTGACTCTACAGCACAGTGACACTGACTGACTGACTGGATGCTACAGCACAGTGACCCTGACTGACTGACTGGATGCTACAGGACAGCGACACTGACTGACTGTACACTACAGCACAGAGACACTGACTGACTGGACACTACAGCACAGTGACACTGACTGGACGCTAAAATATACTGGCACTGGGAAACACTAAGCCACACTAATGTGCACACTCTCTCTGTCTCCTTCTCCGGCTTCAGCTTTCCCCTCTGACCCTCTGCCACTCTCTCGCCACCCTCACCCTCGCTGTTCTCCAGGATGTTGGGAGCGAACCCCCCCTCGTCGCCCACGTTGGTCGCGTCCTGGCCGTACTTCTCCCGGATCACCCCCCTCAGCGTGTGGTAGAGCTCGGCCCCCACGCGCAGCGCGTCGCGGAAGGACTCCGCCCCCACCGGCAGCACCATGAACTCCTGCATGGCCAGCTTGTTCCCTGCGTGAGAGCCCCCGTTGATGACATTGAAGGCCTGGGGGAGAGAGAGAGGGATAAAGAGAGACAGAGCGAGGGAAATAAGAAAGAATCATTCTCAAATTCAAAGCAGGATCCAGTGCTGGTGTAGAACTTGACCTGAGCTGGGTTCATTCTAAATTTACTCTTTGCAGAGAGACAGATGCCTGGTGTGTGAGACGTTTCGGAAATAGCTGAAAGGCAGGGATAATTCGGTCAAAAATATCCTCCTGCCGTGTGTACAGGTTCTAACAAATATGCAATGATCACATCCTTTCATGGTAGCACAAGAAAGTCACCAGAGCTGTACTCAGACTATAAAGGCTTCCTAAAAGTTCAAAGCACAGGGGGGATGCACTCTGATGTGTCTTCTTTGTGTGTTCTCTGGAAAAAGGTCTTGTTCAATCAAATGAAAACTCATCTCAAACCTTTGCAGAACTGCTCCAGAACTTGTATCCCCCACACTGGTTAGCAAACAGGAAACAGTGGGCTGTCTTAAGGGACACCACCTCTGATTGGGCTGAAGTAAGCAGTGGTGTACCTCAAGGATCTGCCGTAGGTCCACTGCCTTTTCTGATCTATATGAAGTATTTAGAATGTGACATAGGTAGAGGTGCACTTTTACTTTTTACAATGCCTCATATAATTTCTATCATGTTATTATTATTATTAACTTTTATGAGATTCAAATAGCAGAGGAGCAGCACACATAGAAATTGTCGATAAAATGGCAGCCGTTCTCTGGCAAACCTGGGTGGGTCATGCACCAGCAGATCCACTGCACAGCAGATCAGGGTGATGAGGGCATAGCTACCCTACTGCAGGAATCCAGGAGCAACCTTAGAATGGTCAGAGTTCACAATTCCAGAGTGGGATGTAACCAGGAATCAGGGACAGATGGGATCTTTAATTACCAAATAGGCAGGACCTTGGTTTAAACTCACACACAAAAGACAGCACTTCTAATAGGAACAGTCCCCAGCCCTGGTCCTGGAGGAACAGTGTCTCTTCCGGGGTTTTTTCCCAGCTGAGCTCTATATCTCCAGAGCTCATTGATCTGCTTGGTCATTTAGGTCTGAACTCCACTCAGCCTCTTCTTAAGTCGTTTGCAGTTATTTCTGCCTAAACGGTTGTTACTAGTTGATGCATAGTTAACGAACTGACACAGGTGGGAGTGATGCTGCAACAGACATACCACAGAGGGGAAGGGATTCAATTGGTTAAAGTTCCTGTAGTACACATGAGTGAGGGCAGTGCTGGAATCCCTGCATTCCTAACATGCTGATTGTCATACTAACAGGAGTCATACTATCAGACTGCCAGTGTGTGGAGCATGTCAGATTGTCAGAGCCTGTGAGTTATTGTGTCAACCAGCCATTGAGCCAGAGTCCCAGTGCCCCAGTGCACGTGAGAGTCCGTGTATAATTGTCAGCCTGCTCTCACCGGAACTGGCAGCACAAGCTCAGTGTTTCCAGCCAGGTCAGCAATGTGGCGGTACAGGGGGACATCTTTTTCCGCTGCACCAGCCTTACAGATAGCCAGGGACACCCCCAGGATAGCATTGGCACCAAACTTGGCTGTAAAACAGAGGCATAGTCACACACCGATTGACACAGTCATTCATAGAAACAGATAAAACAGCATGAAAATAATGCTGCATAGGGATGTACAATACAGAATACCTGGCAATACAGTATAGTTATATAGTATTGCAGAGTGAAATGATACAGTATGACAGCACAGTGTAATACAGTACTTCGCTCAGATTTACTGCATATTACAGTATAATAATACAGGTGTAGAATACTGTAGAGAGTAGTGATCCAGTAAATACAGTAATGATACATAGTAATTCAATACTATGTGTAGTGACTCAGTATTACTGCATTAGGCAGTGATCCAGTAGTTCAGAACTATACATAATAATGATACAGTAATAGAGCACAGTGTACAGATACAGTAAAACAGCATAGTGTAGTGATATACAGTAGTAATACTGCATTATACAGCACAGTAATTGTGTAAGTGTGACTTGTTCATTTCTGATGATGCTAAGAAATGCTTTGTACTTCAAGCAACAACAAAACAGTTTGTTTGTTATCATCGTCAGTCTTATTTTTGTTTCCGTTACGGTTTTTACCGCTACAACTTGATTCATTGTGTTTCGTTGTGTTTCTACACTGCTGTATACTTCATTGTCTCTTTATGGTATCTAGAAAAAAAACACTGATCCAAGCAATTGATGGATGGATGGAGGGATTGATCCGGGGCAACTCACACTTATTCTCGGTGCCGTCCATCTCTAACATCAAGTTGTCCAGCTTCTCCTGCTCGACGACACTGATCTCCTGCAACCCAAACCACACAACGCTCACTGTGACACACACCGCGCAGCACATCACAGTCCACCACCGACAGCCTGTGCTTTTGTCTATAACGTCTTGCAAGGTTCGAAATTCCCGTCCTCAACTCCCCAGACAGCCGGCGACAGCGTACCGACGGCACAAAGGAATTTTAAACTTGCTGAACAGGGCACATAGTTCCCTGCCTCTGTTTTCCACTGTTACTTTTCAGCAGACGGGACTCTCAACAGGTTAATGACCTCATCACCAGTCCCTCACCCACTCTCTCACTAACGACGTTCTGCACCAGCGTCACTCGAGAATATCAGTCTTGGATCATCGGTTAATCAAAATGACACCCTAAACATGTCATCAATATCCAAAACCCATGCACTTTATGTTTCTCAAAACGTATCTGCATGAATAGTGTGATGGGTTTCTGTTGATGCTCAGTCTACACATACACAGAGCGCACTGCGCCACACACGATACGGACAGTGCAACCAACACATTCTTCAAATATAGATCTCAAATAACTATAGATAGTTTTCATTCTTTGTAAAAATAAATTGTCCTGCACACACATACTGGATATAACACATAAAACTGAAAACCCCCAACCGATACTGTCGCATCCGGATACAGTGACTCACTGATTCAAGCAGCGCAGGCCGAAGGGTGTCATTGATGTGAGCTACAGCCTGCAGGACGCCTGAACAGAGAGAAAGGGGGACAGTTCAAGGATATTGTGAGGAAACGGGATATTAAGACAATACAGGGTGTTATAATCGATACAGGGATAGATACAGGCTCAAGAGCAATTACAGATAGTGCAGATATGCCATGAGAGTATAGAGAGCACATGATAAGGGAGGTGACGATAACACAGTGGGGATGGCCTGGTATCGTAACAGTATACAAACAGGGCAGAAAAACTGTGATGCTACATATTATGATAATAGAGAAATACAGTGGCATTGTCACGATAAAACAGGGACGTCATGATATTACAACCATACCCCCGCTAGTCAAAAGACAGAGATAGAAAACATTGCAACAGGTCAGAAATACTGCAATAAACTTGCAATGAAGTCATGCTGAGGAGATGTGGAAGTGGAGACAGTATCCTGAGCGCCTCCCATCCACACCTCTTCAGTATCCCCTTCGCATCTGCCCCTCTCCCTAGCCTTCATTCTCAGATTTACAGCTGCTGATTACCGCTGGCGCTCCTGCCCCATTTCGGAACACAGAGACAGCTGCGTGTTTTGCACGACGCCCTGCGGAGAAGAGGGAGGCGGTACAGGCAGGCTCCTCTGACCCGCCCACCTTAAGACGTCATAGGCAGCCTACGCTGCTCTGTCCCGCAGGCTCAGCGCTGATTGCAGGAGAGGAATGTCCATCACTGACAGAACCACAAGCCTGTAAGCGCCCGGCAGGCCACAGGGGGGCGCTGTGTCTCAGACAACTCCCACCCTGCCCTGGGTGCCCCTTAGCCAAAGGAGCAGTGCCGCATGCAGCACGTCGGTGCCAGGCAGGTAGTGTCATAGCCCAGGCTCGGACCCGGGATATCAGAGCCCGACCTGATCTCAGGTGACGCCTTTACCCGTTGAGCCACTGCAGAAGCAAGCTTGTCTCTTTTTTCTCCCTTTCCACCCCCTTCAGGAGAACATAGGCAAGGTTACAAGTGAGAGGAGGCTGTTAGACCCACGTAGCCTGATTGGGAGCTAAATGATCCAGAGATCACCTCTCCCTGACCTCCCCCATCTCACCTTTCCCCTTGTATCGGGACTTGTCATTGTCTCTCAGCTCCAGGGCCTCGTAGATCCCAGTCGAGGCTCCACTGGGAACAGCAGCACGGAACATGCCTGACGGAGAGGGAGAGAGACCGAGAGCAGGGGGTCATGGAAGACGTGGCGCTCAGCTACGAGAGGGGGAAGACACAGGTCTGGGAGGATCAGGGGGGGAAGGGTGTGGAGAGACAGGCAGAGGGAGGAAGAGCTGAGGGACGGAGAGGCAGCTGGGCTGTCACCTTTCTCCGTGTGAAGATCCACTTCCACTGTGGGGTTCCCACGGGAGTCCAGGATCTCACGGGCGTGGATATTGATGATCGACATCCTGAAAGAGAGAAGAGGAGTTCGCAAGGATGGGGCAGGGAACGCCGCAGCATTGAGACAGAGGAAGAGAGAGGAGAGAGGAGAGAGGAGTTACAGAGAGCAGAAAGATGAGATAGAGAGAAGAGAGAGGAGGGGGATAGAGAGGAGAGAAGATGGTTAGAACAGAGAGGAGGAAGAAGGTGAATGAGAGGACAGGAGAAAGAGAGAGGAGGTTCACAGACAGAGGGGAGAGAAAGACATGGATCCAGGGAGGAGAATGCTGAGACCTTCCTCTTGCCCTGTAGCTCCATCTTGGCAGCAGTGACATCACTGCGTGTACAATATGTCACACAGTCTGCTGTTTTGCCTCATTTTACATAGCCAGTGCATCACTGTGGACATCAGTGACAATATCATTAATATCTGGCCATGTGGTGCTGTTGACAATGCCTGGCATGTCGATGCCTACAGGGCAGCAGAGCTTCCGACCGCACGGGCAAATCTGCCGCAGGTCTGTGAGGAGCTCGAGAGATCCCCCCGACCGGCATGGAGCCCACATTTCGATCCGCGGCATACCTCTTTCTCTCTCGATCCTCTCTTTCCCGAGCCGCCAAGGAGTCAGGAGCCGGCAGCAGGGAGGGAGGGAGAGAAATCAATTATTAAAACCTGCTCGGGCTCCGGCGAAGCAAAGGAAGCCCTCGTTCGGAGACGCAGCGGAGGGAGGGGGGGGGGAGGTTTCTGCAGCCAAACTGACCCAGCGGCTGGTCTGCCAGGCTCTACTGCCAACAGCGCACCGAGTCCGACAGAGAGCCAGGGAGGAGGGAGACGAGGAAGAGGGGGAGAATGACCTCTAGGCTGTATCACACAACCTCCCAGAACCGATTAACTCTAATTAGACATCTCCTGCAGGTGCAGTAAGCTTCTGCAAGGCAATAGCTATGCACAGACAGATAGGACAGGAAAGGACACTGACAGACAGCTTGTCTGCAGTAATGCAGTAAAAAATAATCTTCAAAAGCCACGATACATACACATACACACACACACAGACAGGTCCAGCTCGATATCGGCAACCCACACAAGAACACACACACACACACACACACACACAAGAGAGACTAATGTACCCGCACAGACGCACACTGACACGCAGATACACTGCCCTGCCGCACTGCCTCAGAGACCCCCCAGCGTCCGCAGTCTGATCGATACCGACCGGGAGCCGGCGTCTGCGGACGGAGAACGAAGACGGGGAAGAGCAGGGGAGAAGAGGGGGAGAGAGGGAGATGCCGGGCGGCGAGCGAGCCTTACCTGCTGCGTGTGCTTAGCCTTGCAGGGAAAGCGAGAGAATCTGACAGAACGAGGGAGGGAGCGAGAGAGAGAAATACAGATTGCGGGGGGGGGGGGGGGGGAGGAGGAGTGGAGCGAATGTGCCAGTCAGGGAGGGAGGAGAACGAGGAGGAGGGGAGGCTATGAGTCAGAGAGAGAGAGAGGGGGTCAAGGAGAGAGAGAGAGAGAACAGAGATGCAGCAGCACAAAGATGGAGAGAAGGAAAGAGAGAGAGAGAGAGAGGCGTTTAGGAAAGCTGATTTACGGAAATGCAGGGAATCTCAGGAGAAGAGAGATGGCAAAGCCACAACACGCAGAATGGATCCCCAAAAGATTCACTATTATCTATTCTAGGCCTGTCTGCTCTATTCTGGAGAATGTTTTAAAACAAAAGCTGCCCTGACCTGCACGTACTCTCCTGACAGCTCTTCACAGATGTCGAGACACTCCTATCTCAGACGTGGAGGAAAGCCCATCTTCACGGGGATATTGTCATCGAGTTAATGTGTCACCCTTGCACACGGTATTATGCGTGGTGGCGGGTCATCCGAAATCGGGAAGCCCTTGATAGAAAAATGAAACGCCCACAGAACACAGCAGTGCCGTTTCGGGTAGAAATGGGGGCCTAGATTGCACAGTGCAGGGCCTGACGAGGATGCTTGTGCAGCTGGCCGATAGTTCTACCACTAGGGTGTGGAGCTGGAAGGAGGGGGAGGGTTCAGCTCTATACCTTCCCAGAGACGAGGCCTGTCCTTTCAGTAGGTGAGCAAACGAAACTGAGCTTCCAAGAAGACAGACCCCTGCACAACAGAGAGAGGGAAACTGTCACCCGCTCAGCGATCAGGTGGAGAGGAAGGACAGGGCTCTTAATAAGCCATTTTGGGCTAACAGGATTATTTGCCTCACAGCAGATTTTTACAGCTCATGCGAGTGTCCTTGACACAGCAAGGGAGGGGAAGAAGGAGAGAGAGAGAGAGGAGAAGGAAGAGAGAGGCAGAAGGAGGAGGGGAAGCAAAGTCAATTCTAATTGGCTGATTTTCTGGTGTGTTTTGGGTCTTGGTCACGTGACCATCTGCAGACCTTTAACAGTTCAGTCCTTTTGAGAGAGAGAGAGAGTGAGTGGGAAAGGAGTACTGCAGGGGGATAGAAAAACACTATAAACCAAGAATATGACCAATGGTGACCAGGAGAACTAGGACCTGACATGTACAGGATTGAGCACCACAGCCTGGCTATAACACTGGGTGAGAGGCAGGCCTGGCTGTCCAGCGAGAACAGAAGAGGATCACAGGCCGGCCCTAGACACTGCTTGACACAGGCAGACCGGTCTGTGCAAGAGAGAACAGCCTGCGCTCCCACCCACACCTGTGTGAAGCACCTTCCACTGCACTGCACGCAAATCGGGGATTTAGACAAGTCTTCTCCCACTTAATCCCTGAATTCCTACCCCTGCCAGAAGCAGAACGGCTTCCACTCAAAACTGCGGGGAAAGGTGGAGGAACCTCCATAGAGCTGGCCGCCCAGCAGGGGATCTGAGGAACAGGCTGAGCGAGTCAGTATTTCCTTCTAAACGTCCACCCACTGCTTTGGCAGCACTTAAATCCACCAGGAAAGCACGAACGGGGCGAGAGAGGAAACCGCACTCGGGACATTTGTAATTATTGGACGTGGCAAGGAAAGCAAGGGAGAAAGAAGACCAAGATCAAGGGTAGGAAAGGTGCTGCAGCCCCCACAAGCGGGACTGCAGATTTCACCAACCCAGCGTTCGAGCACCTCAGTCAGGCATCTGGGCCAGTAAAGCAGGGTCAACCAAACCGCAGTGCTGCGTGCCCCGCTGGGCACACGGGCTCTTTCAGTCTCCACCGTCTGCTGCAGCCCTCGCCATGCCTCCGCTGTTTAATTCGCAGAGTTAAAGAGACATGCAACCAATTCTTAACTACTTTTCAATTGTCTCTGAAAACCTCCCCCCCCTCTCTGTGCAAAAGCTTGCCTTCCAAAAAAAAAAAAAAAAAATAGCTGCAGCTGGTTGTCTTATTAAAATTTGTGAGCCCATTTCAAAGACACAGCTGATCCTCGGACGAAAGCCGATGCAGCAGTTTGAGAAAGTAACAGCTTAGGCTCTTGGTGGGGGTGGGGGGTGGGAGAACGTTTCAGTGAGCTTAAATAAAACAAACTCATTTTCTTCCAGTATTTAACAACGCCAATAATGATCTTTATTAAGGAATTAAACAGTTTGACAGCGTACATCTCAATCCACACTGAGAGACACTGTGCTGTTGCTTTATAGACAGAGACAGTGTGTGTGTAGGGTGTGCATGTTAATGAGTGTCAGTGTGTGCGTTCGTGAGTCCGTCAGTCTGTTAACAGGCATGTCAGAGTGAGTTTACAGATGTGTAACAAATGTTTATGTTGTATGTGCGTGTATATATATACACAGTGTTTATAGACAGTCTATTGTCTTCAGCATCTTCAATTCTTCACCTCTCCCACAGTATAATCATGATGTTATCCTCCACACTGTCATTCATCCTGTGAAAAGAAAGTTAGGGTCTGTATTAATTTATATCCGTCGCTGGTCTATATTAGCGCTTGTATTAATCCGTTAGGTGCATCTCTTCTATCTTTACTTGGGTCTTTATTTTGTCATTAGTGTGTCACTAGGGTCTTTATTCAGACCTGTATTAATCCACTATAGGTCTGTCGAGTCTAGGTCTATAATACAATCAGCATTAATCCATTACCTTATTTTAGTTGACTAGTTTATTAGGGTCTTTGTTATTTTGTCTTGGGTATGTCCTAGTGTCTGTATTGATCTCCCTTACGTGCCTCTCTAAGGTAAGGAAGTACACTGCCCCCATCAAGAAAGAAAAACCTCAATTCAAAGATAGCACACTCTCACATACTGTGATCACACGATACCAGAATTATCAGTATTGTCAGCAGGCACTCGTTCTTGTTTAAGGGTACAAGTTGATGTCCTCATGGTTCAAACGGTGTTCACACAAGGTACAAACTGTAATGTCATTAGTAATAAAACCCAGAGGAAAAGTACGTCCATGCACATTCGGCAGTGCTACCCCTGGCCAGGAACACTACACCCACAGTTATAGCCAAGCTCATCAGTAGCTTGTAGGTGCTGTTATTGCATGTAACAGGTTGCTCATACACTCAAATGATCTCATAATTACAAGGTATCAATAACTCAGGATTTTTTCCTACCTCAACGGCAAAAGTGTGTTCTTGTCCTAGATGGCAGCTTTGCACTTCTGTACTTAAGCACTGCGTAATGTTCTGTATGAAAGTGCTGTCAGATGTGTGTTCTGGGTCTATAGAAGGCTTATACTGGGGCCTGCGCCTCACATGTTCCACCCATGGTGAGGGAGCTCTGGTGCCGCCCCTGATGTCAGGTCACTCACCACGGCTGGCTTCCCCGTCCTCGGCCGGTGCGATGGTCACCAGTCGTACCTCCGGGAGGGGGGGGGAGCGCGGGGGCTGCCGGAGGGGGAGCTCTGGGGGGCGGGCAGGGCCAGCTGGCCCCCCCGGCCCCCTCCGCTGCGCTCCCGCCCGTAGTCCAGCCCCCGCAGGGACGGGGGAGGGTACCGCGCCGTTTCCCGCCGCCACTCCTCGTCAAACGCGGCGGCCTCGCCTGAGAAAGGGAGAGAGGGGGCGGTCAGTCAGCCGCCGGCTGGACTGCCCGGTCACTCACCACTGCACGGAGACAGAAGGAGGGATACACTCACTGACCAGCCTCCTGGACACTGGAAGTCCTCCCTGAAGCTCTATGATCAGGGGCTCGAGCCCTGCTCCCACAGATTGTGCTAGTGTGCCCGCCCCCTCATCCCAGAAATATCACCACTAAACCGTTGCTAAAAAGCTGATCAACACGGCTTCTCCCGCATCGACTACTTTAACACTCTACTCGCTGGGGGTTCTAAATCCACATTGAACAAACTCCAGCATTTCCAAAACCCGACAGCCAGAATCCTGACCAGGTCTAGCGCAAGTGATCACATGACTCCTGTCCTGGAGTCCTTGCACTGGCTTCCCGTCGGGTTTTGGGATGACTTCAATATCCACATGTTCACCGGTAAGGCTCTGCATGGCTCAGCACCTCAGTACCTGTCTGAGCTACTATCGGCCTACTCCCCGCATGGCAACCTCCGCTGTTCCGATTCTAGTCTCTCATCTGTCCCTCCAAGACCATCTACACTCCAGGACCTTTTCCAATTATGCCCCAAAGCTCTGGAGCTCTATCCCTAAGGATATCAGAGTCCACCCCTTCCCTACACTCCTTCAAATGCCGGCTCAAAACCTTCTTTAGAAGAGCCTTTACTGAACTGGTTCTGTTCTTTACCCCTCTGCTCCTGCTGTATTCGGTAACCCCCATTGTGCATATCTGGTGAAATCCCCCAACACTGAATCACCTGGAAGCAAGACATATGCAACAAGTTACATATTTGATATACCTTAGCAACTGGAACCTTAGAACTTAAATCTAAAGGACACAAGAACGCTACCACATTTACCTCGGCCAGCGTGCTGCCCAGCTGCAGTATAGAGCCAGCCCAGATCTGACTTGGACGCATCTCGGATTCTAAAAAGCAATGCTTTCGTTTGAAGTTACTAATTTTAGGAATGCCTTTTCCGAATAAGAAATGGGGGAGAACGTTTCTAGATGTAGCCCTTCAGGTAGTAACGTGGAGCACCGTCACCAACTCCACAATTAACGGTAACCTAACCCGTTGCTCATTTTAAAGGGTGAACCCTCATGTGCAACTTGTAAAGCCCGAGTTGATGACAGCTTATTAAAAAGTAAAAGTTTGGAGGGCTTCAGAGGGCAGGCTAGGTCTAGCAGTCTCACAGAATTTGATTGGTTCCAATGCGTCATCAGATGGTTGCATCAGATGTGACTGGGTTTCCCCAAAGGACACAACACACAGGAACTGCTGGAGTGGGGCCAGTCTTGGAAGATATCACAGCAACGGCTTGCACAACAGTGAAGTAGCAGCAGCCAACAGGGAGTAATAGGTCACCATCTACTCTGGGTGAGGATACACGCGCATTTAAGAGGGATGTTAAGCGCTCATTAAGAGACAGCGGGGGAGCATCCACACCAAGTGACAGAGCACAGGTGAAACAATTTACACTGGACTTTTAAAACCGAGAGGCACTTTACTCAAAGGGTTGTGGGGGTGTGGAACAAGTAACCCAGCCATGCTGTTAAAGCCAATACCCCGACTTCTTTTAAGGAACAACTGGATGAGATTCTTAGATTATCTATTAAGGACCAAACAAGCTCGATAGGCCAAAAGGTTTCCTTATTTTGCAACCTCTTACACCCCAAGAAAAACTTTTAACCAGAATTACAGAAGAAGAGGGGGGGGAAAACTCCAGGAAAGACAAGAGTAGGATGCTGCACCTGTGGCGAGACAAAGCGTAATAAAGACAATTACAGGCTGCGACTGAGCAGATGTCGCGCTGCAAAGCTGCAATTTAGACGGCTCCCACGAGGACACGCTTCAGCCTGAACAATGAAAACGAACCTCACCCTGCTGTTATTATTACTATCATTAAGCCAGAGGGGGCCCAGGGAGTACAAAAATAAAGCTCTCCTTGAGTCAGCGCCAGGGAAAGCAGGCCAGGGAGGTGGCTGACACACTGGTCCCGTCAAATCCTCAAGGAGCTCGGCCTGGAACAAAACTTCCTTGGCACCCCGAAAATAAATCACCTTAACCTTATTAACTGAGGGGTTAGGAATACAGTAGGAAAGCCAAGGGGGCAGACAGAACCAGTTAACTAAAAGTCCTTTTAAAAAAAAGGTTTTCAGTCTAGATTGGAATGAGATCAGGAAAGGGGACTCTGATATCTTCTGGGATAAGAGTTCCATAGCTTTGGGGCGCAGCAGAAGACCAACAGAGTGAAGAAGGGGGTTGGGGGGGGGGGGGGGGGGGGCAGGGACAGACAATTTGAAAGTTAAGAGAAGGTGACTCTCCGATATCCTTGGGGATAGAGTTTCCAGAGCTTTGGAGCATAACAGGAGAAAGCCACGTCACCCATAGCGTAGATGGGGCTTGGGGGAACACAAATCAGAATTTGAGGATCGAAGATTGCGAGGCAGGGAGTAAGACGACTAACTCAGGTACCGAGGTGCCAAGCCACGCACCTTTGTAAGTTAGCTTCAGGATTGCGAAAACTGACAAGAAGGCTGACAATAAGCCAGTGGCCAAGCAGGTCTGGGTGCGATTCAGGTTTTTTAGGAAGCATTTTTCCCCATACGCAGGGGTGTGGGAGTACAGAACGAGCTGCAGAGCCACATCGTTAAAGCACCTTGGCTTCTTTCAAAAAAAAGTGCTGGACAAGATGCCTGGATCAGCCAGCTAATAACTACCAAACGGGATAGATGGACCAAGAGGCCACGACTGATTCGGAACTTCTCCTGATCAGAAGTTCTTGATCAGTACCCTCTGCCCACCACACCGTCGCGCCTTGCCAGCTCGCAGGTCCCAGACGGGCCACCTGTTCCCCAGTCGGAGAGCCTTACTCTCTTCCAGGTTGATGAAGTCCTGCCTTTCCTCGCGGTCCCCCGTCTTGCGGTTCCGCGATCTCTCCATCACGTGGCCGCGGTCCCGGATGTGGTGGCCGATGGACATGCGCTCCAGCCCGCTCTCCGAGTCGCGGATCGTCTGGAGGGTCTCTCTGATCTGCGGGGACGGGAGAGGAAATCAACGTTCAAGACTCGCCTCCGCGCTCTCCGAATCGCCACATGATCTAAACCCCTTCTCTTTCCACCCAGCACGCTCTGGCCCCACCCCCGCCACCCTGCCCGCGGCGCTCTCTCACCCCTCCAGGGGCAGCCCTCATCTCGCTGGTCTGCTGGTACACCTTGGGCGCCCCGGATCCCGAGCTGGAGTAGGAGATGACTGTGGAGGAGGAATACATCTGGCTGCCCGACATTCGCTCCTGGAGGGAGAGAGAGAGAGAGAAAGCATTAATGCAAAAGGCTGGTCGGATTCAACTCTACGCCGAGAGAAAAGGGTTCCCGCAGAATTACAGCGTTCCCCACTCATTTTTTTACCAACAAAATGCCAAAACTTTCTTCTGCATAATTAACACCTCGCACATCCTGGATCTTCATCTTTTTGGAGCCATTGCTTGTATTCATCCATCTGCTAACCAGGGGTCACTGAAAACACATTTACCCGGCCTTTGAACATGGGCGCTAGGCTAGCTTACGGCTCACTATAAAATTGTCCGCGAGAGGGTCTCGCATGACACTAGAAGGCGTCATGTCACCAACAGCAGTGCCACCGCCTCTCTTTAAGAGTTAGCTAACTTACGCACAAGGTTACATGACCCAGCCGGGATCATTTTGGATCAAATAAAAAAAAAAAAATCCAAGACATTTCCCAAAACTTAACGGATATTTTAACAATTTCTCCAAACTTTTCCCAAGTCTGGAAAATGACATTTCATTTTCCATAACTTTTCCAGGATTTCCATGACCGTGGGAACCCTGCAGTTACCAAGAAATGGGAAGACCCCAAATTAACACCAGGCCAGCCCTAGCTTTTCGGGGGGGCCCCCCGCCAAGGAAAGATTTCGGAAAGGGGTCCCCTCCAGATCACGGTTTGTGCATCGGCTCCCACAACAACCTTATTTTAGAGCAATAAAAAAATGATATAAAGCAGGAAACGCTTACTAACCAGCTTAAAACGCAAAACTCAAACATTTGTATTAAAATTATATATTTTCACACTAAAAGTGATAAAGGGAGCATTAACAATAACAAGCAGGTTATTAGTTACTTCCAAATTAAATCTTAAAGAGTACTGCACTGAAACCTTTGTAGGAAAGAACTGCAGAAATATCCAATTTTAAAAAGTAAGAAAAAAAAATCAGGTGTCATCAATAACAAGGGCGGGGGGTGAGATCAGTAAGGCCGAGCAGATGGGAGTTTCAGAAAAAATGTTCTTTAAATCAATTTGCCTGCATTTTCAACCTGTTTTAACCCACTTGAGCTCTGAAAAGCTCCTCTGCTCCTGCTGCAGTCACTGGGAGAGCAAAGGGCTAAGGGTTGAGTTCACAGTGCCCCCCCCATTTAATGAAATACAAGAGAAACCACAAGGAACACGGTGCATTTTAATGCCAAATACGTAGAACCTGCTGAACAGTTTTTCACACTGTTCATCTGTTTTCATGATCGGTGGCTAAGGATCTGCGCCTGTGGCTGGAAGGTTGCTGGTTTGTATCCAGCGGCCGGCAGAGGAATCCTACTCCGCTGGAGCCCTGAGCAAGGCCCTGAACCCCAGCTGCTCCAGGGGCGCCGTATAAATGGCTGCCCTGCGCTCTGACCCCCAGCTTCTCTCCCTGTCTGTGTCTCTCATGGAGAGCAAGCTGGGGTCTGTGAAAAGACAAATTCCTAATGCAAGAAACTGTATATGGCCAAGAAAATGATCTTATATTTTGTTTGGCAGCGCCCATCTTCAGCCAGATGACTTTTAGCCAAGTGGCATGTGTACAATTGCGGGGAATGTGAATCTGTTCATGTCTAGTACAAACACTTCAAATAGCCTAAATACCTGGCTTGAAAATATATCTACCGTTCACTAGTTACGTGGGTCTGACAGACTTAAAACCAAATGAAATACAAATTACGACATTATAAGATCACTTTATTGGCCATGTACAATTTCTTGCATTAGGAATTTGTCTTTTCGCAGACCCCAGCTTGCTCTCCATGAGACACACAGACAGGGAGAGAAGCTTGGGGTCAGAGCGCAGGGTCAGTCATTTATACGGCACCCCTGGAGCAGCTGGGGTTCAGGGCCTTGCCCAGGGGCCCAACGGAGTGGGATTCCTCTGCCGGCCTCGGGATTTGAACCGGCAACCTTCCAGCCACAGGCGCAGATCCTGAGCCATAGAGCCACCACTCCTCCCCAGACTTATGCACTATTACAATGACTTGATTAGCATACTTCCGTTTTAAAATCCAATATCTTCTCTTTTCTGTGCTCCAGAAACATTACATCCTTGATTATGATTGGTCATTATTTTGACTGGGCTCCCATTAGGATGACCCACAGTAACAGCAGAAAGAGGCATTTGTTTCTCACATTCGAATATGCCAGTTACAAATGTTGCGTTGCACACTGAGGGGGTACCCTGGTGGCCTCGGGGCCCTAGGCCAGTAGCCAAGTTCACTAATGGCCAGGGCCAAACCTGCAGGAACACTACTGCCCCCCCCAGACTAGAAAGAGTCATTACACTCGCCACCTGGGGGCGATACTGAGTTTTTACAAAAACAAAAGCTACAATCCTAGCCATTACCTCCAGGTGGCGACAGAAGAATTTAAGGCCCATTTCTTCCCTAAATCCGTTGCACCATTTTATACCATCAGTAGTCTCAAACCCCAGCCCCTTGGGTGCACAAATACACAAGCAATAATTGAACATAGCAGAACACATACACACATCTACCAGAGTTACACAATGCGTTTTTGCCTGTAGCTCTGCAATATAAAAGGACACCTCTTTAGACCATAGATCTTAGCCAGCAGCTATATCACATGCAACTCAACTGGCAGCCCCACTGGAGCTCAGCAGTGTGAGTCTGGCCAGTACCTGGATGGGAGACCTCCTGGGAAAAACTAAGGTCACTGCTGGAAGAGGTGTAAGTGGGACCAGTAGGGGGCACTCACCCTGTGGTCTGTGTGGGTCCTAATGCCCCAGTATAGTGACGGAGACACTTTCAGATGAGACATAAAACCGAGATCATGACTCTGTGGTCATTAAAAATCCTAGGGCATTTCCCCAAAAAGAGTAGGAGTGTGAACCCCCGTATCCTGGCCAAATTTCCCCCTGGCCTTTACCAATCATGGCCTCCTAATAATCCCCATCTATGAACCGGCTTCATCCCTCTGTTCTCCGCCCCACTGAGAGCTGGTGTGTGGTGCGAGTACTGGCACATCATCCAGGTGGGGCTGCACACTGGTGGTGATGGAGGGGATCCCCCATTACCTGTGAAGCACTTTGAGTGGAGTGTCCAGAAAAGCACTAAAGAAGTGTAAGGAATTATAGAGAAAGGGAAAGAGAAACCTACTTAGACAAGGAACACAAACATCACATCATCAATAGCTGTGTCTAAGCCAAAAATGTGGTGACAAAACTATTATTTAAAATGCACTCCCTGCTCATTTTGAAATTGACCCAGCACTTCAGCCCTATAGCCTATTCTACACTAGAAGCTTTTTTGACACATCCATCTGTGCCCATTATGGTCAATGCTGAAATGTATTCTGGAAGAGAGAGTAGCAAAAGTCAAGGTGTCCTGCTCCCCTCTAAAAAAACAAAAACTGCGAACTTTCATTTAAAACCCCACGGACGATCACTTGATGAGACCGTAGACCACAGGTGATGACCCATGGTCTCGGACCATGATCATTTTGAGTTCAATCTTTTCAAAGAGGATCATCATCACTGTGGCTGAGGGGGGGAGAAGTACAAAGAGCTACGCACTCTCGCAATTCTCCATACAAGGACATCATAAAACACACATGGTCAGGAATGACACTTCCTCTCAGTTCCTCTTTATACCAAGGAACAGTATGCACCATTTAAAAAGTAAATAAGAGGCTAATCTCCTTTGGTTTCACTAGGGTAATGCTCATCAAATGCCTAAAAATTTACAAATTGGTAACTTGGCAGAGCATACCATGAGGTAATGGCTGCAACTTTGAAACCAGCTTTAGAGAACTACATTTCCCAACGTGTACTACAATTCCCATGATCCTTCACTGGCATTGTCCACCATAGCACTCACTAAAAGCAGACCTGTAACGCACCAATGCAGACATGAATTTCAGAGAGAAGCTGAATTTTCTCACCATATTCTCCATCATGCCACTCATCATCCCAAACATATCCATGAAGCCACCTCCTGCTCCCTGAGTGGGAAAGGGAGAAGAGAAATTATTATTCTAGTCAAAGATAAACATTAACACTTAAAAAAAAAAAAAAACATGATACCAAAACCCCAAAAAACCCAACACTTACCATTCCCATCATGCCAAAGGGGGAGAGAGCACCTGCAGCCTGAGACAAGAAAAAAAAATACAATGACTGACTGGACACTCCAGTACATGAACACTGCACTGAGAGAGAAAGGGGTTCATACAGACACACTGACTGGACACTCCAGTACATGAACACTGCACTGAGAGAGGGGGGTTCATACAGACACACTGACTGGACACTCCAGTACATTAACACTACACTGAGAGAGAGGGGTTCATACAGACACACTGACTGGACACTCCAGTACATGAACACTGCACCGAGATAGGGGACAGCACCTGTATTTGCGGAGTCCTGCTGGGCTGTATTTGAGGGCTCAGAGGAAATGGGTCAAATCCAAACGACCCAAACAGACTCCGCATGTGCTGCCGGTGGGCTGTGAAAGGATCCCTAGAGGAATTTAAACAAAAAAAAAATGAAATGGGTCAAACAAGCCGAGATAACAAAATGCATCCTAAATGGAACATTCGAGACAGTCCATCACAGAACCACCGGGTGCCTTCGACATGCTACACATGCTATTTCTGCCGTTTCTCCGGCAGATCTACTCAGGATGACTGTTCTTCAAGCAAGTGAGCTCTGCTAGAGCAGGACATACCGTTTACAGCTCCTGCCTACAACCTCTGCCAGGCTTACTCCTCAAAGCATTTGGGAGCAGTGACTTCCAGACTGTTCAGGCTCGAGCAGAAGCCACCCTGGTCACCTTCCTGAGGCCTCAGGCCCTTCATGAGCCATAATGGCACACGACAAAGTCAACATTGGGTACGCTCTCCCAGTGCGCTAACATATCCCCCCCCAGTGTTGACACACAGACCCACTGAATCTCTGGGAGGAAACGCCACTCCTGCTGTACAGATGCAGCCCTGCTGGCTCAGGCTGCACAGGTGCGGTCGTCTCTTGGCAAACTGATCCCACAGACGTCCTGAACTCAGGTCAGCCACACACAAGACCTCCACCTTTTCTTCAAGCGGTGCCGCTGTAGTCTCACCACTACATTGACGGAATGACAATGCGAGTCACTCTTTCACCTTCATTTTTGCCTTAATTGGAAAACCACTGAAGAAAGATACAAGATGTGAAAAAGGGGGTGAACCGATTTCTTTCCGCACAAAGACCTCTTGTAACACAAGACATCCCATGCTTAGGCGCCCTTGAGTTATGGCAGGGATGGGAGTTAATCGAGATGAAATTCCAAGGGCAAGTTAAAGACCCCCCTAACTAAGGAAAGATAAAACCGACCATTAAAAGGTCTTGGGAATGTCCAAACACAGGTGCCCAGCCCCATTACCATGGTAACAATTTGCGTCCGAAGCAGCTGAAATTTGCTAT
The DNA here is from genome assembly GCF_059453375.1 of Lepisosteus platostomus. NCBI lineage: Eukaryota > Metazoa > Chordata > Actinopteri > Semionotiformes > Lepisosteidae > Lepisosteus > Lepisosteus platostomus. The sequence continues at coordinate 4,390,212 of NC_142635.1, read as the reverse complement.
ATAAACTGGACATTTTGTACATATATTTTAAACTATACTTTGGTCTTATTGTTCCTTGGATGCAATAAACTCAGTTACTTAAACGCCATCACGGGTTCCAGAACTTATTTGTCTGTTACTACATCACCAACACTAAACACATGTTTTTCCCCCATCATACAGGACTCGATGATATTTTATACTATGGTACAGTACTCACTATTCAAAATCTGAATAACCTTAATTGGCTAATGAGGAAGAAGGAGATGCACGCTTAACACTTCAAGCCACTCTTTAATGTCTGTAGGGAATCTGGCCTGAAAAGATTGAGCTCACAGGAGCACAAATCCATCTCTAGATGTACAAAGAAAGAGAAAAATTGATAGAGAAATGCAAAACTGCATCATATTCCCAAGTCAGTAATTTAAAAAAAGCTATAGAGTAAAATAGTACAGCCATGTAATATAAAAGCCCTGGGATGCTTCAGAGAGTCTGGTTATAATTCAAGCTAATTAATCTTAAAGTCCCTACATCTCAACAAAGCCTAGAGCCAATCACACTGTCATCAGCGATACTGAATGAACAATGATAACTCCAATAAAAACTGATCAATCTCAAAAGGCAGACAGCGTTCATTCTGGCACAGGGCAAAATAGTACAGCCTGGAAAGCCTCAGACTGCTCTATTAATGTCAATGCAAGTCAGATTATGGTATAAATTCATAACAAATCCAACACACTGTAAAGTCAGGCCAGTACAGCCTGCAGTCACAGATGTCAGTGCAAGCGAGGTGCCCAGTTATGATTTGAGATGACTAACCAAACTCAGTAAATCACACTTCAGGCTCTGTCAGTGCGAGTCTGGTAATCTCAGGTGATAACTAAATTGGGCTCACGGTATCATCAGTCCAGCACAGCATCGAGTGAACAAGTGTACTCTCAGTGTCAACAGGCATAAGGGTATGAATTCAGGTAACTAATCAAACTTAGTGAAGACGGTCCAGTCAGTCACGTCCATGTCAATGAAAGTCACTTAACTGATCAAGTCCAGTCATCGGGGCTCAGCGTTTGTCTGATAACGTTATTAACCACCCACTGTTGTATTAGAAACATAGTAATCCAAACGTGCAATTGACTTAAACACGAACAACCGTGGAATTATACGTCTAAAAGTAGAACCAACTATAGCGGGCGGAGTTCAGTAAAGAAAAAAAACACGTATTTTTCCATTACAGGTGAATAGGTCCATACCTATAGGCATGGCATGGTTAAAATTTAAAAACCGCTGTGTAGACGAGAACCATTCGATATAGCAGGCCAGCAGCCACAGAACAGAAACGAAACAAACCGGCTTTGATCAAGTCAGCTGGAAAAAAAAGAAGACCAACAACGAACGATTTCATAACAGGAGCCACTACGGTTATACAACCAGAATACGACAGTTGACATATACTCACATCACAAAAGGGTTTTCGTCCACATCGCTCAAATACCGGAACATCTTTTTGTGTCGTGTCGAGCGCTGTGAAGATAAATTACACTGGGGTCTCCCACCAGGGATAAGCCTGCAAGCCCGTTTCTATACCGTATTTATATAAAAAAATGGTAGCTCAATGGACGCTATCTAAGTCGATACATACGGCTGTTTTGAATCACAAACCGAAATATTTCGCTGTTTTGCACAAAGGAACCGATTCCGAAACCCCTCTTTGTGCTTTAACTGCCGGTTGCATGCACTGAACGCTTCTGTTAGATACGGATATCTGTGTGTATATATATAATCCTGATGGGAAGTGGCTTTAAATTTTTCGTCGCGTCTGGTGAAAATCCCACAAGCAAAACAACATTCTCGTCGGCGGAAGTGGACTTCACAAAAGAAATCTTCCTCCGTCTCCGGGAACGAGCTACACTACACCTTATTGCACCTGCTCCCCTGGCGATTCGCACGGTCAGCCTTCCCTAAAACGACACCTCCAGTCCCCCTGTTATTGAAAACGACGCCCGGCGTCCCAAGCAAGTCTGTCCCCCCCCCTAAAAAACGGGGATTTAAACCCGACACAACACAAACCGAGGACCTGTTTCGCTAACCCGAAAATACCGGACGTGACGTCTGGCTGACCGGGTTGACAAAAACTGACTACAGCAATGCCGGAGGGAGGAAGGGGGGGCTAAATACACTGGGGTGGAGCGCATCATTTTTGGGGGGTTTTACTTGCCTCATGCTGCTCCTGGCCGCACTCGAGAGGTCTGCGGGAGGGTATATGTGTCGGTGTCTGGGGGTGGGGGGGAGTTTTGTCTGGGAGAATCGTTTTCTTTAATTACTAAATTGATGGCAGCTCCAGGCCTCAACTCAGCTGGGCCGAATGAAGGGGGGCGTCTGACGTCACTGCGGCGCACCAATAGTCGCGATCAATATGGTCACAGCTGCTCAAGAAAACTTCGGAGACCGACCGTTTTACATTCTTTGCAGCAAGCTTTTTGGTTTGTTTGGGTTTTTTTTTTCAGGACCCTATTAATTAGCTTTATAAAGCTGTAAGAGAACCGTCACTAAACCAAATGTTAATTTTCTCCGGGAGGTTACGTCGGTTTTCCTTTCTGTCTGTGAAATTAGCAGGTCACGTCAGGAATGATTGTACCTTGGGGATTTGTTGAATGTCTAAATGATTTCTTTTTGCTCGTTTGTCAATTTCTATTGACTGGGGGCGTTGTAATTGATCTTTATATATATATAATATTGCACTGTAGTGTTTCCTGGCGTGAAGGGCGCAACGTGACAGTAATCCGGTGTTGTGTTGTTGATTGCACGTCACGCACGCACGCACGTATTTGAAATGTTGATGGAGAACGATAACTGGAATACACCCAAAAAGGCTTTGTCTAAGCAGATCCAGAGCTGGGGTTCCCAAATCTAGGGACCCTAGGATCTGGGGGCCACCACACACCTGCTGGGTTTTCTTTCAGGAGCACTCCGTTAAATAATTGACCTTTTAATACACCTGATACTAAATGTAAATTTAATTTGAACCCCTTGCTTCCAGCTCCTACACGTCTAGGGGGGTTGCCTTTTAACTGGAGGGTTTCTTAAGTCACACAAAAGTTGGAGATCTTTAGCATACATGTAAAAATCTTGCAAAGGTTCTAACCAAATGATGTATTGCGTGTCTTTGGACTGTGGGAGGAAACCCACCAAGTCCCCTGGAATCGAACCCAGGGCCCTAGTCGTATGAGGCAGCAGTTCTAACCCCTACAACACAGTGCCACCCCAGGCTGAGAGCTTTTGGTTTTAGAAAGATGAAACATTTAGGACTTAACAGTCTGTGCAGGAACTAAGTTTAGAGCAGTATGCTAACCTGTGACTGACACAAAGCTGGAATCTGCTCTGACTGCATAGCCACCTAGACCCCCACTAGTCATAGTGTAGACTCTTAACTTCCATTTCTCTGTCCTGAACTACCTCTTCTATTTCAGCTTCTTGTTTCAGATCCCAAAAGCAGTCCCTTCGAGTGACTAGGTTTATATCAAGTGAGCTCAGAGTTTCCACTGATCAGGATAAAAATCATTCAATTTCCTACTGTATAATGAATCTTGAAAGTTTTCGAGGACTTGTGCCCAACTCATTCTGATGAAGGATTATTTCTGTAACTGAACTGAGATGTAGTTGGGTTTTTTTACAACTCACTGATACTGATGTTCCATGTCGTTTAAATCAAACAGCTATACATCTAACTGGATTGCGGCCGCCAGCCCCAACTGTGTGGAAAATATGCACTATACATGGGTTAAAGTAGCCATGAACTGAATGGTTAATCAAGTGCGAGCCTTGTTTCTGGCTAATTCTTTGTGCTCTGCTTCCGTCTTGCTCCGCTATAAATGAGCTGTGTAAATTTATAAATCACATTCAAACTTGAAAGGAATAAAGTCCAGTGGCTGAATTAAAGAACAACCACCATCTGAATAGCGGCAGAACTTGTTAGCACTTTTGACATAACAAAACCAATCATAGTATTAGTCTTGGTAGCAGATCCAGCTCCGTAATGAGATTAATACCTTCCCTTCAGATTTATATTCATCAAACCCAGACCTGCCAGTTAAATGGTTGCCATTGGTCTGCCACTGAAGTGGACGAAAAGGAATGTTTGGCTTTTGCCAAGCTGAAAGTATCGATCAGTTACCTAAGCGAGTGAATACGACCTTGCCAGTTACCTGTAAGAAGTGAAAAATATGTGGGTATGTTTTTTAGTCTTTTTTTCATTATTTTGCACTTGTCCCTCTTTTACACTTCCTGTTCATCTTATGTTCAGTCTTTACCTAATGTACCAAGACCTCTTGAAAGGTTCCTACCAATACATCAGCTGTTTGTTAGGGTTTAAAGTGGAAAGGGACACAGTACAAATGCCAAGGAGCATTTCTTAAATTGGGGAGTCAGGGTGAGATGTGAGGGTGATCCCATCAATCAACTGCATTGATCGTCATCTGCCGACGAGCATCATGTTAATAATTGGAAATGATCATTCGTTCAGTAATGTTAAATTACTCCAGGCAGCTCGCTTCTTTATTTGGACAGTAAGGTTGTGTCACAATGGAGTAATTTAATAGCAATGCGTATCAAGTTAGCAGCGTTTCCGCTCAGTTCCTCTAACTAGTGCCAAGTTCTCAGCTGCGTCAAATCCGTGCCTGTCCGAACTGGCCATTTTAACGCCGCCTCTCCAAAAGTACCCAATTTCTGTGTTTCAGAATCAAGATTATTATTTTTTTATTTGCCATACAACAAGCATATTGGAATGCTTACTCGTTCAGTGGGACCCAGTAACAGGAGAGAGAGAGAGAAAAAAAATAGGCACAAATGACAAACAGACATTGACAATAAATTCAGACAACAGACGTTATAATACAGCCAAGACAGGACATAGCACAAACAGTGCAGTTCCTTAAAGTGCAGGTGCTAATATGTGTGGCTGCTTATTTGAGCTGTTTATGATGCGGACTGCTTGGGGGAAGAAACTGTTTTTGAATCTAGTTGCCAGTGTCCTGATACTGCGATACCTCCTACCGGAACCCAGGGGTGAAAACAGATCGTGGCCAGGGTGAATTGGGTCCCGGAGTATAGTTCGAGCCCGGTTGTGGCACTGGTCGAGATATATCCGGTTGATGGAGGGTAGCTCAGTCCCAGTGATTTTCTGCGCGGACCTTACAACCCTCTGTGTGGCTTTTCTGTCCTGTACTGTGGCTCGATCATACCACAACGTAATACCACCGGTCAGGAGACTCTCAATCGTATTACGGTACAAAATCGGTGAGTGTTGTCTTGCTCACCCCCCACTTCCTTAAACAATCAAGCATCCTTATGGGGAGTTACCTTACTAAGCAATAACGCTTTTAGTATGGAAAAGGTTAAAAACCAGTCGGAGGAGAATTACTGGTACGGCTGTGTACGTGAGGGTGGCTCTCGGTATTTAGGGGAGACCCGAGCGCCTCCACAGGCACACACGCACGGGTAGGGGCGGGGCGAGGCCGGGTAGTGCGGAGCTCGGAGCGATCGCCATGGGAACGCCCTCTCGTGGCGCGTCGACTTCGAGAACCCGGATGTGACCAACGCCTAATATTGGAGCAGGAAAGCGGGTGAGTTTGGGGGGACATTTTTGATGTATTTATCTATATATTTAAAAAAAAAGAACAACAAACTTTCATCTAAGGAGATATGAAGAGCTGCATTTGACAAGCCGCGTTCACCTGGGTAGAAAGTCACCGGTCTTAATTTCGGCCGCGATTGTTATATTCGCCAGTGCTGGGATACCTTTCAGTTGCAGGACTGGTTGGTATCGAAAGGCTGCTAAAAGTTTGACGTTCAGTGATTCAGCGCTCGATGATGTCGTTCGAGTTTATAACGTGCACAGTTAGCATTGGGTTTGAGCGTGCAACGACTGTAGGGTAACCGCGGCGCCTGCATCGTCTAATTCTGAACCAAACGTGTGATAATGGCATCTAAGCTCGGCTAACACGTTAACACGGGCTGTTAACTCGGTTCGGACTCTGATCCATCTTAAAAACTCAACCGAGATTTTAACTGCAGTGAGTAGGACGTTTTGCTTGACGGTACTGGTGTTTTTAGTAGTAACTCCACTTTCACTACTGTTGTCGCTGGAGGTCTGAAGTTAGGGGAAGTGCTGGTACATCTCGACCTGGGAGTGGGCCGAGTTGAAATGTCTCTTTCTCCACTTGTGGTGGTGGTTTTTCTTTTTTAGTATTGACTCTTATTCTTGAAACATTTCTTGCTCCGTATTTCCGCACTGTCGGCGCATTGGGCCGGGCCGGGGCGCGCGCGCGCGCGTGCGCGCTCCCCCTCCTCGCGGAAGTGGTCACTCGAGAAGTTGGGTTGTGACGGCAACCGGCAGGGGCGCGAGCGCGACCTCGGCTTGGTTCCGCCCGCAGGGCCAGAGAGCAGTCGGAACCGGCCTGCGGCGGCGACCGCGACCCCAGCGGCGCTGTGAGGGGCCAGGCCGGGCCGGTCCTACCGGCGGTGCAGTCACTAGCCTCCATAGTGACGGGGACCCCGCGATACGGGTTCCTGCCTGCGCGGCAGAGAACATGAGAAGGCTTACAAACAGGACACTATCCGACCTGTCTAGCCCGTTTTGTCCTTGGTAACGACTGGATATGAGCCTTTCGCCCAGTCCAGACTTGAAGCGGAGCCAGGATATTGGCTTCCGCAGCTTGGCTCTGTTCCCTGCTCCCGCATCCCTTGTGTGTGTAAAGAAAGCGCCTCCCCTCCCCCTGTTCTCTCTTTTAAATGCATTTCCACGGAGTTTCCCCTTTCACTTCGGCATTTTGAACAAGTCCGCTTTGACGACATCGTCGATTCGCCGTGAAGATACTCCATAATTAAGCCGTGCACGCACTCATTTTAGACTTTATTTTGCACATTTAGAATAATTTGGCTAGAGGTGATGTAGCGTCTGTCTGAGCTCAGCCTATGACCCAGACCGTAGGACTGCCCCCGCTGGTGGACGTGCAGGTTGATTGCACCGAGCCTCGGAGGTGTCAAGATTATAGATTTAGCAGGTCTATTGAGGTTGATCGGGCTCTGATGGCAACAGGACGTCATTCTGCCCTCCCAGGCCGGTTCCTGCTGGAGACGATCAGCTCAGTTCCAGCAGGACGGCGGGAGGGTTTTTGTCGTAGTGTGTGGCTGTCTATGGGTGAGGAGGTGCGAGGCTACAGCACGGTGCTCTTCTTGCCCAGAACTGGTGTATAACATTGCCAATTTGAAGCGTGCCGAAAGTGATTGGGCCATCAAAGAGAAGCATCCTGTGTTGGAGAAAAACGCGATCCGGTTATTTTCCGCTTATATTTATCTTAATAAAACTGCCATTGTCGCGGCTCACCGACGTCTGGAAACAAACGCAGTACCCGATGGCTTGATTTTTTTTTTCGATGGCCCCTCTCGATTTGCGTTTTAAAAGTCCTCTCGTGCTTTTGAAGTGGCGTGGTGGCAGTGATTATCCTCCTGGGACAGCCTGGTTTTTGTGGAGCCGTGTCGGTTTCTGTTTTCCGTGGTTGAGCCCCGATAATAAGTCTAGCTGGTCCAGTGTGGGTGATCAGCTCAGCCCAGCCCAGTCCATCGCTGGAGTACAGCTCTCCTCTCTCGCGGACATTTTGCTTGGTAGTGGTTAACGAACTGATCCCAGGGTCTCATCCAGAGTATCGGCTTCAACAACATGGCTGGGTAGCTTGTTCCACACCCCCACCACCCTTTGTGTAAAGTAGTGCCTCCTGTCTTGGATTGGAATGCTCTTCTATTTAGTTGCGCAGCTTTCCAGTCGGGAGTTCTAAAGAGCCATGTGCCGGATCAGAACTGTCCGGTCCTGGTTCAGGAGAGCTGATGTGTCTGCCGTTTTTCTAAGGTTCTTTATAAAGTAGCAACACCTGAAGAGCTGGGGGGGGAAAAAAGTTTTAAAAAAATTGGTCAGATTGAGCCAATAGTTTAGCCTGATAAGTAGTTAGTAGCTAATTGATTCAAAGATCTCATCCCAGTTTTTCTTGAAAGAAATCAACAAAATGGCTGGGCAGCATGTTCCATACTCCTGCATCCTTTTGTGTAAAGAAGTGCCTCCCGTTCTTAGTTTCATATGCACTTTTATGTTTTACCCACCAAGTTTGACATCTCTGATTCTTTTTAAGATTCATCCGTTCAGATGACGGCTCCAGTACTACTCGGGAGAGAGTGGCGCATGTAGATATACTTCCCCATGGCTCATTTACCTGCAGAGCCATTTGCTGTTTGGTGTCTTTACCTTCACAGTGCTTGACCAGAGACATACTGCCTATTGGAAGAGAGCTCACCAAAGTTGTTACTAGCCTGAAAGGTCACAGGAATCATAATTTTGCTAGTAAGTTGTATCACCCTGCAACTCACAACTGGCAGCCCCACTGAAGCTCAGCAGGTATGAGCCTGGTCAGTACCTGGATGGGAGACCTCCTGGGAAAAACTAAGGTTGCTGCTGGAAGAGGTGTTAGTGGGACCAGTACGGGGTGCTCAGCCTGCGGTCTGTGTGGCTCCTAATGCCCCAGTACAGTGATGGGGACACTATACTGTAAAAAGGCGCCGTCCTTCAGATGAGACATAAAACTGAGGTTTTGACTCCTTGTGGTCATTAAAAATCCCAGGGTGTTTCTCCAAAAGAGTAGGGGTGTTACCCTGGTGTCCTGGCCATATTTTCAATTGGTCTTTACCAGTCATGGCCTCCTAATAATCCTCATCTCTGAAGTGGCTTCATCACTCTGCTCTCCTCCCCACTGAGAGCTGGTGTGTGGGGAGAGGACTGGAGCATCATCCAGGTGGGGCTGCACACTGGTACCTGACCTGTAAAGTGCTTTGAGTGGAGTGTCCAGCAAAGCTCTGTGTAAGTGTGAGGATATTAGTAAGAGCAGAGAGCACTGTATGAGTTGCCCACAGTCTTACCCCCATAGTGCACTTCCTATTCTTTGCCACTTGGGGGATCCACCTTGGCTTACACTGGGGATGTCCAGGTTATAAAGTTCAGTCATCTTTCCAGCACGGAAGTGCAGCCCCCATCTGAGTGACACGCAGAATCATCAGATCACATGAACCTGCCCTCTGCCTGGTTACCATATTACTGTGCCTTTAAAGGCTCGTTCATTTTAGATGACTGACTGCTTCTCCTTTTTAAAGAAGTTAATGTGGGCCGTGTGTCCATGTTATTAGTTAGCAGAATGCACTGTGGTCACACTTTACATAGCGTCTAAAAATAAACCTTTTCTTTTAAATATTAATTTTTTCCTTTCTGTTTCTCTCAGGCCATAACAGTGTTCAACGAGGACATCATTCCAGACTGCATAGTCCCCAATCCTGTGTCCAAATTTCACTGCTGCTGCTGAGTCTCTGTAGTGCCACATAGTGTACCGAAGACTGAAGTGTACTCAGGGCAAGAGAGAATATTTAACGTTTTATTTATTTGTGGGGAAAAAAAGACGTAGCGTCAAGACTTTGTATAGCGGGTATGTATCGCGCTGTTGTTTATCATGTTGACTTGTTTTACTTTTCTGCGATTGCTTTTTTTGCTTTATCTTCTTTAATTTGTTACTGACCTTCCTAGTTCCCTTTTAAGACCAGTGATCAGTACAGAAAGTTGCACCGGATTCTCTTGTAAAAACGTTGTGAACAGGATTTGAAGGAAAACTGCACTGCTATTTTTACATTTTGGGGTTAGAAGAAGCAGGGTTGAAAAGTGCATTTCAAACCACAATTATATTAAAATGTATACAGTCATTTGTAACAATTTCCAGGTCTGCGCAGCGCCATGTTCTGTGATTCGCAATGAGACAATACGTCCAGTGATGTGTTGCGACCCTATGACATTGTAAACAAGCAGACTTGTGGATACATCTCTTTTAACCTAATAGAAATATTGCCCTTGATTTTGAGACGGTTTTGCCGCCAGATGCTACTTGTTAACTCTGCGTGCAGATCACGTTGGAAGGTTTCTCCAGTGAAATGTCTGCTGCCCAACCTGTACCTATTCGCTCGTCCATCACAGTACATCAGTCATTACAGGGACTAGTGAGCAGGAAGGGCTGCTTCACGTCACACTTCTTGCAAACTCTCGCTCTCGCCCTTAGCGAGACCAGAGGCTTGCGACAACAACGGTGACTTGCAGTACTTTCACAAGGTTCACGATTTGGCGCTTAATTCGCAATTTGTCAAATGTTTCTATAACGTCAGTGAATTATTTGGTTATTTAATAACTGGTCTGAGAACCTGGGAGTGCAGTTCCCCTTTAAGAGAGATCTTACCAGATCCCTGTATAAAAATCCTGTGAGCAGTCCTTACTGAGACTGCAGCACTAGTTTCCATTTCATTCCGTGTCTCACTCATCTCTCTGGTGTGCTGTATTTCAGTAACCCCTCCCCTTGCCACTTCCCTTTAGGAATGCAGACGATAAAGTGTGTCGTCGTCGGTGATGGGGCCGTGGGGAAGACCTGCCTGTTGATCTCCTACACCACAAACAAATTCCCTTCGGAGTATGTTCCTACGGTGAGAGAGCACCCCCTGCTGGGCTGGGGAAAACACTGCAATGCTGTGACAGGACCACACATCAGACAGACCGGAAGAGAGAAAGTGATAGTACCGCACAGCGCACACGGGAGAGGGGAGAGGCAACTGGATACCTTGTATCTCAGACAGCTGTCTGCATCTGGACATGGAGAAATAAATACATGAGCAGACAGAGTTGCTGAAAGACATATGCAAAGAAATATGTGCAGGCTAACTCATTTTGTTAGATGGGACTTTCCGCACAGCAGAAAAACAGCCTTTCCATTCTTTTGCTAGTATCAGCAGACTCTGCTAGCCTCCCAGAAAGTCATGAGTTTTGAACGTGTTCGTCAGCTCACTCCAAAGTTAACACTTGCTGTTCACTTCTGTGCAAGACGTGGCATGGGGCAGTCAGAGTCAGATCTGTTACTGTATAGCAGATCCGGAGTCAGTAGTATAGACACACAAGCACTGTAAATACCCCACTCGCAGTTCAGTAGTTGTTCACTGACTGCTCTTGAACAGCTTTCCTGTGCTGTGCTGTCCAGTTGGTCAGTCAGAGTTAATGTGCAGTAGTGTCTAGTCAGTGTGAATGGGCAATGGTGTCCAGGCGGTTAGTGTCTTTGTATTAATCTCCACGCTCTCTCTCCCAGGTGTTTGACAACTATGCAGTAACAGTGATGATCGGTGGAGAGCCATACACACTGGGGCTGTTTGACACTGCAGGTAAGACCACAGGCTGTCTGAGACTCTACGTCTGTGTCACTGCTACTGACTGCGTTAGTGTGTTTGCCTGTCTGGTTTTGTGGGGGGTTTCTGGTCAGCTCTGACTGTCTGCAAGTATCAGTGCTTTGATTGCCTGTGTTTCATTTCGGAATCTGAATTTGTCCTCTGGAATGTGTGCAGGATGCAGCTGACAGTGCGCTGTCCTCTTTCTCCCTCTCGCAGGTCAGGAGGACTACGACAGACTCCGTCCCCTCAGTTACCCCCAGACTGACGTCTTCCTAGTGTGTTTCTCCGTCGTCTCGCCCTCTTCCTTCGAGAATGTCCGGGAGAAGGTGAGCCCTCCTCCTCTCTCCCCCCATCCTTGTCTCGCTGGCGGCCAGTTTTCCCTGCTCCTTATCCTGAGAACTTTTTCCCACTTCCCCTTAAAAGACAGTCAGGAGTCCGTCTCGGAAGTTAAAAAGGAGTTTTGATTTCATGCGCATGGGAGTGAGACACACAGAGATGCTCGGCGTATTTTTCTCAAAGTCATTAAACTAGAACAGTCCATGAATATTTTTCTGTCATCTATCACGCTTCCCTGTGCTGCTCAGATAGACTGTTCCTAATTCCCTATTTGCTGAGGATAACTTCTTTTAACACAATTGGTTGCTAGGGTCTGCAGCACGCATTCTTATATAACAGTATAGGATTACATAGTAGCCCTTGTGTTCCGCATTCTTCCCATCCAGTTCAAACCAGTTCTAAATGTCCACCTTATAATAAAATATTGCAGCTTCGGCAGGAAAAGTGTGTACAAAGTTCACGGAGACCCTCTTAACACTTCTGTTTGCACTGATCTTCCCCAACGGTTTCTGTCTTGGTGGGGCTCGCTGTCCCTCATCAGTCGCTCTGCCTCCCTGCACGCTCTGCTAATGAGCTTTCAGTTCCGTGTGCCTGTGTGCCCTTTGACCTTTGACCTTTTGGAAGCCTGTTTTTTTTTCCCAGCACAAGGAGAGATTTTGGTCGACCTTGATCTCCTCCTGCCCTGGTTGGGCATTTAGTGGAATAAGACATTATCAGTCCATCATCCATCTTATCCTCTGGGGTGCTCAGGGGTCAAAGGGTAGCTTTGAGTAAAGACATTTTTTGGGGGCTCTTTACTGTGTCTGGGAGGATGTCAGCCGCAGAGATACATTGGGAGGTGCTTTGCAGAGCTCGGCATCAGGTTCGTCAGCGTTTTAATGTCCCACACAACTTCAGGAAAGTGCAGCAGAGTTACGAAGAATTCTAAGACAAGGGGGTTGAGTGAGTGTGTAAGAAGTGTGGTGCCTATAGTTTGATTTTCAGGTTATTATTAAAACACAATTTGCAAGTGTATAGTTTTTGTTTTTACATCTGTGATCCAATTTAAAAGGCAGAAACCCCTCGCCTCTGCTTTGCCAACTTGATTCAGTTAATGTCGTTGCCCTCAGGGGACGGATTTAGCCTCGCAGCTGACTGTCGGTCTCTATCCCCCCACAAGATCCACCCAGTACCCCAGCATCCTTGTGTTCAACACGCTCTCCTATCCCTGGCCAAGATCGTAAGACAATCTAGAAACAGAGGCTGTTCAGCCTAATAAGCCTGTTTTGAAAGTAGTAGTTAATTGATTTAATCTAAGATAAGATCTTTTTATTGGCCATATACAATTTCTTACATTAGGAATTTGTCTTTTCACAGACCCCAGCTTGCTCTCCATGAGACACACAGACAGGGAGAGAAGCTGGGGGTCAGAGCGCAGGGTCAGCCATTTATACGGCGCCCCTGGAGCAGTTGGGGTGAAGGGCCTTGCTCAGGGGCCCAACTGAGTAGAATTCCTCTGCTGCCCGTGGGATTTGAACTGGCAACCTTCCAGCCACAGGCGCAGATCCTCAGCCACAGTGCCACCATACCACCCTCTAGCTGTCAATTGAATGAAACTTAGGTATTGGCTTCAACAACATGTCTGGGTCACTTGATCCACGCTCCCACATCCCTTTACATCTCTTCGTATAAACAAGAGCATCCTGTCCTCACTGATAAGTGTGCTCCTGCCTTGTTTCCCCCTGTGCCCTCTGGTTGGTGTTTCATTGTTCCTAATTATTTCCCTGCCCCCCCTTGTGCCCTATCCCTCTCGCTTTCAGTGGGTTCCAGAGATCTCTCACCACTGTCCCAGGACTCCCTTCCTGCTGGTGGGGACACAAGTTGACCTGAGGGACGACCCCAACACTGTGGACAAGCTGGCCAAGAACAAACAGCGCCCCCTATCACCGGAGAGCGGAGAGAAACTAGCCCGAGACCTAAGAGCTGTTAAATATGTGGAGTGTTCAGCCCTCACTCAGGTACTGTAGCCATACAGGTGTAGTTGTATAGAGGATTTTGTAGGGTGCTAAAGCGGCACTCTTAATATTCCCGTCAGCGTTTATTGATTGGAAAGCAACTTACAGTCACATCCAGTCCAAATGCCAGCAGCCATATCACCCTGCAACTCACAGCTGGCAGCCCCACTGAAGCTCAGCAGGTGTGAGCCTGGTCAGTACCTGGATGGGAGACCTCCTGGGAAAAACTAAGGTTGCTGCTGGAAGAGGTGTTAGTGGGGCCAGCAGGGGGCGCTCACCCTGCGGTCCATGTGGGTCCTAATGCCCCAGTATAGTGACGGGGTCACTATACTGTAAACGGGCGCCGTCCTTCGGATGAGACGTAAAACCGAACTGGCTTCATTACTCTGCTCTCCTCCCCACTGAGAGCTGATGTGTGGGGAGCGTTCTGGCGCACTATGGCTGCTGTCGCATCATCCAGGTAGATGCTGCACATTGGTGGTGGTGGAGGGGATCCCCATTACCTGTAAAGCACTTTGAGTGCAGTGTCCAGAAAAGCGCTATATAAGTGTAAGCAATTATTATTATTATTATTATTATTATTATTATTATTATTAAATGCAAAGGGTGCCTATGACAGGATCACAACGTGCTTGGACATTGCTCAGGGGTGCGGAGTTTCCGAGCTGCTTGATGGACTGGAAGTCGGGAAATGAGGATCAGTCGTGGGCGTCTGGGTTCAGTTATATCCTAACAGAGGGTGGTGGGCAAGCTTTAAAAAAAGGATCATTTCCATAAAGATCTGATCTCTCAGTACCAAAGTGTTCCTCGCGGCGATGTAGATAATCTGAGATCAGATGCCTGACATTTTTATGTTCCCTAAATGGCAAATTTGGTTGAAGACTAGACACTTGTCATCCTTCGGCATGGAGGGACGTGCAGATCTTTGCGGCAGGCGTGTAGGTCCCGTCTTGACGTTGATACGGTTTTACTGGGGGTGACTGACTTGCCTTCCCTTCCGGTTGTTTTCCAGAGAGGCCTGAAGAACGTGTTTGACGAGGCTATCCTGGCTGCGCTGGAGCCCCCCGAGACCAAACCCAAGAAACGCTGCTCGCTTCTATAGAGGGTGTCAGGTTGGGAGTGGGGTGGGGGTTAAGTGTTGGGACAGAGAGGGAGGGCTCCGATGCGGAGAGGGAACGAAAAGGGTGGGAGGGTGCCAGGGATGGGGGGGTGGGGTGGGCTGATAGGTTAACAGACTGCTGTACCCGGGGGAATGTTGTGATTAATACAATACTAACAGACTCCCCATTGCTGCGGGGATATTTCTTGTTCGGCTGACGCACAGACACACGCACTGTCTGGCTGACGGGGGCGTGGGAGGAAATCCTCTGCTAGAGAGATGGGGGTTAACAAACTGCAAGCGCATCCATCAAGTGCCTTAGCGAAAGAGAAGGCGGCAGGGGAGCAGGATCAGTCCTTTTCCATGTCGGACCTGGAGCGCGCGCGCGCTCTCTCTCTCTCTCTCTCGCTCCTCGTCCCTCTTATCTTCATTGCCACCAGCGCGGCGACGTCCCTCGCTGCATCACCTTCTCCTTCTCCCTCTTGCGACAGCGGGCCACCCTGCCTGGGCTCTCCCGAGCCGGTCTCCCTTCTTTGCCCCGGCCCTCTCCGCCCCGGCCCTCTCCCCGCCCTTCCCGGTCCCAGCCTGGATTCGGCTTTGGCAAAGCATTGACCCCCTACAGGCCAGAGCGCGCAGCACTGCGGCGGGCAGTAAATAGCGAAAAGATCACAGCCCGAGCGGCCAACCCCACGATTTTGCGTCTCGGGGGCTGCTGTGGGATATTTCTAGCCCAAGGTAAACTGTCTGTGACATTCAGGGAGCTCTGGTCTCGTTCCCAGGAAGGTGGACTGTTATCGCTTGAGTGAGCTACGCTCTCATTGTCAGCTATTGTCAGCTTATAGTATGTATTCTGGCCCCCATACATCCACGTGACTTTAACATCCATAGGTCTGAAAACTCTTGCATTTATCGAGGATGATCTTATCCTCCATGCACCACAAGAACAAATTGTTCTCCACACCTTTATTTAAAAAAACATAGTATACAAGACTGCAGGACTGCTTACTTCAGACGGATTCTGAGCTGCTGTGTAACAGACAGTTTACGTTTGGGACGAAAAGTACATTTTCGTGGGTATTAGAGCCTTTTTGATGGTTGCTAAGGATTTGAGGACAAACTGTACAACATGGTGGATGGCACTGCCAGTAGGAGACAAGGGGTGATTTGAGACATCACCTTAATTTCTTTTTGCAATGCTGCCACCAAGTGTTGACTATTGGGACTGCAGGTATTTTTTTCATAATTTGCTACCCTCTAGTGCTGAAATGAGAGAACTGAATATTTTGTTATGTTGTATTAATATATAAATATTTTCTTTTACCTTTTGGGGGGTTTTGTGGCTGTTGATTTGAACTTGAGTTTTTTTTTTGTTGTTGCTGTTTTACTGTGTGTTTGTATAACTTTCTGGTTGAGAGTTATTAAGAAAGGAGTAACATTAATATAACAATGACAATAATAATGATAGTTTCATATTTCATTTCCTGGGTGATTGTAATCAAGGATATTTTTAATAAAAAATGGATTAACTGACCTTCCAGGCTCTTATCTATTTTATTTCTAGAATTTAAATAGAAAGTTAAAAATAATCTACAAACCTAGTTAAAATCAGTACAATTTTGAAAACCAGCGTCATCAATATTATCAGGACTCAGAAACCTTCCATGTTGGTTTAGAAAGGTAAATGCAATTTACAACATTTTCATGGGATATTTGTTTGTGGTATTGGTATAACATGACTGTAAAAATACTCAAAAGCATTTGAAATGCACTTTGTTTGCAGTATTCACTTCTGATCATTTTAATGTCAAGGAATCAGTTTAATGTTTTTTAGGTTTATCCTTTGTGAAGGGTTTCTGAAGGTCCTACACATGGCTAAGGAGTACCATCTTGCGATTTAAATATTAATACCTTAATATTAACATTTAATGTAAGTTTCTTTTTAATCAAGATTGCTTTAACTATTGCGGGGGGCCTGTCAGAATTTCCATCAAAATTCAGAGCTCTAGTGTCCCAGTCTTCTGCTATCATACAGATTGGATGGGCAAAGAGGGAAGATTCCTCCTGTTGTTTATCTCTTCTGCCTTTGTAAAATGGCCAATCTTACCTTTTCTTTTCAGGCTAAAATGTTATAGATCTTAGAAATCTGTCAAAGTTTAACATTTCAAATGAATAGCATTGCTTCACACATTGCACCTAGAAAAAGACAATGATAGTGAGATGGGAAAGAAAGTGTTAAATATGAATGAGATCCATCTGTTATCGGAATAAGGCTTGTTCCAGGGTGCGAGAGGCTATCCCATATATTTTGGGATGGCTGTGGTTAGGATTCTGGACTTATAACTGGAAGGTTGTAGGTTTGATTCCTGGCTGAGAACCTTATCTCGGAGAAGGGGACTTCACCCGGTCCCAAAACATGGACATGATAACGGAACTTAAAATCACTTGAGCATAAATTTATTTCATAGAAATCGCAAGGAAAATGAAGATTATCTTTACAGAGAGATCCAAAGCTCTGTGTTCACAGACCCTGCGGACCTGCTTGCCTTGAGTAAACCAACTACATCATAGAAACATGCATATACTGTGCGTACCTAAACTCCTAGGTAAAGACTTTCTGTGTAGACAAAGACAGTAAATAGATGTTGGACACAGATATGCACAGCACTTAATGTTACACACGTGTCCAAGCTGGTTTTTACATAAACCAATGGATAGATGAGGGCTAGCAAATATGAATGGATTGGTGGACAGACAGAATGATGCATGCTCTATTGTCACTAATACCAGCCCGATGAGCTTCTGTCTGCTTCCGAGTCTGCGTCAGTGTGTGTTTCTATGTTCTCGTGTGTGTATCAGCATTATATATTCACACTCTTTCGTCAAACGTGGTTCCCTATAATCTCATTACACTGCTCATGTCCAGCTGGGTCCTCGATCTGCTTCACTGTCCCTCCCACGCCCGATCACAGCGCAGTAAGTCAATGTCTTGTATTTCTCGGGTGAGCAGTCTCTTTCTTGCTTTTCTGCGGTGCGTAGCCTTCTCTCCCTGACCCCTCCCTCTTTTGCTTTTCCCCTCTGATGGTCCCCCTCCCCTTTTTGCCTCGTCGCAGCGTTAAGCTCTCGTGTTGTCCAGCCAGTCAGTGGATATGTAGTGACGACTGTTTTACCTAAATACTGCAGAGCCTAGTTCCTCACTGTGTCGCTCACCCTCTCCCGTCTCTTCTTCCTCTATCCCCCTTTCCCTCTTCCATCCCTCTGCTTCCCTACCCCACTCCCTCTCCCCATCTCTCTGCGTCCCTATCCCGATCTCTCTGCTTCCGTATCCCGCTCCCTATCCCGATCTCTCTGCTTCCGTATCCCGCTCCCTATCCCAATCTCTCTGCTTCCGTATCCCGCTCCCTATCCCGATCTCTCTGCTTCCGTATCCCGCTCCCTATCCCGATCTCTCTGCTTCCGTATCCCGCTCCCTATCCCGATCTCTCTGCTTCCCTATTCCTCTCCCGCTCCTGCCTCTACCTCTTCCTTCCACCTCTGTCCCCCATCCATCTTTCCCTCTCCCCTCCCTCTCTCTGCTTCCCGATCCCACCCCCTTCCCCCTCTCTCCCTCTGCCAGCCTCAGTCCTGGCAGGTGTGCAGCAGGACGGTGTTCCTGCACTGCTGGCAGCGGACCGAGCAGCACCAGGAGAAGGTGCAGCTGCAGCGCTGGACCACCTCGGCCCGCGAGCTCCGCGAGCGACCCCCGCAGCACACCACCTCGCAGCTGTCCGGCGCCAGCCGCGACGTCCCGTTGCAGCGCCGGCCCGCCGTGCCCGGGATGCCGTTCTGGGGCTCCAGCCGGCAGAAGTCGGGAGACGGGGCGAGGTAGAGGAGGTCGCGGGCCGAGGGGGGCTTGACGAGGGGGTCCCGGGGTAGCAGCGCGCGGCGCGAGCCCACGCGGGAGACCCGCACCTCGGTGGCGCCGTCGAAGCGCTCCTTCAGCACCGAGCCCACCCGCCGGAAAGGGGGCATCACCTTCCAGCAGGTGCGCAGCTCACAGGAGCCAGAGACGCCGTGACACTTACACTCCACGCGCATGTTGTGGAGGATAGCCTGAGGAATACAGGGGGAGAGCGGAGCATCAGTACAGAAGATCACACTTGTGTTTACAGGAGACACTAAAGATCGACTTAACAGAGACCAATACAGTCCTAGTATATATCCTTGAGACACACTTGACACACAGATATTAATAATACCCTCATATAGACCCTTGAAACACACTTAACACATAAAGATTAATATAGACCCTCAGAAAGGCCATGGAGACACACCTCACACAGAGATTAATACAGACCCTAATATAGACCCTAGAGAAACACCTCCCACACAGAGACTAATATAGACCCTCATAAAGGGCCTAGAGACACATAACAGACAGATTAACAGACTTTAAGACTTAACACAGAAATTAATGTGGACCCTAGTATAGACCTTACAGACACACCTCACACACAGAGACTATTACAAAGCCTAATATAGAGTCTAGAGACATGTAACACGCAGAGATTAATACAGATCCTAATACAGACCCTAGAGACACTCCT
This sequence comes from Lepisosteus platostomus, assembly GCF_059453375.1. NCBI lineage: Eukaryota > Metazoa > Chordata > Actinopteri > Semionotiformes > Lepisosteidae > Lepisosteus > Lepisosteus platostomus. The sequence goes on along the minus strand of NC_142635.1, from coordinate 4,370,938 downwards.
AATACACAGAGATTAAAGCACATTCTAATATAGACCCTATAGACATGTCTCACACACAAAGACTAGTACAAACCCTAGAGAGACAGAGAGATTCACAGAGATTCATATAGACACTAGAGATACTGTATACGTATTTCAAAGAGGTTAATACAGACAAAAATGCATGCCCTATACCTTGCTTTTTGAGTTACCATTAAATCAACACTTCTTACACAACTGGAACAATTGCATTTTGATCACTTAAAGTAGAATCAATGGAGTAGTTTAGAGATCATGTGAAATAGAAATATTCCAATGCCCTGTTGGTAGTGTTCACATATGGACCACACTTGGCTATTTCTGTATTCATTAAACCAATTAACTTACCACTTGCTATTGACTAAAACTCAGATCTTCCAAGTACTTACAAATTGCTGTTTTAATGGCTATCTATTACACCTGCTGGATTGGGGCTTTCTGGGACCAGGGTTGGACATCCCCTGCCTTAGAAGTACAGAGCAATATAATACTGATCGACTATAATGGGATTCTTCACCTTCCTTCCAGCTTCGTTGTTGTGGATGTTCATCAGCGATCGCCCTGATGACAGGCCCCGGGCTCTCTCCGGCTCATCGACAAAGGTTTGTGAGAATGCCACCCCGTAGGATAGGTTATCAGAGCACCCAGACCACTGGAACCCTGACAGACAGAGAGGTCAATGCTGATGCAGTGACTGGACAGACACTAACGGAATCGATATCAGACGTTTAGGGAACAGGGTCAGACCCTCATCTCACCCACTTCCACTCTCCTCCATACAGATCTCGACTTCACTTCGTGCATCTCTCACACTCCTCCAGCCACTCCGTCTACCCCCCTGCAGCAGCTCCCCAGCTCATTCCTCACAATAGTGAAGGGGGCATTTGGTCAGCCTCATCCTTGTGGTCAAGCTGCCATTCCCTCAGCTGGGAGAGTGACGCCAAATGCTCTCTAGTGCATTCGTCCCCCTGTTGCCTTCATGAGCTGTATTACCGAAGGATGATTGGCTCAGTGGGAGGGCAGGGGCGAGCGTCCTCGTTTTCCTTCCTTCAGGATCTAACCCACCTACCGAACAGTCCATTGCCACTCACTGAGAGTACGTGAGAGGGGGGCTCTCGGACAGCCCCAGACCCAGAGGGCTGACAAGCTGTTTCTGGGGAAGACTGACACAGGCAGTCCGTGACGCCATTCTCTCATGTACAGAAAAACGGCCCCAGACGGTCGGCCAGCCAGGCCCGTTTTCTCACCCTCAGGGCTGACCCCCCGGACTTTCCTGTCGCAGCCGCACCTCTCCAGCTCCCCCCGGCTGCAGCCCCGGGTCACGGCGACGGCCACCGCGGCCGCGGACAGGGCACTGATGAAGGCCGCCTCCCGGGTGCCTGAGGACCATCCCAGTGAACAAATCGCATACTGTCAGCGTAGGAACGGTACACAGCCGCCATCATTCTCGTTTACAACAACAGTAATAATCCAAATTATTATTATCATCATCATTGCAATTTCATATCACTATTCATTCCATCCATCCATTTAAGAATTTACACCCTGGACAGGAAACCAGTCCATAACAGGGCACACACAGACTCAAAAGAAACACACACACACACACCTAGGGCCAGTTTTCCCAGAAGTCAATTAACGTACCACTATGTCTTGGGATTGTGGGAGAAAACCGGGGCACCCGGAGGAAAACCCCACTCAGAAAAGGGGAAGAACATGCAAACTCCACACAGATAGCACCCCAGAAATTCATCCAACATCCCCGCTCCTACGAAAACTGCAGTGGAAATTTTAGTGATCCCACCTGTGCCGTAGGAGGTCCCGCCTTTAGGATGAGACGTTAAACTGAGGCCCTGTGTCCCCTGGCACCAGGTTGGATTGAAGATTATGGTGCAGAGGTAAGAGCGCCACCTACTGGTCCACCACCAGCACTGACAGCAACAACCTGGTTTTCTTTTTCTTCCTTTGCTCCCACCCCAGTTCTAGCCAGGCCCAGCCGTACTCGGCTTCTGAGATCTCTCCAGACCAGGCTACAGGGTGCTGCCGGTTCTGTACAGGCTCGTCCCTGATTGGACATGACAGTGACTTTGGCTGCCCATACTGAGATTTGAGCTCATTCTTCCCACAATAATAATTAATAATAATAATTGCTTACACTTCTATAGCGCTTTTCTGGACACTCCACTCAAAGCGCTTTACAGGTAATGGGGATCCCCTCCACCCCCAGTGTGCAGCCCCACCTGGATGATGGGACGGCAGCCATAGTGCACCAGAACGCTCCCCACACATCAGCTATCAGTGGGGAGGAGAGCAGAGTAATGTAGCCAATTCATAGAGGGGGATTATTAGGAGGCCATGATGGGTAAGGGCCAATGGGAAATTTGGCCAGGACACCAGGGTTACACCCCTACTCTTTTCGAGAAGCACCCTGGGATTTTTAATGACCACAGAGAGTCAGGACCTCGGTTTTACGTCTCATCCGAAGGACGGCGCCTGTTTACAGTATAGTGTCCCCCGTCACTATACTGGGGCATCAGGACCCACACAGACCGCAGGGTGAGAGCACCCTGCTGGCCCCACTAACACCTCTCCCAGCAGCAGCCTTAGTTTTTCCCAGGAGGTCTCCCATCCAGGTACTGGCCAGGCTCACACCTGCTGAGCTTCAGTGGGGCTGCCAGCTGTGAGCTGCAGTCATATGGCATGGCTGGTGACCATAACAGTGCTTTCAGCTCCACCCGCTCTCCGATCTCCCTGACTCTCACCCTGACTCAGCACCCTCCCAAACACGCTGCTTCCTCTGGGAGTGGTGGAGCAGTTCCAGCGCCGATTCCTGAACTGGTGCTGGCACTTCACACAGCGGCACGGCACAGTAGCACAGCACAGAGACACAAAATTACAGCGACATGGTGATACAACAGCATTGCATCGAGACACAAAATTACATCAGCACAGTGACGCAGCAGCACAGAAATACAGCAAAACAGCGACACGACGACATGACACAGTGACACAACCGAGCGATATAGCAGCACAGCAAAGTGACATAGCAGAGTGAGAGAGCAGGACAAAAATACAGCGACCCAGTGGCACAGCAGTAGGAAAATACAGTGGCACAAAAATATAGTAACAGCACAGCAACACGGCAGCACAGAAGCAGCATGACACAGTGACAGAAATATATCGACAGTTACACAGCGACAGGTGACACCACAGCAAAGCAATACAGCGCCAGAGCAACACAGCACAGTGAGATAATAACCGCAACACAGCCACAGAAACAGTGACCCAGCATCACAGTGGCACAGTGACGTGTGGACGACAAAACCACAATACAATATTCACAACAAAACAATATTAGAACAGAGGGACACATGACAAGTGCCTCTTCTCAACGTTTATATACTGGGAGACATTAAAAAACCCCCAGATTTTTTTGCATTTTTGATGCTTCGGTACACTTCAAATTCACTTAATTTGCCATAGTAATTCTTTCTGTAAAGCTTTCCTTAGCGAAACCTATGAAGAATCTAACAGAACCCGTATATACTGTACATTCTATGCAGACACCTTTTGGAGCCATTGTACAAATAGCTGTGTAGATGTCAGTGACGCCTGACAGCTACTGAGCTCTTGAAAAATAGACAGCGTACAGCGCAGTCCGTACGTATTTGGACAGTGGCACACTTTTTGGTGTTGTGGCTCTGTACTCCAGCACATTGGATTTGAAATGAAACAATGACTATGAGGTTAAAGCGCAGAGTGTCAGCTTTAATTAATAAGTACTTTACTTAAGAGGGGAATTTACGTCCATATCCGGTGAACCATGCAGGAATACACAGCCCTTTTTATACATACAGTAGTCCTCCCATTTTAGGGGACCGAAAGTAATTGGACACATTAATAACATAATCTTAAATAAATGAATAAAAACCTCCGATTATTTGTTTCATTTCAAATCCAAAGTGCTGGAGTACAGAGCCAAAAAACAGCAAAAATTGTGTCACTGTCCCGATACGTGCGGACAACACCAGCGAGCCTCTCTGTGTATTATACCTCATCGATGGTCATCTCCGCGCCCCGGCGCACGGACTCCATGACCTCCCCCCGCGCACGGCACACCACCACCTGCCCCGGCGTCAGGCCCCGCAGGCGGCCACAGGCGGCGCTGTCCGGGAGAGGGCGAGGCAGCGGCTGCCTGACCAGCGACCTGGGGGACGATTCAAAACAGGCGTGCTGAATGACCCGACTCCCCGCAGGGCGTTCGCACCGCGCTGGGAAAGACGGTCAGTTGTTTTTTTGCCTCCCCTCTTTCTTTAGTGGCCGGGGGCAGGATCACAGTTCAGGCGCCGAATTTCCTTCCAGAGGTCTACCTCTAAGTAAGCTCAGGCTAAACCCCCGTCTCACCGCGAATTCTGCTCCTCTAAACTATTCCAGTAATAAGAACGCAACATTTCAGAACATAGAGCTGTGGGCAGTTATGGAAACGACCGGATAATCAATTTATCTCTGTTACATAGTCTTACAGTACCCATGCAAGCTACACATCACCATCACACCAGGACACACACACACTTACAGCCAATTGGTTGCCATGGTGTTGGTTGCCCATAGCAACAGGAGGAGGCGGTGCAGACGGACCCTCACTGGAGAGACACCTGGCATCTGTCTGCCCGTCTTTGCGCGTGTCCGTACCTGCCCGTGGGTCAGTCTGAGCTCCTCCTGTGTGTGTGTGTGTCTGCGGCTCCCTGTGTGTTTGCCCGCAGGTAAGTCTGTGTGTCAGCCTGGGTGCTGTTAAGTGTGCGTCAGTCAGTGCGTTTGTGTACTCGCTGTCAGAAGGGGGATGATCCCCTCATTCCCTAAAGAGATGCTGACCCTGAAAAAAAATGAAGACATTTGAATAATACTGATACAATCACCCTCTTCCTCAATGTGCCATATTTCTACAACAGACCGCTGTCTTAAAATGGCTGTACCTTTACTGTTTTTCCCCTTACTGTTCCAGGACTATTCAAAAGTACTTCTAGTTGAACAATTTACCGAAACACACCTATTTTACCATTTTCTTTCCGAGAGCGTGCTATCGGGACATGCCTGCACTTCAGCTGCCACAACATCGCGTTATATCGCCAGTTCTAAACGGCGTGTAGTGGACCGGTCAGATACACACCCACCTGTTCTGCGATTTGAGCTCACTGTGGAGACTTACTAGGGTCTAAAACGGTTTAAAACCCTGGTCCTGGAAGTCCCCAGTCCAGTTAATCTTATACGTCACTCCGAATCACCTTTATAGCTTTTAGAACATCAGGACATGTAAGTCCATCAATTAAGTTTTCTATGTTTGTCGGATAAGAAACCCCCGTGTTTCGGGGTTAGGTCATTATATATATTTTTCGGTTCCAAATGCTCAATTCAGCACGATGCACGTCTTTATAAACGGATGATTGCGTGGTGGTAAATATATTTCCCCGGTCGGAATGGTAACAGGCATCACAGAGTGATGGGGAAGATGCCCCAGCAAGCAACAGGCACTTTGAAAACCGCTCCGTTTCATCAGGCAAATACCTTCAAAAGTAAAGCAGAGTAGTCAGTTTCTCTCACCTGTTGGTCGTCTCCTGGGCGGTTTTCCTGCTGAGACCCGAAAGTTTCCTTTTCCGAAACGAGTATTAATAATAATAACTTTAGACTACACTCGCTTTTGTATTACGAATAGCCTTATATTACCTGTTGTGTCCGGAGCCCGAGAACTCTTCCGAAGAGGGTCATTTCAAATGTCCTAAAATCTCGACAAGGAAACTAGCGTTGTCTCCGCGTCCGTCTCGATCTTACTATTCTGAGTTAAAGACGGGACGTCCGGTTCTGACCGGGTTGCAGAGTAGAACACCTGGAACTAACCAGCCCTGGCATTGTCCGACGTGCTTCCAAAACCGAGTTTGTTTTTATTCTTTAGATTTACAAGGGAGATAACTTCTTTTGCACGGAGAGACGCGTGGGCCGGATCTGTGTATGAACGGGAAAGAATTACCCTGGACTGAAATCCAAGGTCTAAGTAGAATGAAGCATCTTTCTCAAAGTGCGATGCAGGATGCAGAGAAATCCGGCTATCAATGAGCTTTCAAACCCGCGTCTCGCTACCGCTATGCCGAAGGACTGGCGGAATTTCCAGCGCGGAGAAAATGAGCGCCCCGTACCGGAGGTACAGTAACGCCTTCTGCGTGGTAAAAACGCACCAGCTCTCTGGCCAGGATCTACCGGGGGGAGATCGGCGAGGTAAAAGCGAACTGAGCCAGCGAGAATGGTTTTAAAGGAGAAAGGGGGAGGAGGAGGAGAAATGGTTGGGACTTTAGGGGTGTAGATCTTGTCTTTACTATACCGGGCTGGGACAATACCGCGCTTCACCATGGTGAATATTTACAAGGTCTGTAGGACTGTCTTATGCAGGGAGCCGTGGGAGCACGGGAAATCATATAAGAGGGCAGTGACAAGCGAAGTCAAATTGGTGTAAAATGACTCAACTATAAATGGTCTATTAAAACCGCTGCTCTCTGCAATTATACCGGAGGACGCGCGGAATTAGCGGTGATGCGCTAAAATGGAACATCATGGGGCTTTTTAATACAGGGGTTACACATTTCATTATTTTTGAGCACTCTTCCCGCACTTAGGCATGTCTAAGTACAGGGGGTGTAAATGTACAGTCAGAGGATCTATTCCCGAAGAGTTCCAGCACACACAGCATTTATAGGAGGCCTTTAATTCGTCAAGGGCTTGAACAGGCGTGTTAAGTTCATTCATCGAGCGATCATTTGGAATGTGGAAACATTACTTGTTTTTCCTCATCTTTAACTAACAAGTGATTTAGGATGATTTAGGAGGATAGTTGGACTAGAGCTCTCCAGGACCAGGGTTGGAGACTGTGGAGACTCTGTGGTTTTATCCAGATCAGATTTCAAGGAGTGAATGGGCATGTAGGTTAGGGCTGAGGCACATTTGCAGTATGATTTAGAGGTTGAGACTGAGATTGGTTAATAATTAATATGGGGATGCAGTCACCGTTGGTTTTGAATATGAGCGATGTGGTCAGAGTCAGAATGTGGGGGGGAGATAAGAGGTTAAAATTTGGATTCAATCTGAAAATGAGTTTAAAGTGTGTCTAGGTTTGGGGCTGTCTTTGTATCACCATTGTTTTGAAAGGTTGGGTTAGCATTTCTCACAGGGATCAGTTGTAGCAACTGTGTGGAAGAAAAATGATGTTTCTTAATGGAGTTGCTATAAAAGCATCGAAAAATAGAATCACCACAAAGGGATTGCGCTGGAAGTACTGTAGAAAAATTCCTATTCCTATAGGGGGCTAAAATAAAACTCAGTAGAATTACTGCATTACAAATAAACCATAGGTAAAATACACTAGAACCGTCCTGTTACAATAGGAGCTCCAGTCCCAGTCCAGTAGAACAGACCTGTTACAATAGGAGCTGCAGTCCCAGTCCAGTAGAACAGTCCTGTTACAATAGGAGCTACAGTCCCAGTGCAGTAGAACAGTCCCATTACAATAAGGGCTCCAGTCCCAGTAAAGTAGAACAGTCCCATTACAATAGGGGCTACAGTCCCAATGCAGTAGAATAGTCTGTTACAATAGGAGCTTCAGTCCCAGTACAGTAGACCAGTCTGTTACAATAGGAGCTTCAGTCCCAGTACAGTAGACCAGTCTGTTACAATAGGAGCTACAGTCCCAGTGCAGTAGAACACTCTGTTACAATAGGAGCTACAGTCATTTACAACAAAAGGGCTAAGGTCAAAATCTGGAAGAAGCATGTTTCAGTGGGGACTTCAGTACAAACACGGTGAAACAGTCATTTTGTAATGAGGGGCGGCAGAGCTGGGGCATTGCATTACGGGGCTATGATGGTATCGAAGGACAATACATTTTAAACCGTGCCTGGGTAAAAGGAGCCCAGTCTTGAGCAGACGAAAGCCTGCAATCACCCAAGCTGAAAGAGTCTGAAAGTTCGGGGAAAGGAGAGAGAGCTGTTGTCTGTTTGTATGTATCAGGTGGTGGTGGGGGGGGTTAACGGCGACTCCAGCGAGGTTTGTAATGTTTGACTTTCCCAAACGTTACGAGGGAGGGTCTCCTCCCTTCCCCCCACCCCGCCCCCCGCCTCTCTCTCCTGGGCATTGTGCAAGTCCCCGGCTGACATTTGGAAAAGCGCAGGAACACAGCGCTTTCAAATATTGATCCTGCCACAGATAAATCACGGAGGGGAGAGGGGGAGAGAGCTGAGGATAAATTGTGGGCGAACGGGGAGGGGGGGGGGAGATTTATCTGGGGGAATCCCTCTGGAAACAAGGAGGCCATTAAACAGGGGAGGATACGTGCTCCCACATCTCCGCGTTTCCCTCTGCTGGCCTCGGTCAGTCTCTCTTTACCCATCTCTCCCCCGCCGCCGCCCCAACCTCAAGCATTTTGTCAGTCCGTATTATCACTCCATATTTCTCCGCGGTTCCCCCTGCGCTGACGTCACGCCCCCCCCCCCCGAGCGCCATTGTCCGTCACCCCCGGCAACCCCCTGGCAACCCGCACGGCCACCCAGCGGCGCCTCCGTTACGTAGCCCTGTAAATATTATTTATCCCCGGCGCTTTTGGGGTGGGGGGGGTTCGAATCCCGTTGTGCGGCTTTCGACAAAAGCCGCGGAAATGTCAGGGCCCCCCCCCACCCCCGACACCGGCCCCCCAAGCCTCATTGCTGTCCGCGGAGACGTACGTCACTGGTCAGCGTACGGCCCGCGCGGGACCGGCCCGCTGGCGTCACGGGCAGGGCCGGATCTTGGTGTGCGTAAGCCCTGGGCGCTTTCACCCCGAAATGTGCAAGAAGAGGGGGTGAACGTCAGTTGAATGACGTCGATTGACATGACGCGCTTCAAACTATCCGAATGCTGGACCATGTGACTGATGGAGCGACCATCACTTCGATTCTTCTGGTTCCTAAAACAGCCACTCGATAGCGGATGATTGTGGAGTTGGAGCAGCCCGAGTCGATCGCGAGCACATTGTTTCAGCTCGTTTTCTCGTGAGTCACTAGTGTTTCCCTCCTACGCAGGCCCTAAACATTCCATAGGCCCTTGGCACTGTGCCTGCAGTGCCTCATGGGAAATCCAGCACTGGTCACTGGCATGGGCGGTTTCCGCTCACCTGGCCTGACCCGAGCCGGCTGCTCCTTTCGTGAAGACGTTGAAAGACACCGGAGAGGCCAGCGGTCCTGTAGCTCGGTGGGGTCCGGCGAGTCATTGAGGAGCTGTCCTGATGACTGGCTAGTAACTGAGTCTTGAAGAAATGGAGTCTGTAACGAAAGCTCGGGAGGGATGACAACAGCCAAGTTCACTCAGACTCAGGTCTCAGTAATCACTCCTGCCATCGTTTCCTCTCCTGAAACCCTATCAATACGACACGATCCCCTTCTCTCCCTCGGATTTATATCCTGCATCCCTCCTCCACAACTGCAGCTGCCCCTGGGTCACCATTAATAGTATTAATATGAATAGGACACCAGTCCATTGCAGGGCACACACACAAACACTAACACACATACACACACCTGGGGCCAGTTTTCCCAGAACATAATGAACCTACCAGTCTGTTTGTGGACTGTGGGAGGAAACGCATGTGAACATGGTGAGAACATGCAAACTCCACACAGACCGCACCCCAGGAATTGAACCCTGTGCTCCAGCTCTGCGGGGCAGCAATGCTGACCACTGCTCCACCATGCTGTCACTTTAAATTGATTTAAATGAATTATTTTTAATAATCCTCATTGAATGTGTTGTATCTCTGCTTTATGTGTTTATATGACATTCATAATGCGCACTAATAAATAGATGGGCAGTCAGGATTTTCTGTGCTTGCACAAACACTGGGTGGCAGCAGTGAGTTAAAATACTTTCAAGTCCAGTGAAGCACTCGGCTCTAATGGAGTCTTGCGATGACACAGTAGTTCTCAGCATACTCACAGTTTAGCGAGCGCTAAAGTACAATTTCCAGAAATACTACCTTCATCACTTTTCAGGCAGGTTACATGGCCTGGTCTTTGACACATGCTTCACATTCTGCACACTGGTATTGCAGCATCTTGCATATTAAAATCAGACCTTTCTGGGCACCAATCAAGAGCACCTTTGTAAAAGCATTGAGTAAAGATTCCACTATAAAAACAAATCGTCATGTTAACATGGAGTCTGTAGTGGTCTTGTCACTTTTTGCTTGCTGGACTCATTGGGAAAGAACTGTCTAAATGTTATCTGACAGAAGTGATTCCTCACAGAACATTGGGGGTAATATTACAGTGCAGTGTGTCAGAGCTGTACTGAGCACTGCACTGTGTAACTCAGTGTGTCAGAGCTGTACTGAGCACTGCACTGTGTAACTCAGTGTGTTAGAGCTGTACTGAGCACTGCGCTGTGTAACTCAGTGTGTTAGAGCTGTACTGAGCACTGCGCTGTGTAACTCAGTGTGTTAGAGATGTACTGAGCTCTGTGCTGTGTAACTTAGTGTGATAGAGTTGTACTGAGCTCTGCGTTGTGTAACTCAGTGTGTCAGAGCTGTACTGAGCTCTGCATTGTGTAACTCAGTGTGTCAGAGCTGTACTGAGCTCTGCATTGTGTAACTCAGTGTGTCAGAGCTGTACTGAGCTCTGCGCTGTGTAACTGTGTTAGAACTGTACTGAGCATTGCACTGTGCAACTCAGTGTGTCAGAGCTGTACTGAGCTCTGGGCTGTGTAATTTATTGTGTCAGAGCTGTACTGAGCGCTGCACTGTGTAACTTAGTGTGTTAGAGATATACTGAGATCTGTGCTGTGCGACTCAGGGTGTTAGAGCTGTAATGAGCACTGCACTGTGCAAAGCAGAGTGTTAGGTTTATACTGTTTGACACACTATATGATGAGCGAGTAATTTCCTGTGTAACACTGTTAGAATGACAGTATTTAGTATGTTGCTCCAATGGATGTCAGGATCCATCCATCAGTTTGATGACAAATCGTTTGTGAAAGCTTTATAAAAACAGCACAAGCCTTAGAACTTTTCAGCACAGGGCCAACACTTGGAAATTAATGTGGATAAGATAAAAGTCTGATATGCAGAGTCACTGGCGTCTCGTCCAGGATATATCCTACATTGTACAGTACCTCTTGCTTGCTGAGACAGGCTCCAGCTCTCCTGTGACCCTGTACCGGATAAAGATTCCAGTGAAAGCTCACTGATGGTTGAAAACGCAGAGAGAACTCCTCTTGAAAAAGCAAAACTCATCCTTCCATTTTCTAACTGCTTTATCCAGTTCTGGGTCAGAGGGGAGCCAGAGCCTATCCCAGCAAGCAAGGGGGCGCAAGGCAGGAGGCACCCCTAAACAGGACGCTCGATCATCACAGGGCACACACTCACACCAGGGCCAGTTTTCCCAGAGACCAGTTAACCTACCAGTTTGTCTTTGTGGGATTGTGGGAGGAAACTCAAACACAGGGGAGAACATGCAAACTCCACACCAACAGCACCCCAGCAATTGAACCCAGGGCCCTATGGAAGGGGGGCATTAATGCTACCCACTGTGCCAACAAACCACCACAGAGAGCCAAATGACTGTGCGAATTTGCCATGGTCAATTCTGATTAGTATGTCGCAAAGGCCACCTCTGTAGCCCCTCGATCTCTTTCTGTCTCTCCCAGATGCTTCTGTCATTAGTAACTGTGTGCTGTCAAGTAACTGGGGTGCCCTATTGGAATTCCAGAGACGTCTCTTTTATTAGGCCAGACTCGTGTGTGCATACAGCATGAATGCGTATGACGTCTGCATGTATGCCTTGCGGTATATTCAGAGCATAGATTTCAGTGTGTAGGTAGGATAGGATGAGGGGTGGCGGGGAGGGGGGGAAGGTTGTGGTTGGTGCAGACTATTATGGGCTGGCCGGCTGACCTCATTACAAGAGCGTTGCCCTTGGTAACTGCGGACGTCTGGGGAGTATTATGAGATGGGAGTCATTCTGGAAATGACTCCTCCCTGTCTCTCTTTGCATATGGGGGAGGGGGGCAGAGGGATAGGGAGAGAGAGAGAGAGTGAGGCCTGTTCTGTGTGTTAAATGTTCCTGCGACAGCACTGGTTCAGATCTCACCTCCGCTGGTAGTTCTCCAAGCAGGCTGGGGTCCACAGAGAAGTCCTAACTTCGGCACTGGTGCTCAGAAACACAGGGTTTCACCAACATTATTGCACATCACTCTCCCTAGGCTCTGTCTCTGCTTGTGAAATCCCTTTTTTAAAGGTTCATACCTGGAAAGTTTCTAGAGCTGAAATTGCACCGAATCTTCAGTGAACCATATTAAATGAGAGTCAAGAGAGGAATTTGACCTTTTACAGGGTTTCATTTCCCGGAAGAAGAAAACACACAAAGCCAATAGTCCCAGCAGACAGAACTCCTGTGAATCTTTTGTTTTAATTTTCTCTTTTACATCGCAGACCCTTTGTTTATTTCACTTCTAGATCCAAGCATCTCTCCTGGGCCGTTCTTGAAGGAACCCGAGAATCTTTCTCAGGAAGCCTCAGGAGCTTGTGCCAGACACCCACAACCCTTGGTGCACAGAAATGGCCTTGTTCCACCATTGAAGCCGGCGTTCATACCTTTTGCGGTTTTAAAATCTTCAGTTAGGTCCCCTCTGAGTCTTCTTTTTCACAGCCTGAGGAGGTTCTGTTCATAAATGATGAGAAGTTCCTTGCTTATGTACAGTATATAATGCTTTTCCTCGCAAAGCTCTTTACGGACGGGAGAAGACACACTTCACCCAGCACTGAGGTACAGTACCCACGTAAGAGCATCCCAGCGGCGCCACTTTACAGCAGATCAGCTGGGGGAGTAAGAAACTGGCTTCACAAGTTGATTTAAGGGGGTGCTGTAGAGAGGCCAGATCATTCAAGCCCAGAATTAAATTTAGCCAGAACATCCAGGGTAACACCCCTGCTCTGAAGAACCAGGGCTGTGGTTTTATCACATCCAGATACGGACACACATTACAAGCAGATAAGTGGAGAGAACAGAGACAGAGAGGGAGAGAAATTCCTGCAGAACCACAACTGGGTACATTCCGGGAATTGAAGGAGTGTCCTACACTGACAGGCAAGAAGATCCGAATCTTTCTGTGCTTTGAACGGAGGTGAGCTGATTCAAACAGTATCAAAAAAATGCTCAAAGGCACTGCCAAAGTGAAACCAGAGGAATCAACAGCGAAAAACACCAACCGGAGGGGCACACAAAGTGGAAACACAGGGGCATTGCATTACAAAAAAGGTGCAGAGGACTGGACTTTACACAAAGGGTTGTGGGGGTGTGGAACAAACATGGGGCTGAAGCCAATAAGAGCATGAGCTCTTGGATCAGATAAGTTTATTACCAGATGGGACAGATGGGCACACTTACCACTCACTGTCAAGCTTCCTTACATTCTGAGCAAAGAGAGACGGACAGAATCTCAAAGGTTCAGACAGAAAGCGATGAATGGAGAGACAATGTGGGAACAGAGGCAGATATAGACAAGAAGATAGACAGAATGGGACAGACAGACACACCGACTGATGTACAGTACCATCCTGGACCATTAACAGTCTCACAGACAACTCAATAGATTGACATGAATGTAGAATCTCAGAAAGACAGGTGAGAGGAAGTAACTATCACTGTTCGAAGAGGAGAGACAGAGAAACTTTATACACCTCTACAGTAAAAATACATGTAGTGTAAGAATTGCTGCATCATTTTCATACTTAGCATAATTGTGTGACGCACACACCCCCACGTTCCTCTTTTGACTCCATCAGTCACTTAGCAGCGCTCCAACTATTATGGGATGCGTTTGGGTCCTGGCTTATTATGGGATGGCCTTTGTCTGGTCACACCCAGCAGAGCGGGCTTATTATGGGATGCGGTGTGCACGCGCGAGAGTGTGTGTGTGTGTGCGTGCGCGCGCGTGAGTGTGTGTGAGCCGCAGCAGTAGCAGTAGTGGGAGACCGGCGTTCCAGTGTGCAGTGCTGATGTCACCCTCCAGCAGAGGAAAGCACAGCCCTCCCCTGTACAGAAACGGCTCAGATCCCTGACCTGCCCGGTTCTGCATAGTTTTTACCCTGTCAGCCAACAGCATAGCCTGCTGTGATTTCTCTCATTGTTTTATTATATTGAACAAACTTTTTAACCCTGCATGATGATTATTTACTTTAAACCCATTGTATAGCCCCGCGTATATTATTATTATTAATGTATTATTATTTCAAACATTTTTTAATTCGGTCAGATATATTAGATATTATATTTGTAGAACCCTCCCTAACAGTTCTTATTCTTATTCTTATTCAACAGCCTTTGAACTGCTTTATCCAGAATTACAGGGAGCTGGAGCCTCAATGAGCAAGTCATGGGCAAAAAGAAGGATACACCATTAATGGGACACCAATTCTGTGTTTTATTATTATTATTATTATTATTATAATACACTGGAAGAAGGCCCCACAGACGAAACGTTGTGTTTCCTTTCTTCTCTTTTCAGCCTGGAGTAAACCTGTTACCTGTTCCTTTGCAGTCTACGCATGGTGACGCAGGTCCCTACTTGTACTTATTATTATTATTAATTATTACTATTATTATTATGATATTGAAACCAACAGTGCAACCCTGTAGGATGGGGGTGAGTTTTCTTTGAGCTCAGGTGGCGGAGCAGCGGGAAGACAGGACAGCCTGACAGACGGGCCGCCTGCTCAGACTCCGCCGCAGAGGCAGCGGGACAGCGGGACAGCGGCACCAAGCGCAGGACCCGGCAGGGGAGAGCTCGGGCCCGCAAGCTCTCGAGGTTCTTTCGAAAGCTGTGAAAATGTCCCATTTTCCACTCCCTCGGGGGGGGGGAGGGTAGAAGGTGCTTTTGAAATTCCAACGGCTCCGGGTGATCACCGTTCCCTCACCCCACTGGACGCTGGCCACATTCCCAGTCTGCGGACCTGCAGCCGGGGGCCCTGAGAGTCTCTGGATGAAAGGTGCCCCCCCTGGACCGGATTACCGGGAGATTTCCTGGATGGGGATCGGGGTCCAGGAGAGCCGGCGTCCGCTCAGATGTGGACTGGTCAGAGCTCTTTAGCGTGTGACGTCAATGTGGACAGCTTCTGCAGCCACCAGCGCAGCTCTGCACATTCTGCCCTGTCTCCCAGAGAGGCTGCTGACTTTCTGCCTGTCTGCGCCAGTGGCCGTCGGACCGCAGAGAGCAGTGCGCTTTGGGGAAAACGGTGTCTGTTTGCTTAGCCGTACAGACACAGACCCACACTGTATACACACACACACAGAGACGCTCTCTCTGGAACTGTGTTGGTGTGGGTGGTGTGTGAGCAGACCGGTTATTATGGGATGTGTGGGGGGGGGGGGAGAGGGAGGGCAGGGCCGGACTATTATGGGCTGTGCGCGGAGCTGGAGGGAGGGGGGAGGGGGAGCTGGGAAATTATGGGATGTGTGCGGGCAGCCTCTGTGTCCCACAGGCTGCTGGCCGAGGAGGGTTGGCGGGGGGGGGAGGTGGGGGAGGTTGAGAGGGAGAATTTGAAGGGCGGGAAGAGAGGCCCCCCAGGGTCATTAGAGGAACGCATCCTGAGAAAGAGTTCGCACTGCTTCGGGCCTCTCTCTGCTCGTCTGCGGCCGCGCGCAGTGCGAGCGCCGCTCCAGCTGCTCGCTGTTGTCAGGTGCAGCACCTCCCCCGAATCCAGAACATTCTGATTGCAGGTTTCACAGAAGGCACCCCAGAACTGCGTCGATCATGGGGGCGTAGCACACGTGTTCACGGAGCACCTAGACTCACAGAACATTCCTGGGACATTCCTGGATGAGGCACGTGCACGCCGGGTCGAATGGGGCCGGGGATTGAAAGAAATAAAAAGAAAGTATTGTACAGCACAAAACAACCACTCCGCAGTCGGGAGTGTCACTAGGCTGGGGAAGGAGTGAGCGACGGTCAGGGCATCGCCCATTCTGGGAGCGTGTCAGTGCGTTGGCCCACTGCAGGCCAGCTTCCACATCCCACGGCTCTGCGAGACACACCGCCACCGTAGTGGACAATAAAGTATCTTCTCCTGCACAGGTCACGGGTCCCGGGATGGCAGGCTTACCCACTGGCCAACCGTGGTCTAATGTGATCTTACGGGTTTCGCATTGCTGAAAATGCTGTATTCCACCACTGTCTATCACACTTTTTCGAGCTGTAAGCAAAGGCGATTGTGAAATAACTTTATTGCTACATTATGCATTGCCAGTGCAGTGCTGTACTGTACTTACTGCGTAACAGTACTGTTCTGCTCTGTTACAGTATGCAGAGAGTACAGTATCAAACAATAATAGCTTTGCCTAATGCTGTGCCTGAATTTAATTTGTGTTTTGAGCTATTTTTGGCAGAGAATTTGCATGTAATTGTCTGAAACAATGTCTGCATGCGACTGTCTGTTTCTGGTTTTCTGCCTGTGTGTTCCTCAGCCTGTCCGCCTCTGTTTCTATGTGTTCATGCATGTCCTGTGGGTGTTTCACTCGGCCTGTTTATATCAGTACACCAGGTGCGTATAAGCCCCTCTGTGAAGGTTAGAGCAGGGAAGGTGGAATTAACCTCTTCTTGTGCCTGTCTCTCTGTCTGCCTGTCTGTGTTTCTTGATGTCAGTCTGTGGCTTTGCATCTGTTGGTCCATCTGTCTGCTGTAGTCTCCTTAGCCACTATCCTCCCTGTATCCCCTGGCGATGCTCTCTCAGGATTTTCAGCTGTCAGGGTGAATATTATGGGCTGTCCAGTGAGGTGGGAGGTTGTCAGGTGCTAATTATGGTCTGTCAGTCAGCTTCCATGGCAACCGGGTAGCACATCAGTCATCCTAACATGTCCCCCTCAAGTACACACACACTTTAGCACCCATGCCTATGGTTTATTATTATGGGGTGTAGTTGGGTCTGGATGTTACTATTAGTATAATGGGATATCTAAAGGGGGGAAGGTAATGAGGGGGGGGGGGTTGCTTCCATGACAACCAACCCTCCCCCTCACTTTTCTCTCTCCTGATTGGTCATTATGGGATGACACCCCCCCTGTAAAAAAATCTCTATAGCAACAAAGAGAGAGAGGAATGGAGTCTAGTCTGTGTTGTTGTTATTATTACACAGTACTGCCATATGAAATTAAGCAGCCAGGGCACAAAGAGTAGGTAATGCCACATGCCCACAAGCACAGAAAGGGAGCAGACTCAAACACAGCAGCACTGCAGAGTGGTAGATTTTAGGCCTTGTGTCTCTTGTGAGGCCTAACTCAGGCTTGTACTGTTTATGTCATGGGTGCAGGAGTACGGTGGGACACTGGATGTTTTGACTGTGCCTGTGTTTGGAGGTGGAGATTATCTGAACATGTGAGACCTCTGTTTTGCGATGAGTAGGTATGGGGACATGAGCACAGCTCTACAGCACACTGACAGTGCTCTGTACACACCGACTGACACCCTGTCAGGCTGTCGCTGGGACCTCACAATGTCAGGGGTCTCTATGGAAACCAGCAGACTGTAAGGCTGTGCAAACTCCGTGTGTGTGTGTGCACAGTCTGCATGAGAGCAGCGTGCACACGTGTGTGCCGTCTGAATCGGCCTGTGTAGCTGGTGTGTGCCGAGCATGTACAGTGCGTGTGCACACATTGTACAGTAGGAGAGTATTATGGCCTGTCATTTGTGGCCTGGGTTGCCTGGGCGACCAGGCGACTGATAATTTTTTGGAGATATGCATATTATGGGATGGGTGATCCGCGAAGTGGAGCCCGGGTATTATGGGATGGCCGTCGGCACGGAAGGGGGGGGGGCGCGACCGTCTCCACGGCAACGGCGGTTGCTAGGGGCCGGAAGAGCCCAGGGGGTGTCTTGCGTGCGTGTGTATATACATGGGATGGAGTATTATGGTCTGTCCGTTGCTGGGGTAACTGCGTGTGGAGTGTTAGTGTGTATTATAGAGTGGGGGGGGGGGGTGTACAGGATTATTATTATGGGATGCCTGCCTCTCTCTCGCTTTTCGGTTTGCCCCGGTCTCTTTGTGTGTGTGAGAGGGAGAGGGCGAGTGTGTGCGGATGACTGTGCGGCCGGACTGGACCAGACATTTTGTCGTGCCCGAAATACCCACGGAAATCAGTCGCCTCTTCGAAGAAGCTGTCTTCGCTCCTGAGCCGGCAAGGAAATCGTTGTTGAACTCCCCTCGTGTAATCGCTCTTTTTGTTTGGGGTTATTCGTAACCTGGCACAACTCGGGATTATACAACCCTCCTGAGTCGGACATTTCTACTCCGACACGTCGGTTGTCTTCTTTGTATAAAGGGGGGGACATTCAAGAGGAGACCGCTGAACGCCAACTTTGACCCTTTTATCCGGAATACTTATTATTTTGTATGCAACTCCCAGCTCACTTTACTTCGCTGCCGGCCACTTTCCAGAAGCCGGTATAGTACTATTATTGCAGTTTAGACATCTAACTGAAAACATCGACAGTTTTTCTTTTCCGGAGAGTTTATATCCTTTTAACGTTGAGTTTGGCGGCGTTTCCTCCCCCTGGTTTCAGTAGTGTGTGTGTGAGGAGCATCGATTCTAGTTTGGGATACAAACTCGGTCCTTCTCGCTGGTATTGCCGGTAGCGGAGAAATTTCTACGAAGACCGGGTTTATGCACTGTGTGACTCTTTTTCTCGTAAAATAACAAAGAAGGGCTTTTTCATCATCGGCTCGTCGGCTCCCTCCAACCCCCTCCAACCATTACCACCCCCTCCCTCGATAATTCCCTCCCCGGTACCGACACACACACACATACACACACACACAAACTCACTTTCAGATATATTTATAGGAAAACCATTTAGCACAAAATGTCCGGGAGTGAAGACGAGGGACAGGATTTCGGAAGCTTGGACGACCGCTCGCTTTTGCAAGGTAACTGAAATATTTTGGCTGTACTCGCATGTCTTGCTAACCTAACGCAGCACACGTGAAATGGAGCTGTCTTTACAGAGTATTTAAAGATAGTGCACTAGACTAGTCTTTTTTAGACTCGATCGTCTATTTTGGGAGTTATGTTACCGCTTCAAACATTTTAACTGAGGACAGGAGCGTCTCGTTCTTTAATTTCCTTTTTGGGGGGGTTGGTGAGTGGGTGACGGGGGCCTGCGTGTCTGCGTTTGTCATCGGTATTTGTTTTTTTAGGTCTGCGTTTTAATACGTTCTTTTATCGTGGAATGTGCATTTTACTGTCTTTTTTTTTTAAAAAGAGAGAACTGGATCGCAAAAGTTTGTGCATTGAGTGATGGAACAAAATGCCACCCGGATGCATTAAAACATCTCGTTCAGATTTTCCTGGGCTAGTTATTTTATAGTCTCGCTAGTGTTTGTGTGTTTATATATGTGTGCGTGTGTTTGCAGTGATAATTTGTACTTGTTTGTTGTTACGGCTGAAGAATTGCACTGTAAATAGGAAATGCCGGTTTGCAATTGAACCGGCATTTTTTAGACTAGGGGCCTACTTGTGTCTTCACGTGTGGGAGTCGGTTAACAGGGAACAGAGTTTTTTTTTAATATATTTCCTGATTTTTGCAAAAATGTAATCGGCCTGAAAATACCGAATTGCCCAAAACTGATGTAAGAACTTTATCGTTTTATTTTGTAATCCCCCTTTATGTAGTCAGCAGTGTGTGTGAGCACACCGGAAGAAGGATACATGGAAAATTTGCTCTTAAACCACCTTATCCGATTTTGTGGATTTTAAGTATCCTTTCTGCATAAGTCAAGGATTAAAAAAAAAGTCTTTGAAATAAAATGTTAATATTTGGGAAGCGTTACGTAATTGTCAAGAGTTCCTGTTTCGCTCGCTTTGGATCTCGTCTTAAAGTGAAACAACTAAGAACAAAATCTTGCATATCATGAGCGAATAGGGTGTGAGGATTGAGAAAATACGTTTAGAGTAACTATTCTAACATACTCGAACAGTTTTTGTAGCACTAGTTGGGCAGTTGGGTCTTCTCTCCGTATTTATTACGTGAAAGCCGGTGTGCCAGCAAGCAGGCTGGGGACCGCGGCCTGCTTATTTCCTGTCGCCGACAGAAGCCTGACTCCTACGGAAGTCTGTTTTTTTTTTAAAAAAAAATCATAAAGGGAAATTTCTTTTTACCGGGTAGTACCTTGAGAACTTAAATTTAACTTGTTTTGGGGGTACGCATTACAGAAAGAGAAAATATAGGTCATGTTTTATTAAGTTTATTTTTATATGTTCGCACGGTAACTTAGTTTTTATTTTAGGTTTAGATTTAGGTCTAATCGGATTTATCAGACGTGAAATAAAGTAGCAGGTTTAGTTATTGGTAGAGCTGTAACAGAGGTCGGCTCAGTTCATGATACATTCTTTAAAAAAAGTACATTTAAAATCAGTCTAGTATTCTGACTATGGATTTGTATGCCTATGATACTTGTAGTCCCCTCTTAATAAAAGTCCACTTTTGTCTGTTTGGAGTTGATTTCTGATCTATAAAGCTAGCTCACTTATTCTGGCTTTTTTCACTTGAAATTGCTTAATATACAATACACTTAATACACCTATTGTGATGTACTTTGACTTTAAGTTATCTCCCCCAACCCCCCCTCCCCCAGTACATGTACTGTACCTTCATTTTGTAATATGATGAACTATAAGAAAGTAACAGCCCAGCTGAATAATCTGGTTCTATTGTATTTTTGCTCTAGCTTCTTAATGACAGTTCTTGAGCTTTTAAATATATTCCCTCTTATAAGTGAGCTCTTCTGTTGTGCATATGCTGGTCTCTAATCAATGTGTAGTTTGCCCTCACTTCTGCAGTAGTCTTGTATTACAGGAGCAATTACGCACCACTTTCCCCACCGCTGCCTGTTGTAAAATAGCCTCACTTCTGTGCTTTAAACCGAGTGGGACAGAGGTGAGAATCCCAGGCTCATTATGACGTGACCAGTCACCCCCCTGAAATCCTGTACTGCACCTCTGCTTGCGAAGGATGGGGGAGTGTCCACAGGGCACCGGGTTGCCTGATATCGAAATGGCGTTGCTTGGCTGTGAAGGGCAGGAGTGGGGGCGGCCGGTGGCTGGATCGGAGGGCTCGGGACCAGGAAGTCCCTGGCTCGGCCGCGGCGGCGGCGGCTCTCCTGTCGTGTCACCCCGAGCAGGCTCCGGGGCGTCCTTGCGCGCCGTCCTTGAGCCGAGGTGGAAAGCGGATCTCGATATCCATGACTCTGCAGCCTCACTTGTTGATGTGCTGTGCACCCCCCTCCTCCTTGTCTCCTCTTGCGAGGCGCCGTGTGCTGTGTGCTTTTTCTCCCCTTGCGCGATTCAGTGTGACACAGGGCCAAACTCGGAGCCACCAGCGACGCATCCATAGGGTTAAGGGAGCCTGGGCCTTGCGTGAGTCACTCGAAGCCCGATGTGCTAATGCAGATGGCTGCTTATACCACAGGGTAAAGAAATGTTGCAGGAAAGCTGGGCACCGTCACTGAGTGTGTGGGGGTGGGGGGTGGGAGATGCTCCTCTTAACAATAGATTAAATGCGCTTGATGGAATCCTGGATAATTAGATCTCGGATTAAATCGAAACTTAAATCTGAGGACGGGCGCACCCCGTCGTTCCTGGCTGATAAATCCTGATTCCGTCCTTCTTTGTGGATGTTCACGGGGGGATAGACAAGAACCTCTCGGCTCATTGAAACCCGCCATCTAGTGTCCGGGTTTGGGATTGGGGAGGCTGGGTCAGAAGGTAGCACTCGCCCACGGCTCTGGCGTCTCTGGGTGGGGGAGGGGGGGAGCCGCGCAGCGTCTTGGAGCAGACATGGCGACGGGGCTGAGGGCGTATGAAGGAATGAAGTGGTGTTTACAGTGCGGCGGGGCTGCTGTGTATACAGAAGAGCCCGCAGCAGCCATCATGTTTACAGTACATGGAGCAGCAGCAGCCCGTGCGGAGGGGCTGTGGGGGCGCTGTCGGGGAATCTGCGCTCGGGCGGCTTGCTTGGTTGAACCCAGCGGTCCGCAGGCTGGGCAGTGCCAATATCTGAGCATGGACGGGCTTCCCCAGACTGGGGGTTGGCCAGGTTAGAGCTGGCCAAGGTTTTCCTCTGCGGCCACCTGTGTTTTGGGGGTCACTACCAGAAGTAGTAGGGCTGTCTGGGAGATCGATGTCCTCCGGCTGGCACTGTTGGGCTTGCGGTGCGGGGACGATCATGAGCGTTTTTGGGTGACTGGTGCCCCTAATTAAAGCCCCCCACCTCCGTCTACACCTGTATGGCAGCTTCCTAGTTCAATCCTGGCAGTAGTGAAGGAGGTGGGCCAGTTGGGTAGCCTCACGTTTGCAGCTTAGCTGCCATTCTCTCCGCCAGGCCAAATTTTCGTCTTCCAGAGCAGCGATGTTTTCAAATAAGTAGCATCTGAAATCTACCAGGATCACTATCAATGAGATGTAGTTTTGTTAATGTGTCTTGAAGGTCTGTACTTACCCAGCTAGACTGGTAGCCTGGCATTGTTAGATCTGGGAAGTTAAGCACGGCTGTGCCTCGTCAATACTGCAGTGGGAGATCTCCCATGGAGAACTTGGAAGTGGTGTCGGATGCTGCCTCTGAGGGGCTGACCGACATGGAATTTCCTGTCCTGGGCAGAGGTTTTAGGGGGCTTTAATGAAGTGAGAAGTTCAGTGATGACCTTGATGTAACAGAGATGATTTTCACCTTTCTTGCTATATTTTCAAGCAGGTGCTCTTGGAATTTCCGATTCAGTGCTCCTGTATGAAAACAAGACACTGTGCTGTAGGAGATGTCGTCCTTTGGATGAGATGATAGTTGGAGGTTCTGACTCCTAGCTTGTTGAGGATCCCATGACACTGTTTGTAAGAGAAGGGGTGTTAGTCCCGAACGTTCTGTTTAAATTCCAATTTGTCCAGCCTGGCTTCCCCGGGGTCCTTCCTCAATTCAGATGGTGGAGGAATTTCTTAGTCTGCCTAATCTGCTGTGTAGGTGCAATGTTTGGAATCCTGTCACACATCGGGGGTGTTTAGGATTTCTCTGGGAAGTGAATGGTGTTATACTGATGCAAGGAATAATTCTGATTCTCTCTCCTGTGCTAGTAACAGGAATTGCCAGGGTGAACCAGCTTGGTTTCCGACTTGATTAACAACCGTTTGGCTTTGTGAGGATATGAAAAAAAAAATCTGTCTTCTACATTTCATGGAATTAAATGAACACACGTTCTGGCGGAAGGTTAGATCCTAATCTTGCACACCTCCGCTCGCCTACGTTTGTAAGTCTCGTACCTAGAACTTCCCTTCTTGTATTTCTCACATCCTCCCCCCTCCCCCCCCCATCTACACCCTTGCAGCAGCTTCCCAGTTCAATCCTTGCAGTAATGAGTTGGGGGTTTGGCCAGCCTCATTCTCTCAGCTAGATGAGTCCCGCCAAATTTTCATCTGTAGCATCCACCGTCTACCAAGATTACTAGCAGTGACATTTAACGGTATTTGTAAATGTGTCCTGAAGGTCTCTAATCACCCAGCTGGACTGTTCCATTAACTGGGCCTGATGGGTCCCTTCACCTGCTTGAATAATGTTGCTGATTTTTAGTTTCAGAAGGGACGCAGTTGAAAATGGAAAAGCAGGGCTCTCTCCCCAGATTGTTAGACTTTGGAGGTCAGATTCTAATGTTGCCCTTCTGCTTCCCCACATGACTAACTCCTGGTTGCTCACCGCTCTGCACACCTCTTTTCAAGCTCCCCTCCCTCCGCCCCAACTTCTCCCTTGCAGCTGCCTCCCTGTTTCATTCCTCCTCAGTGAGGGGTTGTAACATCGCTGATCTTGGAGCAGCGCTGTCATGTCCACAGTTAGGGCGAGTTAAGGCTGAAGGATTGAGTATGCTACACCTTTACATCTATCGGCTTGTTTTGTCATTATCAGAATTCGAATAAACTACTGAAAAAGGTTCTAAAACGCCTACGGCGTTGTCCCACCATCCAGTTAGTCGTTTTCCGTGGACACTTGTAAATATTTTGATGTCTGCAGAGGCGCAGTAACGACCTCGATGACACTGGAAAGCCTATGTTTACTTAATGCAAGGTGTCGGGCACTGTGGATGCCC